>NC_053028.1:628021735-628321735 GCF_003073215.2 Triticum urartu | reverse complement strand
TAATGGGGTATGGCCGGTTCAACAGAGTTGACCGCCCACCTCTGAACCTTCCGGTCTCGCTTGTCCAAGCTAGTGGTGAAGACATGGTACTGCCCACTACTCACTTGCTTTGGGTTGCTCTGGTAACCTGACTATTGCTGCTGTTGGTTGTAACCACCCTGGTTGTTCTAACTATTTTGACCAGTATGTCCGTCCGGATTACCATTGAATCCTGAACCGGAACTTCCTCCACCGTAACCCGGCCCGGATCCTGAGCCACCTCCAGATTCGTGATCATACCGGAAATTATTAGAATTCTTGAACTCCTGCATAATAAAGCAATCCTTCCAAAGGTGGTTTGCTGGCGCCTCCTTCGTCCCATGTCTTGGACAGGGCTGGCTTAGCAGATAGTTTAGGCGGTTTGGGTTAGGGTTGGGTGCTCCATTACGATTTTTCGGTCTACCCTTGCGTCGATGGCCATTGTCCTGTGCGTTGGTATTAGCCACAAAGTCCATGTTACCATCCGCTTTACGCTTGCCTCCACCACCATTGCCTGCCCAGTGATGCTGCTGACCTTTGGAGCTGCTGTTCTTCTTCCCTTTCCCTGTCTTGTCATCATCAGATTCGGGATCCTTGGTACTATCAGAATCAGCATATTTCACCAAAGCGGCCATGAGGGTCCCCATGTCGGTGCAATGACGCTTCATCCGTCCCAACTTCAGCTTCAGGGGCCCAAACCGGTAGTTGCCTTCTAGGGTTAATACTGCGGTGTCAGCGTTGATGCGGTCTGAGGAGTGCAACACTTGTGAAACCCCGGCGCACCCAATGAGTCGTTGATTCTCCTTCCTCCTGGACGCATGCAGCTAAGTCCACTATCGACATAGGCTGTTTACAGGTATCCTTGAAATTGCTGATAAACCGGGCTCGTAATTGGGCCCATGAACTGATAGAATTAGCCGGCAAGCTTTTTAACCAAGTACGGGCTGTTCCTTCAAGCATCATGGTGAAGTATTTCGCACACGCCGCGTCATCCACATCAAGCATCTCCATGGCCATCTCATAGCTCTCCACCCATGTCTCTGGAGGTTGATCCACCGTGTAATTTGGTACCTTGCGCAGGCCTTTGAAATCCTTGGGCAGGCGCACGTTGCGTAAAGCGGGGATAAGGCAAGGCACCCCCAAAGAACTAGAAGTAACACCCGGTTCAGTCAAGGTGGTTGGACGAACCGGCGTGAGCTGCCGAGCCTGATGCTGTGTGGCTAACTCGGCCTCCCTGCGCGCGCGGGCCCGGTCCACCACTCCCTGAGCGTTATCAGCACCACCCGCCAGGTTGTTGTCACGGGGTGCCCCACGTCGTTCATTACTCGACACTGCTGGTTCATCCATATGTCTGCTATAGCTCCGGCTTGGACGGGGGGTCGAGTGGATCCGGTCGCGGCTGTACGAGTACGCTTGCTATTGGGCCAAAGCTGTCCTCAGAAGTTCCTGGACCTGTCACGTCTCTACTGCCTGCAGCGAGTCACCTTCAATTGGAATGGCCTCCAGCCGTGCAGCAGCGGCGACAAGATTGTCCATTGGGTTGGAGGAGTGACCCGGAGGTGTTAAAGCAGCCTGAGGTATAACGGTGTTTTGACGAGGCAGGTCCATCTGACGAGGCTGAACCGGCTGCACCGGTCCCAGGGGCTTCTGCCCGGTTTCCCTCCAGCGGATTGCCGGCTCTTGGTCCTGGAGTGTTGAAAAGGTCACTGGCCTCGAAAACCAGAGGTAAGCGGGATCGGTGCTTCCTCCTCATGACTTCATGTGACGCGCTCTGGTCCAACATAAGCCTGTAGGCCTGTGCGTCTAAAGCGGCCCGCTCTGCGGCCATCCTGGTGTCCTCAGCTGCCAGATCCGCTTTGGCCTGGGTGATCTGTTCCTTTACCTTTGCAATCTCCGTGTTGTGAACATCTTGATCCGGCGGATTAACTTCCGCCATAAGCACAGCCAACGCATAAAATAGTTCTGATAGAACCTGAGCCGGTGGGCGCACAGGGCCTCCTGCCCCGGCAGCCGTCGCCGCCGCTGAACCGGAGATCGTTGCCGCAACTGTCAAAGAATGAAGCGCTGCTTGTGTCCCGGCCATGAATATTCCAACCCGGTTGGGCAGATCAGAGGGGTCCGGAATACTGTCGCCATCGGAACAGCTCCCAATCTGGCCATCTTGTAGCTGATAAAGAGATTCGGTTTCTCCGGTTGAAGATTCGTCATCGGAACAAACGACGGTCGCGCCGCGAAATTCCGATCCGTCCTCATAACTTCCTCCATGGATGACTCCCACGAAGGCACGCTTCATGGCCGGTTTAACCCGGGCGGATCGCGCACGCTGAGCCGTCTCGACGAGGTCGGTGCAGATGTTCGGCTCAGGGCCCGGTTGACCAATCTTGCCAATGAAAACGTGAATGCTACCAAAGGGGACTCGGTACCTGTACTCAATTGAGTCGGCCTCGGGGCCCCAGCCTGCGTCGTCGATGTAGAGCTTGCCGCGACGACTCTTAGTCATTCGGCGTATAGCGTAGCCCTCGAGTCCTTCAAAGCGGCCCTCCAAGAACCGGAAACCATCGCGCGATTGCCCCACGGTGGGCGCCAACTGTCGTGGTTTTGTCACGGCAGATGTCCTAGAGAAAGGACTTAGTCGTGGAGCCATCACGACGGGTTAGCTTGAAGGGGTTAAAGCGGACACAGGGACGCAAGAGAGTTTATACTAGTTCGGCCCCTTCAATGAAGGTAAAAGCCTACGTCTAGTTGTGATGGAATTGATGGGGTTTCGATGACTAGGGAGCAAACAAGCTTCGCCTATGTCTCGAGTTGTTGTCTGTTGTCCTTGAACGGCCGCCGGGTTGTCCCCTTGTATACACGGGTGACACCCGTCGGTTCACAGAGTCCCAACACCGGTCGATATTCGTATCCGGGTTGGTCTCTCCTTATTCCTAACTTATAATACAAGTTTATATACAAATTCCGGTTTACAGCTACAAGTCTTGAACCAGCTACGGGCCTTAGGCCCTCATCTGCCTTCTTGGGCTTTATCACTTCTGGAACTACTGATGAAGTTGACCCGGCCCAGATAGGCCGGTTTACGCCCAGCAGTAATATCCCCAACAGGGGTCCTTCCCACACGACCCAGAAACCATCGGGGATATGCCCTCCTAGCACACATGCTCATCAAAATGAGGTCGTGTGCGACCGACGAGCGACCAAATACGGTTATACGTACAGTAGTGCTAAAAATACAATTATACAGGCGAAATCATTTCCGGTCGTAAGTACATCCCACACAGACAGTCCCCGCTAAACATTTTCGTTCGTATATACATCCCACACAGTCGCTCCAAGGAAAATGTTTCTGTTCGCAGGTACATCACACACAATTTTCCCCGTTAAATCTTTTGTGATAGCATTTCCATTGCACATGGTATTAACAATTTTATCGCTTGAGTTATTGAATGCATCACACACGGTGCATAGAAGAAACTGTGTGGCAAAGGTTGTCCATCACACACAGTTTTTATATGGTAAATGTTTGCGCCAGGTGGCCTAACGCAAATAGTTTTCAAGAGGATGTCGTGTGTGATTGTTCATTAATCTAACACGGTTTATTCCTAGAAACTATGTGCGTTGCCTGAGGTCATCGCCCATGGTGTTTTCTCAATAACTGTTTGCAATAGAAAAACCCAATTAGCAGGCTAATTATCCTATTATTAATAATCCATTTATTAATCTAATTGACATTTTGTATTAAGCACACAATATATTTCATTTTCATAATTGAAATACATCAGAGTACAACATCATATAGCTTCAGCGCTCAGCTACCCCATTACACAACCGCGCCAGAACCAAGTTTCACATGCAACATCTAGAACCTTTCAAAATTAGCATCATAGATGGTACATAGACAGGTGTATCTCATCTGGAAAACTACTGAAGCAGAAGGTGAATATTGAGCCTTCATTGATGTTGAAGGTCTTTGCAACTTTAGGCCAGTTCCTGTGGATGATTGACCGTCCATACTTCGTCCTCTTCAGGAACACTTCAATATTGAACCGTGGGTGATGTATGAATACCTTCCTTGCCTCCTGACCATACAGGTGGTTTGAGAGGTAATCATCATTGAACTACTTTCGAAAGGCCTGAAAACAAGGATGTGCATTGTCGGGGGAAACGACACCTATGGGGTCACTGGGATCCCTTCTACGGTTGGCGGGTGCGGGGTTGTGCAAAGAGCGGGTCTAGCGGTCAGCATGCTACCCAGGTTCGGGCCGCGGAGGCGCGTAAAACCCTAGTCCTGCTTCGATGTGTATTTGAGTGTTCTTGTGTTCTTGAACTAGCTGTGGTGTTCGTCTAGTCCAAAAGATCTAAATCCCTCTCCAGTACGCCTCGGGCCTCCTTTTATAGAAAAAGGGGTCGCCAGAGTGGCACATAGGAGGTGGAAAGGTGTATGGTGGCTGAGTCTATCGTCTGGCATCATCGGACAAACGCATTTAATGCACTGCCGACATGCCCCCTTGCTTTATCGGGGATGGCAAAGAAGCTCGTCCCAGCTGTCGTTGCCTCGCCTGGCTCCGATGCGCGTCCAAGGTGATGAGGCATTGTAGCACCACGTTGGCTGGCTGCTGGGCTGACGCAGTGGTGGAGCCTTCACGAAGATCTGCATGCCACCATGCAGGTGCTTGCTGAGTTGGTGTGGACGCCGCATGCTGCCACACACATGCCTGCCTAGCTGGTCGAGCTGGCAGCTGCGTGGGAGCGGCGGTGGGGGTCTTGGTAGGCGCAGGCCTGGCTGCAGCCCCGCAGGTGTCTTCGGCAAGGGCTTTGCCAGGGCCCCAGCAAGGGTCTTACCGCGACACCACGGTCGTCCTCGGCAAGGATCTTGCCGGCGGTCTCGTGGACTTCCTTGGTAAGGATCCTCGTCTTCTGGCTCTCATATGTTCTTGTGTATTTATGATCTCTACAAAGATCGGCATGCCAGCACGGAGGTGCCTCCCGATCCTGGGTTCCAATGTGGTTGATGGTGTTGGAACCCCTTGGGCTCAAGGGTGATGCGCTCTGCTGGCGTCAGGCAAGTTGCCCCGGCAAGGATCTTGCCGAGGCTGCGGAAGCCACCCCGGCAAGGGTCTTGCCGGGGGAGTCCACCTTGCCCTCTTGCTCTCTTTGTGCCTCTGGTCTTGGTGTTGCTTTGGTCGTCTTGTGTTCCGGCTTCCCTCCTCTGCCCTGCTTAGTGTGGCCATGAGCGCAGCTCTGACTGCCCGTGCACAAGTAAAGGGGTGCAAAAGGAGAGCCCCTACTTTTGTACATCGACAGGAGCCCCCGGGCTTGGGCCACACATAAGCGCGACGCGTTGTTGGGCTAGGCCCAGAATGGTGCGCGGGCAGGTGGGGCGGATTTTTACTGCAGTAACTTCTCCGTCCGCTGCGCTTCCCCATGACCCGCGTTAAACACGTGACGTGGGGGGTCATGCGTGGGGCGGTTTCCGCACACATGCGTCACATCATGGTAAAGAGGCGGGTCGCGCCTTCCCCATAAAAAGAGGAAAACGCAGAGGCGCGGCTCATTTACTGAGTGGGCTCAGGTCGTGGTCTTCAAGGCGCCCGCGCCCCACGACCATGGGGTGGAGAACGGCCATCTCATCTGTCCCCTTGATTTCCGCTCACCTGCCACATGTCCCCCATGCTCTGAAGATGGTAGGAGGTGGGTGCGGGCCTTGAATGATGAGGCAAGGAAACGGGCCGCTGCTGATTGGGGCAGCGGGTCGGCCTCGATTCTCTGCGCCCCCGATGGTCGGATTGGCTGAGTGGGGCGGCCGAGTCCTGACCCCACCCCTTTATAAGAAGGGGGAGGGTGATGGCACCCCAGAATCTTTCATAATCCCTATCCTTCCACCTCAGTTTCGCTCTTTCATCTGCCATCGCGAGAGGAGGCGCCGGTCCTTCGACGGTGGCAGCGAGGGTCTCTGCTCGACAACGCGTCCCTCCTTCCCAAGAGCCCACGGCGGCAGAGCCGGCCACGAGAGGAAGGTGGAGGGGGCGAGGCCGAGGCCAGCGTGGCGCTCGGGGAAGAGGGGGATGGGGCAGCGCACTGGCCTTGCCTCCGCCAGCGATGCCTCCCCCAATGGAGGGCCTCGTCGGGGACCAGGCGCGTGAGTTCTTCATCAGGCTGCGTCGGCCACTGCGCCATCTCCTTCGTCTGCCTGCGCCATTCGCTCGGGAGATGGAGCTCGATCCGCCCCAGACCCTGAGGTTGCACATGATGGGGTGCGCCATTCGCTCGGGAGATGGAGCTCAACGTCGACTTTCCCGCCCCTCACGTCATGTACCTTTGTAGCGGATGGTAGACTTTTGCTCGTATCCACAGCCTGACGGCGGGGCTCGCTCTCTATTTCAAATTAATGGAGAACAACCTGCTCTCCGTCAAGGTCTTTGGAGACTCTGGAACTCACCTGAAATGCTGCATGGAGAGCTCCTCCGACGATGAAGACTCCTCCTCAAGCAGGAGTGATGAGGAGGACAGCGACAGTGACGATGAGAGCGTCGAGCGAGGGCACGTCGACCTCGTCTCTGACTGACCGCATCGCCCTCCCTCTGCTGTGCGCTCTGTCGAGGGCCTTCTTCGTCAAGTTCTCCATCGGTGCATTCCCCATCTCCTCCTTTTTGCCTTCACCTGCCACACCTGGGAGGAAAAGGGCAAGAACGGGGATCACGGCGCACTTATCTTTTCTAGTTTGTAAGCCTGCAGGCACTCGTTAAATTTCAAAATTTGTAATCCCCTTGCTCGTGTACCCATTCTGTATGAATTGTACTTGTTTACAACATATGAATGAAAGGAAGGGTGTTTTACGGGTTTTGTTTGCGCGTGAGCGAGGGCCACACCGAGGAACATGTCCTTGTTATCTTAAGATAAACATGGTATCCCAGCAACAGGCCTTGTCATCCTCCTGCTCTATGGCCCGACTACACTCACGCTCTCGGCGGAGGTAGGGGCCGAGTTGGATTATGCCTTTCGCTCGCCCTCTTCCCATTGCACTACAACCAAGTTCCGGTCCAAAGTAGAGTTTTCAAACACGGGACAGAGGGGGCAAGATGGTACGAGAGCGAGCGAAGCCTTATATGTTCAAGGTTCATACGGGCGCACGGAGTGAGGGGAGAAAAACTTATCTGACATTGCAGCCCCCGGCAACCTTGGCTTGCCGGAGTTAGATCCTTGTGTATGCAGCCCCCGGCAACCTTGGTTTGCCGGGGCCGGAGCGCCAGCTTGTTCTTTTTCTTCCCAATAGCTCAGCAGAAATGTCTATGTACCCTGCGAACCAAAGTGGATGGAAAGGAACAGAGTGACGCACACTCGACCTCTATGCTAGGGGTTAGCCGCCGCTAAGCACTATCAACCCTAACCGAGGGAGAGACTCGACCTAGCATGCATGCTAAAACTTAGGGCGCCAGCGCTTCATTTATTTATGCTCAGGGTCTACGCCTGGCTTTGTACAAAGGGTTACATGCCTTGCCGGCAAGGCTTGTACAAAAGGTGGTTTGCCGGGGGGCCCGGCAACCGCGCCTTATGGATAAAACTTGTGAAGATGTTCGATGTTCCAGGATTTGCTCACTTGAATGCCATCTTCGGTCTCCAGGCGGACTGCGCCAGGCTTGGTGACTCGTATTACCCGATAAGGGCCTTGCCACTTCGGTGTCAACTTTTTGGAATTCTTGGCCGACTGAACGTGCCAAAGAACAAGGTCGCCTTCCTCAAAGCTTCAGGCATGAACCTTGCGGCTATGGTAGCGGCGCAAGGCTTGCTGGTAGCGTGCTGCTCGTACAGCCGCCCATAGACGATTTTCCTCAAGGAACATTGCGTCATCTTGCCGCAACTGCTCTTGCTCAACCTCATCATAAGCGAGCACTCGAGGTGACCTGTATGTGAGTTCCGTTGGGAGAACTGCTTTTGCCTCATAAAGGAGGGAGAAGGGTGTCTGACCGGTGGCTCGATTTGGCGTCATTCTGATTGACCAAAGAACCGCCAACAATTCATCAATCCAGCGTCATCCGCGCACCTGCGTATCCTATCAAAAGTCCTTGCCCGGAGGCCTCGCAACACTTCAGCATTTGCACTCTCAGCCTGGCCGTTGCTCCGTGGATGTGCAATACAAGAAAAACAGACCTTCCTGCCGAGGTCCTAGATGTACTGCATGAAGGCGTGGCCTGTGAACTGTGTGCCGTTGTCGGTGATGATTCTATTTGGTACACCGAAACGGCAGACTAGCCCCTTAAAGAATTTGACCGCTGATTGCGCTGTCACCTTTCTCACTATCTCCACCTCCGGCCACTTTGTGAACTTGTCGATTGCAACGTACAAGTACTCAAAGCCCCCGACAACATGGGGAAAGGGCGCCAATATGTCGAGCCCCCAGACCGAGAATGGCCATGAAAGAGGGATTGTTTGGAACGCTTGAGCTAGTTGATGAAGCTTCTTCGAATGGAACTGACACGCTTCACACTTGGTTACTAGTGCCGTTGCATCCTGGAGAGCAGTGGGCCAGAAGAAACCTTGCCTGAATGCCTTGCCGGCGAGGGCCCTCGACCCTATGTGGGAGCCACATATGCCTCTATGTATCTCTACCAACAACTCCAGTCCTTCCTCCCGGGGAATGCACTTCAATTTCACACCGTTTGGTCTTTTTCTGTACAGGACGTCGTCGACGAACTGATACATGGCAGACCGTCGAGCTACTTTCTCCGCTTCCTGCTCCTCAGGGAGTTCCCCTATATGAAGGAATCAGACGGTATGTTGTGCCTATGCTGGAGCCTGAGGCTCGACGGCAAGGACTAAAGGCACTTCCTCTGCCATGGGAGCAACTGTCTCTAGAGCCAGGACTTGATGCCCCACAGGAGTCGGTTGCCCCATGGCTGGCTCAGTGTCCACGGCAACATCCTTGCCGGCGGCTACTGGGAGCTCAGCGGGAAAGTACTTGCCGGGGCCTGATTTCCTTCGCTTGTTCTGCTCTGTTGATGGTTCAACGGATGGTTGAGTTAGCCGAAGCACAAAAGTACCAGGTTCCATAGGTAGTTTGAAGGCGGCGCGCTTCGACAGGTAGTCAGCGATGTCGTTCTCCACTCGGGGAACATGCTTCTCCTATATACCATCAAAGCGCTCCTCCAGCTTCCTCACCTCATATACGTAGGCCTCCATCAATGGCCTTTGATAATCTTTGTTGACTTGTCGGACAACAAGCTGTGAATCACCCCTGACGATGAGCTTCTTAATCCCGAGGTCTGCCGCGATCTTGAGAACGGCAAGCAAACCCTCGTATTCAGCAGTGTTGTTCATGGACATCTCCCTGGGAAAGTGCATCTAGATTACATACTTGAGGTGCTCTCCGGTGGGTGCGACGAGTAGCACACCAACACCGGTGCCTTGCAGTGAGAAAGCCCCATCAAAGTACATAATCCAGTTGCGACTTGCCTCCTTGCCGGGGAGGGTGGTCTCCTGTATCTCTTCGTCGGGCGTTGTGGTCCACTCGGCAATGAACTCTGCCAAGACTCTACTCTGGATTGTCGAAGTACTTTCAAACTTCAAACCAAAACTCGACAACTCCACGGCCTGCTCCACAATCGTCCTGGTGGCGTCTGGGTTATGCAATATCCGTTACAACGGGAGACGGGTGATGACGGTGATCTCGTGTGCTTGGAAGTAATGATGCAGCTTCCTCGAGGCCATAAGGAGGCCGAAGAGCAATTTGTGCACATCGGAGTACCTTGATCTAGACCCCTGGAAGAGGGAGCTAGCAAAGTAAACCAGGTGCTGCATCATTTTCTTCTTCTTCAGCACTTCGTCTAGTCGCACATGCCCTGTCCCGCCAGTGTCAGACCCTGCCGGGGCCTTGCCTCTTCTTCGACCTCCCTCTGTGTCACTAGTGCGGCACTGACCACTTGA
Source organism: Triticum urartu (assembly GCF_003073215.2). NCBI lineage: Eukaryota > Viridiplantae > Streptophyta > Magnoliopsida > Poales > Poaceae > Triticum > Triticum urartu. The sequence continues at coordinate 628,311,799 of NC_053028.1, read as the reverse complement.
CTTGTTGCTACCAGATATAGCAACAACGGCTCTTGTGGTTTGGGCGCAATCAGTATCGGTGTAGAGGAGAGGTATTTCTTCAAATCCTGCAGCTCTGCTTCGGCCTCTAGGGTCCATTCCATCGGCCCCGCCTTTCTCAAGATTTTGAAAAGGGGAAGGGCACGCTCAGCAGACCTGGAGATGAATCTGCTCATGGCGGCAATGCAACCAGTGAGCCGACGCACATCCTTGATCCGCTTGGGCGCCTTAATCTTCTCAATAGCCTTGATCTTGTCTGGATTCGCCTCGTTCCCATGCTGTGACACAAAGAACCCGAGAAGTTTGCCGGACAGAATGCCGAAGACACACTTCTCAGGGTTCAACTTGAGGTTGATCTTGCGCAGATTCGCAAACGTCTCTTCCAAATCTTGTACAAGTGTCGCCCTATCTTTGGTTTTGACCACTATGTCATCCATATAAGCTTCCATCTTTCTATGTAGCTGTGGCTCAAAACCAATCTGGACCGCCCTTGCAAACATCGAGCTAGCACTTTTCAACCCGAAAGTCATCCATAAAAAAGCAATACGTACCACATGGGGTGATGAATGATGTCTTCTCTTCGTCTTCTCTTGTCATGAAGATCTGGTGGTACCCAGAGTAGGCGTCAAGGAATGATAACAGAAAGGGTCCTTGGGACAAGCCTTATTGATATCTATGTAGTCAATACACAGCCTTGACTTCCCATTTGGCTTGCGCACCACCAACAGATTTGCAAACCACATCGTATGGAGTACTCCTCTCACCAAGCCTGCCGCTTCCAACTTCTTGATCTCCTCCGTAATGAACTCCTGTCGTTCCAAAGCTTGCTTCCTGACCTTCTGCTTGACGAGTCACGCATGAGGACAAACAACAAGATGGTGCTCAATCACCTCCCTGGGAACGCCGGGGATGTCGGATGCTTGCCATGCAAACACGTCGACATTCGCCCGTAGGAAGGTGACGAGCATGCTTTCCTATTTGCTGTCTAGGGTGGAGCTTATGGTGAAAGCCCCTCCCGTGCCATCCTCCTCGACGGACACCCTCTTGGTCTCTGGTGGTGCAGCTCTAGATTTCTTGCTCTTGCCGATGGAGCTCTCTGGCATGTCATTGATGGGAGCACAACAGTCCGAAGAGGTGCGCATGCCGGAGTGGGCGCGAGAGGTCTTGCTGGTCTTCATCCCTGTCGAGGCTCCAGCGGCGGGAGTGAGTGCCTTGGCGGCAGGCGTTGCAACTGCTTCCCGGTAGAGTTGGTCGGCGCAGATCAGTGCGTCCTTCTTGTCAGAGGGGACAGTGATGATGGTCATCGGCCCCGGCATCTTCAGCGTGTTGTAGGCGTAATGCGACACCCCCATGAACTTGGCTAGTGACGGGCGACCGAGGATCCCGTTGTAGGGCAAGGGGAACTCAGCTACATCAAAAACAATCCTCTCCGTCCTGTAGTTTAACTCGCCTCCAAACATCACGGGCAGCATGACCTTACCCTTCGGCTGACTCCTCCCCGGGTTGACCCCTTGAAACATGCTCGTCTCTTCGAGGTCTCCATCAGGAATCTGCAGCCTTTTGATCACAATGGGCGAGATCAAGTTCAGACCGGCCCCGCCGTCAACTAGCATCTTCGTCACCTTGAGGTTGAGTATCGTTGGCAAGACCAACAACGACAAACACCCGACCGCAGTTGTGCGATCAGGGTGGTCTTCGGCGTCGAAAATGATAGGCATGCTGGGCCACTTCAGTGGCCTCCGAGCATCGAGTGATGGATCCGCTGCTGTGATCTCATGCGCCCACTGCTTGAGTTAGCGGTGAGAAGTGTGTAGCGAGGCGCCACCGTCGACGCACATGGCCTTCGTAGCCTTCTGGAACTTGTTCTCACCGGACTCGTCATCTTCGTCAGGATCATCATCTCCTTGCTTCTTTTCGCGGCCCCGTGCGGGCCTCTCTTGCTGGTTATCCTTTCCGCGGCGACCTCCTTGGCCGCCACGCTTCTTGCCAGACCCCTCGGCACCATCCCGGCCCTTCTCCTTGTCCCGCCTCTCATACTCAGCTTTTTTCTTCTCAACAAGCAGCTCGACTTGCCGGTAGTTCTGGCGGTCGTGGCCCTTGGTGCACTAGATCTTGCAATATTGCTTGTCGAAGCCTCCTGGCTTGTCGGCAGCCGCCAAGGCCCAGCAAGTGGTGCACCCGGCAATTTCCTTGCTGGGGTTGTCTACCTTGGCCTTCTTGGCAGCGCCAGTGTCCTCGGATCCCTCGATGGCAAGCACGGTGTTGCCCTTGTGCTTCCTGTTGCGGCGCCGGCCCTTCTTCGTCGGGGTGGCTGTGTCTTTGTTTGTGGAGTCGGTGTCCGCGCCAGCGTCCTCGCCAGGGTACTTCCTCCCCTCTTCAGCTCGAGCGCACCTGTCGGTGTCAAAACCGGCGGATCTCGGGTAGGGGATCCCGAACTGTGCGTCTAGGCCGGATGGTAACAGGAGGCAAGGGACACGAAGTTTTACCCAGGTTCGGGCCCTCTTGATGGAGGTAAAACCCTACGTCCTGCTTGATTAATATTGATGATATGGATAGTACAAGAGTAGATCTACCACGAGATCGGAGAGGCTAAACCCTAGAAGCTAGCCCATGGTATGATTGTTGTTCTGTATGTTGTCCTACAGACTAAAACCCTCCGGTTTATATAGACACCGGAGAGGGTTAGTGTAATGCCCTCGATGCGGCTATATCTCCCACGTGTCGAGGCACGACTTAGAGCCATAATCGCATTGAAAGCAATGTCGCAAGTTAGGCAATCTTCACAACATCCCATGTAATATAGGTAATAAAAGGGGAGATACATAGTTGGCTTACACTCACCACATCAATCAAAGTACATAAATAGCATTACATCAACCAATCACTCATGGCCCGACTACGGCGCCAAAATAAAAGATAAACCCAACATGCGACATGGTCCCGATCGCCCCAACTGGGCACCACTACTGATCATCAGGGAAAGACACATAGTAACAGCGTGAGTCCTCGTCGAACTCCCACTTGAGCTCAAGCGCGTCATCTGGTACGGAGTCATCAGGCCCTGCATCTGGTTTGGAAGTAATCTGTGAGCCACAGGGACTCAGCAATCTCGCACCCTCGCGATCAAGACTATTTAAGCTTATAGGTAAGGAAAGGTAAATATGTGGAGCTGCAGCAAGCGACTAGCATATGTGGTGGCTATCCTGTTCGCAAAAGAGAGCGAGAAGAGAAGGCAAAGCACGAACGAATAACTAGAGAATAACCTGCGGCAAGCATTACTCCAACACCGTGTTCACTTCCCGGACTCCGCCGAGAAGAGACCATCATGGTAACTCACATAGTTGATTCATTTTAATTAGGTTAAGGTTCAAGTTATCTACAACCGGACATTAACAAATTCCCATCTGCCCATAACCGCGGGCACGGCTTTCGAAAGTTCAAATCCCTGCAGGGGAGTCCCAACTTAGCCCATGACAAGCTCTCATGGTCAACGAAGGAATAGACCTTCTCTCGAGACATTCCGATCAGACTCGGCATCCCGGTTCTACAAGACATTTCGACAAGTTAAAACAAATCCAGCAACACCGCCCGAATGTGCCGACAAATCCTGATAGGAGCTGCACATATCTCGTTCTCAGGGCACACTCAGATTGTCTAAACTTCAGGTAGGCCAGCCCAGAGTTCCCCCTGGTGGCCACTGGCGGCTGACGAGGTGGACCAACACTCAGAGGAGCACTGGCCCGGGGGGGTTTAAAATAAGATGACCCTCGGGCTCCGGAAACCCAAGGGAAAAAGGGGCTAGGTGGAAAATGGTAAAACCAAGGTTGGGCATTGCTGGAAAAGCTTTAATCAAGGCGAACTATCAAGGGGTTCCCATTATCACCCAACCGCGTAAGGAACGCAAAAATCCGGGAACATAACACCGATATGACGGAAACTAGGGCGGCAAGAGTGGAACAAAACACTAGGCGAGAGGCCGAGACTTCCACCCTTTACCAAGTATATAGATGCATTAAGATAACAAGATAATATAATGATATCCCAACAAGTAAATAATGTTCCAACAAGGAACGGTCTCCATTCTTCACCTGCAACTAGCAATGCTATAAGAGGGGCTGAGCAAAGCGGTAACATAGCCAATCAACGGTTTGCTAGGACATGGGGGGTTAGAGGTTTGACATGGCAATTTGGGAGGCATGATAAGCAAGTGGTAGGCATCGTAGCATAGGCATAGCAAAAGAGCGAGCATCTAGTAAAGCAAAGATAGTAGTGATTTCGAGGGTATGATCATCTTGCCTGCACAGTTTTCAGAGTTGACTGGATCCTCAAAAGCAAACTCAACGGGCTTCTCGTTAGAGAACTCGTCTCCCGGCTCTACCCAAACAAGACAAACAAGCAAACGGAACACAATCAACCACGTGCAAAGCTCAAACAATATGATGCAAACATGGTATGCTATGCGAGATGCGATATGCGATGCATATGCAAGATTTGACAAGGAATGCATGAACCTGGCCTCAACTTGGAAAACCAAGTGTGCCACTGGAAAGGTTAGATGAAATTTCTTGAAAACGATATAAAGAACGCCAAAATCAGAGTCACGGTTTGGAAATGGCAAGCAATTCAAATATGGCACCGGTCTGCGATATACAGCAAGTAGCCATCTAAATGCAACAGGATGAACATGCTACAGCACTCAAACATGACAACAAAATACATGGCAGGGATCCATTCATGATGCTTAACAAAATAGGAACACAGAGCTACGGCCAATTCATCCATTAACAGGTTCAAACAAACATGGCAAAAGTGCATTTGGTAAACAGATTTCAGACTTAGTGAAATTAACACTTGTCTGGAATTTCAGATCAGGTAGCACACTTCGGAGCATGAAAACTATATGCTACAAGACCTGAACATGGCAAAGTAAGGCATGGCATGGAGCTACTCAAAGAGCTTAACAAAAGTCCCTTAGTGACCTTGAGGCAAAAGGGATCAGAAAATACATTTGCAAGCATGTGAACATGGCAAAAACATAATCAGTTCTCAGACTTAGTGAAAACTGGAGCATGCAAAATCAGATATCAAGTAGGCATGTTTACGAGCTCGATGCACTCACTACAGAGCATGTCATGACAATCTAAGCATACACCCATCAAGAATACACATTATACAAGCTAGACATGGCAAGAACAATAACATAGCATGCACGGATCAACTACAACATCCTCGGCAAAATCGCTAACAAGTAGACAATCTGCCCAGATTCACGAAATGACAAAAGTAGAGGTCGATTGACTCAAGCTAGGGTGCTTCATAATTGCTAACCAAGACATGCACTGGTAGAAAAAGGGCCTATAGTCCCGGTTTGTAAGGGCCTTTAGTCCCGGTTCGGGAACCGGGACTAAAGTGTCGGTACTAATACCTCCCCCCTTTAGTCCCGGTTCAATCCAGAACTTCCTGATTTTTTTTTTGAATTTTTTTTTTGAATTTTTTTTAATTTTTTTTTTGAATTTTTTTTATTTTCAAATTTCTGAATTATTTTAACCTCTAATCTCTAATCACCCCTCATCACTGCTCAATTTAATCTCTAATCACCCCTCATCATTCCAAATCATCTCACTTCCCGAACGGTCACCCATCCTCTCACTACTCCAGCCTGAGCACGCTTAACTTCCGGGTTCTATTCTCCCTCATTTCCAAGTCTGCACTTGTTGTTTTCCTAACAATAGTAAGATGTCAATCCTATTAACCCTCAGGAATTTAGCTTGAGCATGAAGTCACATATTTCACTGTTTGAGTTTAAAACTATTGTTCTAAAAAACAATAATTTTTTAGTAACACTAATATTTTTGAATAAGTAGTTTGACCATTGTTTGACCACAGTTTGACCATAGTTTGACCAGATTTGACCAAAATTCAAAAAAGGTGAAATAATTATTTAATAACACTAATATTCTTGAATAATTATTTAGTAACACTAATACTTCTTGAATAAGTATTTAAAAAAACTGAAATTTAAAAAAACTGAAATTTGAGAATAACTTTTTTCCTTTTGGAATTTGAGGATTCTAGAAATTTGCAAACCGGCCGTAGGCCGTCTCCATCGGATGTAACTTTTTGAGTAGATGATTTTTCATATAAAAAACTTTTTCATCCGAGTTCGTATGCAAAAGTTATGCCCATTTTACAAATTCCAGAGAGATTTTGTAAATAAATACGAAATTCATATTTGTAAATTTTCCCAACAACTAGACCACATATCACATGTGAAACTTATTTTCTTTTATTTTTTTGACATTTCTATCATTTTCTTTTATTTTTTTTAAAACTGAAAAGGCGATCCACCGGGGGGGGTATAGTTTGAAACTGAAATGGGACCTTTAGTACCGGTTCGTGGCACGAACCGGGACTAAAGGTCTCATCCCCATTGGTCCCGGTTCGTGCCACAAACCGGGACTAAAGGTCTAATCTTTAGTCCCGGTTTGTGGCACGAACCGGGACCAATGGTTGTGGGCCAGAAGCGAGGCCCATTGGTCCCGGTTCATCCCACCAACCGGGACCAAAAGGTCTAGATGAACCGGGACTAATGCCTTAGCCGCACGAACCGGGACCAATGCTCACATTAGTCCCGGTTCTAGACTGAACCGGGACTAATGGGCTGAGCCGGCCTGGACCATAGCCCTGTTTTCTACTAGTGATGGATGGATAGAGCACTACAAGATCAACAAAACATCCTTACTGATCATCCTCAGAAGAGGCACGGATCACTAGGAAACAACATGAATATATGGCATATTGAGATAAACAGATCAAGGACTTAGTGGAATTGCCAAGTCGCTGAAATCAGCATTAACGAATGCATCACTTTGCAAGCTTGTGCTAGTCACCACACACATCACAAAAATACATGGGTTGCACCTCTGGAAAGATGGCAAAACAAATAACAAAACACATGTAGAGCTCAGGGACATATCATGCACACAATAATCATGGCAAAAAAAGACAAATATCTAATTGGGGCAGCAAATCTGACAATTATCCCAATTAGCACTCTGCCAACAGCATTTCGGGCATCAAGATGAACTCAAATGAAAATGATGCAATGAGATGAAATGATGTGCTCTCTGAGGCGAACATTTTGATATGCTATATGCCCAAAACAGAGCTACGGATGCAAAGTTACGGTGCGACAAAGTATGCAAAATAATTTGGGAACTTAGTGAAAAAGGTCAACCCCTAGGGTTTTTCAGATCTGGATCGGATCTCGCCGGAGCACGCAAAACGAGGATGGCCGGAGTCGGTGACGGAGCGTCGCCGGACTTGAGGGAGGCACGCCGGCCGAACTTGAGGGATGCCGGAGAAGCGGGCGGCGTCGCCGGCGAGGTCTTGGGGAGGCGGCGGTCGGTCGAAGTGCGGCGCGCGGCGTCGACGTGCGGCGGCCGGCGAGCTACGGGGCGGCAAGCCCTCGCCGGCAAGGAGCAGTGGCGGCACGGCGAGGGAAGCTCGGGCCCGGCCGCGGGGAGGACGATGGCGCGGGGCGGCGCCCGGATCTGGGCCGCGGGGGCCCCTCCTGGGCCCGGGCGGGCCGACCGGCGGCGATGTGGGCGCGAGGGCGCGGGCGAATGGGCGGCTGCCACGTGGCGGTGGACGCGACGGACACGGCGGGCGGACACGTCCGTCGGTGGAAGAAGATGTCCGATGGCGGCGGGGAGAGTTAGGGTAGGTTTTGCACTGCGAATTTTGGAGGGGGAGGTGTATATATAGGCATAGAGGAAGCTAGGAGTGTCCAAATGAGGTGCGGTTTTCGGCCACGCGATCGTGATCGAACGCTCTAGATGATGGAGAGGGTTTTGGTGGATTTTGGGCCAAAATGGAGGGGTGTTGGGCTGCAACACACACAAGGCCTTTTCGGTCCCTCGGTTTACCGTTGGAGTATCAGACGAAGTCCAAATGGTATGAAACTTGACAGGCGGTCTACCGGTAGTAAACCAAGGCCGCTTGGCAAGTCTTGGTCCAATCCGGAAATGTTTAAACTCCACACACGAAAGAAAGGTAGAGATGACCACCAGAGGAGAACGAAGCGCCGGAATGCAAAACGGACAACGGGGAAAATGCTCGGATGCATGAGACGAACACGTATGCAAATGCAATGCACATGATGATATGATATGAGATGCATGACAACGACAACAACACACGGAGACAAAAAACCGAACCCGAGAAAATAAAATAACTTAACGCCGGAAACGGCAAGATTTGGATTACATAATAGGTAAATCATATCCGGGGTGTTACAGTTAGGGTTACACAAAGTCGGTTACAATGGTAGGAGATCTATATATCCGTATCGCCAAGCTTGCCTTCCACGCCAAGGAAAGTCCCTTCCGGACACAGGACAAAGTCTTCAATCTTGTATCTTCATAACCCAGGAGTCCGGCTGAAGCTATAGTCCGGCCATCCGGACACCCCCTAATCCAGGACTCCCTCAGTAGCCCCCGAACCAGGCTTCAACGACGATGAGTCCGGCGCGCAGATTGTCTTCGGCATTGCAAGGCGGGTTCTCCTTCAAATTCTGTGTACCTGTCGAATAAAGTCCGGTTTCTTGTAAATGTTGCGCTCCTCGGCTTCTACGCCCAATAATGGCCGTCTCCCACGTGTCAAACGAATATGAAAAGTCTGAGTGTTTTTTCATCCACACCCCTAGCCGTGTAAATGAGCCACCCATTTAAGGGGACGAGGATTTAGATCCAAACCACACCTTCTCCCCTTCGCGAGTGTTCATCAGAGCGCATCCGACAAAGGTCCATACCACCATGGCCAGCCGTCGCAACTCCTCCTTTCGCCCCTCCTGCCCTCAGCCTGGATATTGGGAGAGATGCTCCATCCCGCATAGCGAGCTAGTGACGCTCCAGACCAAGGGATTTCTCCCCCGGCCTATATGGTCCTGGTTCGAGCCGGTCTTGCCATCTATAATGGCGGAGAGCAAGCGAAGAGTGCCCCTAATCCCTCCAAAGGAGAGCGGGTATGCCTCGTCCCTTACTTAATAAGAGGGCTCGGATTTCCAATCCATCCGTTTCTCCGGGGGCTCCTAGAGTTCTATGGCCTCCAACTACACAATCTTACGCCTGCCTCCGTATTGCATATCGCGGGCTTCGTAGCCCTCTACGAGATGTTCTTGGGTGTTGAGGCCCATTTCGGGCTGTGGAAGGAGCTATTCTGCCTTGTGCCCCGCTCTTAGAAGGGGTCGATATATCAAGTGGGCGGAGCTGAAGTGTGGCGCATCGCCGGGACCGGATATCTATCCGGAACCCCAAAGAAGGCATCCCAGGACTGGCCTTCAGAATGGTTTTACATAGAGGATGTCCCGCAGCCGGATCCTGTCCGGATCGGCCTCCCTGAGTTCGACAGTGCTCCACTAAAGAAGAGCCTAAGTTGGCGTCCACGGAGCCCTCAGAGGGAAAGTGACAAGGACGTCCATTACCTGATGAGCCGGATAAGACTGTTAGCTCATTCTGGACTGACCATGATCGGGGTCATGGCCGCATGCATCATGTGAGGGGTGCAGCCGCTACAGTACAGAGGCCACCCCATGTGGGATTTCAACTGGGAGGACGACGCCACCCGCTACGGCCGTAAGGGACCGGATTCGGCTGCGGCCCTAACAAAGACCTTATCCGCTTTGTACAAAGGAGAAGAGGAGGAATTTCTCCGCGTCAACCCGCAGGGTGGATTTTCTATGTACAATCCCCCAAGCTGGGTAAGTGGTTTACTTGCCCATCCGTTTTATATTCCCATTGTTAAATATTCAGTCTAACGACTTTAACGCAGGAACTGCGCCAGGCTGTTAAAGAAATAAACAGCCCTCCTCCACAACCCGAGGACCCAGGACGGTCCCTCGACCCGGCCTCTCAAGAGGATCCGGACTTATCTGTGGAGCTGATTGATGGAGTGTTTCATCAATTGAGCAAGGACAACGCCTTGGTGGCCATTACGGCCGATTACCCAGGGATAATCCCGGCCTCCCAGGTAACTGAGATCGAAGTCCCAGTACCCCGAATAGGGGTCCGCCCTCTCGCGTTTTCAGTTTCCTGATTACAACCGAGCTTTGCAGGGGAGGTTTTTGAGACGGGAGGCCGAACCTGCGGCGACAAGCCAACGAGGGGCCGCAGGGCCCCGTGGGCAGAAAAGAGGTGCAGTCCGGATCGAGACGTCAGCACAAAGGTATCGCGCGCCCCCTTATCCTAGGTGTTATACCTTCAAGGCATGTTAACATTCGTGCTCTCTTCAGGACAAGGAGACCTCGCCGGACCATATCCGGAGAGGCTGCCAATCGCGCCTCCACCAGCCAGGCTCCAAAGCCTGGTCCGGAGGCGGAGGCGAACACAAGGCGCGCACAGGATGCTCCTCCGACGGAGGACATGGACAGGTTGTCTGCCACCAACTCTAAGGTGGAGAGTGCCATGAACCATAGGCATCGCCGGACAATTCTTCGCGACGCTTGTTTCTCCCGAGAGGCATTAGATGCCTTCAATTCGGGAGATGCGTACCTCCGTGCCGCTCAAAATGGTCTAGCCAGAGCCACAAAGCAATATGTAAAAGACATACGGGTAAGAAAATTTTGGTAATTATATATATATACCAGTAGCCCCCGAGACTTGAAACAGTTAGAGTAACTGATTTAAGGATCATATGTTATGCAGGTTCTTACAGAAAAGAATTCCCTACTGTCCCAGGAGCTAGAAGAGTGCAAAGCCCAACTTGAGGCCGCACTAGCCGTGGCAGGGGAGCCCAAGGAGACCCCCTCTGGTAATATACACTTCGAAAGATAAGTATTTTGCGAAGCACGACATGGGTGCGAATCTGACAAATGGAATTGCAGATGGCGCCGGATTGAATCTGGAAAGGCAACAGCTCCTACGCTAGCTGAAGGCTGGTGAGAAGGTGCTGACAAAGGTGAGGCGGGAGAAGAACGATCTCCAAGATGAAAACACCAAGCTGGGCGTCGAGCTGAAAGATGTTCGTGCCCAGCTGTCAGACTCCGTTAAGGAGAATCAGCGGCTTCGGTGCGGCATATTTAGTAAGTGCTTGAACGAACCTTTGGAGAAAAAAAGTTCAGCGGGGAAGTCGACTAACAGAGTAATGTCGGTAGGTGTGCTAACAGGTCGTCCTGTAGAGGAGATGCCCGGTTCTACGGGTGACCTTCTTCCCGAGCTCTCGCAACTGCTCGAGCGAGTTCGGAAGGCAATGCGAGGTGTCGCACAGGCCCTGTGGCCATCCATCTTCGTGCCCGAAGGTCTTGGAGAGCTTGCGGAGAAGCTAAAGGGGGCACGGCGGTGCTTCCGATTGTGGAAGATATCAGCCTGCCGTCAAGGCGCTAGGGAGGCCTGGGCCATGGTGAAGATGCGGTACACAAAGGCTGACCCCAACCACATGGCCGAGGTCGGTCCTGTCGGGCCCGATGGGAAGGAGATCCCTGTAAGCTTAGTATACGGCCAAGTAGAATTGGCCTCAAAGTATTCCCAGTAGAACTGTAAATTAGACAGCCTGTTAGATGGTATTGAAGAGGAATACAATCAGTCAGAATGACTATGTAATGTAATTGACATTTATAATGCCTTCTAGCCGGATTGTAGATCGTTTGTCATGGCCGACCTTTTCGCTTCAGCCTCGGGACCTGACGGTCCGGAGTGTGTCCGAATTCCCATGTTGTTATATAAGAACCGGGGAATGCATGGAGACCAGGCGAAGGGGTCATTAGTGCGTGAACGGACAAGTGCCCGACTAGTTATGTTATATTACATGGTTAGTAAGAAACATCTTCCAGGGAGAATAGTTCCGTTAGGGGTTCCTTTCCCTGGGAGGCATGCCCCAAAGTGCATGCCCATTCTGCGAAAAAGACGCAGGAAAAAGCATCTGGGGGCGCATAAATAAATAAGTAAAAAGATCATCTTTTAGGTCACCGACCGAATATTCCCTTAAGAACGCTAGCTTTCGGCTTCACGTAGTCTGAGGTACACATCCGGCTGATCCGGCAGTAACAATAGCAGAGGTGCTCCCTTTACCGCCTAGCCGAATAATCGGGAACGTAGGGGTAAGCACAGGAGCCAGGCAACCCAGCTTGGCCAAAACTTAAGTCATATCGATGCATATAATGGTGAAATAAAAGGTACATGCGGAAGTGTCACACATGTGTTGGGCATGAAGCCCGTATATATAAGCTTCTGGTAAAAGAAGCCCCCAGGTTTAATGAGTGCGAATAGCACGTCATTTGATGAGCCTTTAAAGGTTATAAGAGAAAGGAAGGGGAGAAGGAGAGAAATGTAAGACAGACAGTATATAAAAATGGACAGAGGAAGGAGACGAACACAGAGTCCGGCGCTAGGCATAGAATCTTCGGAGACGGGTTGCGTTCCATGGGTTCGGCTCGAGTCGGTTATCCGATGCATCTCGAAGGCGGTACGCTCCACCAGTCAGGACTTGGTCAATTATGAAGGGACCTTCCCACTTGGGCTTGAGTTTGTCCTTTTTCTGGTCCGGCAGGCATAGAACTAATTCGCCTACGTTGTAATTTTTGGCCCGTACTTCTCTGCTTTGGTATCTTCGAGCCTGCTGTTGATAGAATGCAGAACGGACTTTTGCCACATCACGCTCCTCCTCCAATGCGTCCAAACTGTCCTGCCGATCGAGGTCGGCTTCTCTTTCTTCGTGCATGCGCACTCGAGGTGAGTCATGAATTATGTCGCAAGGAAAAACTGCCTCTGCAATGTACACCATAAAGAATGGTGTGTATCCGGTGGTGCGATTCGGCGTGGTCCGCAGCCCCCGGAGTACGGAGTCGAGCTCCTCTACCCAGTGCATGTTAGATTCCTTGAGGGACCGCACTAATCTGGGTTTGATGCTGCTCATGATAAGACCATTTGCACGTTCGACCTGGCCGTTAGTTTGTGGGTGATAGACGGAAGCATAATCGAGCTTGATGCCCATGTTTTTGCACCAGAGTTTTACCTCGTCGACCATAAAGTTCGTGTCGTTATCAATGATGATGCTGTGGGGGACGCTGTAACGGTGTACAACCCCGGATATAAAGTCTATCACCGGTCCGGATTCGGCCGTCTTAACAGGCTTGGCTTCTATCCATTTGGTGAACTTATCCACCATGACCAGTAAGTATTTTTGCTTGTGGGTTCCGCCTTTAAGGGGTCCAACCATGTCAAGCCCCCAGACCGCGAAGGGCCAAGTGATGGGGATAGTTTGGAGGGCGGTGGGTGGCATATGGCTTTGGTTTGCAAAGAGCTGGCAACCGACGCATCGCTGGACTAAGTCCTGGGCGTCTGCCCGGGCCGTCGGCCAATAAAAGCCTGTACAGAAGGCCTTGCTTACAAGGGACCGGGCTGCAGCGTGATGACCGCCAAGTCCGGCATGAATTTCAGCCAGGAGGTTCCGCCCTTCCTCTTCGGAGACGCACCTTTGAAGGACTCCGGTAGTGCTTTTCTTATAAAGCTCTCCCTCATGGACTTTGTAGGCTTTGGATTGCCGCACTATGCAGCGTGCCTCATTTTGGTCCTCGGGGAGTTCCTGCCTAGTAAGGTAGGCGAGGAATGGTTCTGTCCACGGGGCGATGACGGCCATTATTACGTGGGCTAAAGGTGTTATTTCATTGGCAGAGCCTCCGATTGTGTCAGAATGTTCGGTGTCGGGCAGTGCGGTTCGGTCCGGGCTGTTATTGTTCAGCTCCCCTTTCCATACTACAGATGGCTTGAACAACCTTTCCAAGATGTTGGGGGGGGGACTACATCGCGTTTTGTGCTGATGCGTGCCAGGACATCTGCCGCCTGATTTTTTTCCTGGGCTATATGGTGAAATTCAAGCCCTTCGAACCGAGCTGACATTTTTAGGACGGCGTTGCGGTAAGCTGCCATTTTGGATCCTTGGCATCGAAGTCTCCATTTATTTGGGATATTGCGAGGTTCGAGCCCCCGTGCACCTCTAGGCGTTGAATTCCCATGGATACTGCCATCCGGAGACCATGTAAAAGGGCCTCATATTCGGCTGCATTGTTGGAGTTTGTGTACATAATCTAGAGTACGTATTGAACTGTGTCTCCTCTGGGGGACGTCAAAACGACGCCAGCCCCTAGTCCGGCCAACATCTTGGAGCCGTCGAAATGCATGATCCAATTTGAATATGTGTCGTACTCTTTAGGGAGTTCGGCCTCCGTCAATTCTGCGACGAAGTCGGCCAAAACTTGCGACTTGATGGCTCGCCATGGCTTATAGGTTATGTCGAATGGGAGGAGCTCAATGGCCCATTTTGCAATCCGGCCCGTTGCGTCACGGTTGTTTATAATATCGTTAAGTGGTACTTCCAAGGCTACCGTTATTGAACACTCTTGAAAGTAGTGTCGTAGCTTCCGGGATGCCATGAATATCGCGTAAGCGATCTTTTGATAATGCGGGTACCGTGATTTGCACGGATTGAGGACAGTGGACACATAACAGACCGGTTTTTGAAGGGGGAATTTGTGTCCGTCCGTTTCTCGTTCGACGACGAGCACTGCGCTTACAACCTGATGTGTTGCTGCAATGTACAATAGCATTGGTTTGCCAATGTTTGGCACGGCCAGGACTGGGTTTGTATGGCTTTTATTTCGTCGAGTCCGGCCGTGGCTGCATCCGTCCATTCGAAGTGTTCGGTGCGCCGAAGGAGGCGGTAAAGGGGTAGGGCCTTTTCTCCCAAGTGGGAGATAAAGCGGCTTAGAGCCGCCTCGCATCCGGTTAACTTTTGTATTTGTTTGAGGTCCTTTGGGATATCCAATTGTGACAGAGCTTGGATCTTGGCTGGATTTGCTTCAATTCCTCTACCGGATACAATGAAGCCCAAGAGCTTTCCGGCTGGGATGCCGAAAACGCATTTTTCCGGGTTGAGCTTGATGTCGTATGTTCGGAGGTTATCAAATGTGAGCCTCAAGTCGTCTACTAGAGATTCGACATGTCTTGTTTTGACGACCACGTCATCTACATATGCCTCCACTGTTTTGCCGATCTGGTTTGCTAGACATGTCTGAATGATGCGCTGATATGTTGCGCCGGCGTTTTTGAGCCCGAAGGGCATTGTGTTGAAGCAGAATGGGTCGTATGGTGTAATAAATGTCGTTGCGTCTTGGTCTGATTCTGCCATCTTGATTTGATGGTAGCCGAAATATGCGTCGAGGAAACACAACGAATCGTGTCCTGCGGTAGCGTCGATAATTTGATCGATGCGGGGGAGGGGGAAGGGATCCTTCGGGCAAGCCTTGTTAAGGTCTTTAAAATCAACGCACAGGCGCCAGGATTTGTCCTTCTTTGGTACCATCACTAGGTTTGCTAGCCAGTCCGGATGTTTTATATCTCTGATGAATCCGGCCTCCAATAGCTTTGCTAGCTCCTCTCCCATAGCCTGTCTCTTAGGTTCGGAAAAACGCTGAAGAGCTTGTTTGACAGGTTCAAAAACTTTTAGGATATTTAGGTTGTGCTCGGTGAGCCTGCGTGGGATTCCTGGCATGTCTAAAGGGTGACAGGCGAAAATGTCCCAGTTCTCTCATAGGAACTCTCGCAGTGCGGCGTCTACATCAGGGTTTAACTGTGCCCCGATGGAAGCTGTTTTATTGGGGTCCGTTGGATGGACCTAGAATTTGACTATTTCGTCTGCCGGTTTAAAGGAGGTGGACTTGGATCTTTTTTCGAGTACCACATCATCCCTATTCACCGTGGAGCGCAGCGCAGTCAGTTCCTCAGCCGCTAGGGCTTCGGATAGTGCCTCGAGGGCCAGTGCGGCTGTCTTGTTTTTGGCACGGAGTGCTATGTCCGGATCACTAGCGAGAGTGATGATCCCTTTAGGCCCGGGCATCTTGAGCTTCATGTACCTGTAATGGGGTATTGCTTGGAAGATTGTAAACGCTTCCCGCCCTAACAGAGTGTGATAACCGCTGCTGAACGGAGCCACATGGAACGTGACCTCTTCAGACCTGTAATTATCCAGCGTGCCGAACACCACATCTAGTGTGATTTTTCCTGTACAGTGCGCTTCTTGACTGGGGATTATTCCTCTAAAGGTTGTGCTACTTCTCTCAATGCGGTTCCAGTCTATTTCCATTTTTTGAAGGGTTTCCTCATAAATGAGGTTCAATCCGCTGCTGCCGTCCATGAGTACCTTGGTAAGACGAAAGCCGTCCACTATTGGACTGAGGACCAATGTGGCTGGTGCTCGAGCTGTTCGGAATTTAGGTTCATCACTAGCGTTAAAGTTAATAGCCGTGTCACTCCATGGGTTTATCGTTGCTACTTGGTAAACTTTGGCAAGGCTGCGGAGTGTCCTTTTTCGCATATTATTTGATGCGAAAGTCTCTAAGACTGTTAATAGCGTATTGGTGTCTCTGGGGTGGCTTTCTGTGGCCTCCGGAATTAGGAGATCTTCCAATTTTGGCCACCTGCTGGAGTATCCAACATGCTCTAAGGCTGTGAGTTGGTGTGGCAACCTCTGTACTGTGAATTTTACAGGGTCCATTAAGCCATCCTTCCAGTACGGTTCCATGCCCTGTAGAGGGTTTTTGCTTTTTGGTGTTTGACCCGGGTGTCTGGCGATGATGCACCCTTTTATTTCGGACTGGGTTTGTATTCAGGGCCGGATCGTCCCAAAATTTTATTTTGGTTTTCCAGGCGCTTTCCATCGCACAGTATTTTCATACAATGGACGCCAAGTCAGCGAAGCGTGTAATATCACGGTGACTTATGGCGTTGAGGATTCCCTTGTCCGTGCAATTATTGCAGAAGATTGAGATTGCGTCTTCCTCGCGGCAGTCCCTTATCCTGTTCCTAACCAGGAGGAATCTGGCCCAGTAATGATGTACTGTTTCTTCGGGCTCTTGCCTAATTTGGGATAGATCGCTTATGTTCGGGTGGGTGGGTGGAATTAAATCCGAAGCCTCACCCCATCTGAGACTCAGAGGCCGAGGAATTTCCGAACTCGAAAATTTGGATTCCTGGATGTTGTCCAATGAATCCAACCCGTCGCCTAACTCTGAGTTTAGGTCTTCAGTGATATCCTCCCCTCCGCGGGTATCCGGCTTGAGGGATCGGGAATCTGGATGTAGCTAGTCCTTAAGATAAATGAAGGGTCGCCGCACTGTCCCTCTACCACGACAACGTGATGGGTGACTTGGGGAGAGTTAATCTCTCTCAGATCGGGCTTAGGCCCAATCTGGTAGTAATCTGTAGTGACTCCCAGGGCGGCGATGCGATCCAAGAGCTCGTTTATGGAGGAGAGCTCCATTGGATCTAACTGCTCGGTGAGTTCCGAGCTGACATGATGATTGTTTTCGATGGCTCGAGAGGTCATCGTCGGCGCAGAAGCCGAACAGGCGGTCATGAGAAAACCACCTAGCCGGAGGGTTTGGCCGACAGCCAAAGCTCCATTAGCAACGGTGCCGTCTTTAAAGACGGGGCAAGGCATCCTTCCTGATGGCGACGTCACAGAGGAACTCTCAATGAAAGCACCAATGTAGGTGTCAAAACCGGCAGATCTCGGGTAGGGGGTCCCGAACTGTGCGTCTAGGCCGGATGGTAACAGGAGGCAAGGACACGAAGTTTTACCCAGGTTCGGGCCCTCTTGATCGAGGTAAAACCCTACGTCCTGCTTGATTAATATTGATGATATGGGTAGTACAAGAGTAGATCTACCACGAGATCGGAGAGGCTAATCCCTAGAAGCTAGCCTATGGTATGATTGTTGTTCTGTATGTTGTCCTACGGACTAAAACCCTCCGGTTTATATAGACACCGGAGAGGGTTAGGGTTACACAAAGTCGGCTACAATGGTAGGAGATCTATATATCCGTATCGCCAAGCTTGCCTTCCACGCCAAGGAAAGTCCCTTCCGGACACGGGACGAAGTCTTCAATCTTGTATCTTCATAATCCAGGAGTTCGGCTGAAGGTATAGTCCGGCCATCCGGACACCCTCTAATCCAGGACTCCCTCAGCACCTATCGGCCAGAACATAAAGTTCGGCCACATCTTTGACCTTGTTCATCGCCAGCTCTTCGCGCATCCTGCGGTTGCGCACATTCTGATGGAATGCACTGATCACGGCGGCGGGATGAACATCTGGGATCTTGTATTGCACCCGGCTGAACCTCCGTATGTACTTGTGCAGAGTTTTACCTTCCTTTTGGGGGATGATATCCAAATCGCTTGCCTGGCCATGAGCTTGGTGGCCTCCGGTAAAGGCGCCAACAAACTCATGGCACAAGTCCGACCAAGAAGAAATGGAATCCGCAGGCAAGTGCATCAACCATGACATGACAATGGGTTTGAGTGCCAATGGGAAGTAATTGGCAAGCTCCTTGTCGTCGCGGGCTCCAGCAGCTTGCATCGCGATGGTGTAGATGCTGAGGAACTCTGACGGGTGGGTCTTGCCGTTGTACTTCTCGCCAACGTCAGGCTTGAACGTGTGGTGGGAGGACAACTGGAACTGCTGCAGCTCACGGGTAAAGGCTGGGCAACCCACCTCGTAGGGTAGGTCGCCAGAGCCCCCGGTGCTGGGTGGTCCATAGTGGGCCCCGCTCGCCTATCTGACTGGTGGCGTGCATCGCGCCAGCGCTCGATGGTGGTTCGAGCGTCTTCATGGGCTCGCTCCCGAAGAACTTGGCGCTGATCGCGGTGGGTCCGTAGGTTGACGACGCTATGGAAATGTTATCACAAGAGTCTTCACGACGGATCGACACCCGCGGTCGCTGGCGTGGAGGAGGGGAGTGCACCGTGGCCGCAGCACCCCCGATCCTTCCACCACTGGCATGCGGTGGCTCGACGTAGCGCCGGCCTGAGGGCCCCGCCGGTCGTGGATCATCTTTGTTGGCAACACCGACGAGGCTTCGGATGGTGGCTCTCCACTCGTCGAGCTTTTGCGCAGCAGGAGGAAAGTCGAGGAGCCACTGCGCGTGTGCCAAAGCTTTTGCTGGTGTGGGTGGTCACAAAAGTTGCATGGACCGTGACACACTCTGATTTCTAACCACGTTAGAAGGATCTCTATCATGGCCCGGCGGTTGTACGCCATTTTCGCCAGCGCCTCGGCGCACGTGCTGGCCTTCTACGTCCCGCGAATATGGACATGACTCTTCCCACGACAGTGCCCAGGGTCACCAGCGTGGTGACGCTGCTCGTCGCGCACAACCTGGGAAGAGCACGTCGGGGGTGCCGGCGTAGGCGCCTCGGAAGTCGCCGCGCCGCCCGTGGGTGGCATGACACCGCCCCTGGAGGGCCCCGCGCTGCCTGCGGGGGGCCTGGCTCCGTCTTTGGATTTGGTGGTGTGTGGCCCGTCGTCTCGCGCACGAACGACGCTGCTCGCCAGGCTTTGGCTGCCAGAGCGATGCGGGTGTTCGCGAGCTGCGCCTCGGCTTCCGTCTGCGACCGCCCCACCACTCGCCCACACTGGTACGGGCCGTTCAGCCCACGACGAACCGATCGTTGTGATCATCTTCTTCTTGGGAGCCATGGCGATGAAGAACTGCTAAACTAACTGCTAGACCGGATTTTCACAACTGCGCACCCCATACCTGGCGCGCCAGAGATGTCGATGGGAAACGACACCTATGGGGTCACTGGGATCCCTTCTACAGTTGACGAGCGCGGGGTTGTGCAAAGAGCAGGTCTGGACGTCAGCATGCAAATCATTTACCCAGGTTCGGGCCGCAGAGACGCGTAAAACCCTAGTCCTGCTTCGATGTGTATTTGAGTGTTCTTGTGTTCTTGAACTAGCTGCGGTGTCCGTCTAGTCCAAAAGATTCGAATCCCTCTCCAGTATACCTCGAGCCTCCTTTTATAGAAAAAGGGGTCGCCACAGTGGCACACAGGAGGTGGAAAGGTGTACAGTGGCTGAGTCTATCCTTTGGCATCATTGGACAAACACATTTAATGCGCTGCCGACGTGCCCCCCTTGATTTATTGGGGACGGCAAAGAAGCTCGTCCCAGCTGTCGTCTCCTCGCCTGGCTCCGATGCGCGTCCAAGCTGACGAGGCGTTGTAGCGCCACGTTGGCTAGCTGCTGGGCTGGCGCGGTGGTGGAGCCTTCACGAAGATCTGCATGCCACCATGCAGCTGCTTGCTGAGTTGGTGTGGAGGCCGCGCGCTGCCACGCATATGCCTGCCTAGCTGGTCGAGCTGGCAGCTGCGTGGGAGCAGCGGTGTGGTCTTGGCAGGTGCGGACCTGGCTGCGGCCCCATAGGTGTCTTCGGCAAGGGCCTTGCCGGGGCCCGACAATGGTCTTGCCACGACACCGCGGTCGTCCTCAGCAAGGATCTTGCCGGGGGTCTCGTGGACTTCCTTGGCAAGGATCTCGCCAAGGATCATCGTCTTCTGGTTCTCGTCTGATCTTGTGTATTTATGATCTCTACAAAGATCTGCATGCCACCACGGAGGTGCCTCCCGAGCCTTGGTTCCAATGTGGTCGATGGTGTTGGAACCCCTTCGGCTCAAGGGTGGTGCGCTCTGCTGGCGTCAGGCAAGTTGACCCGACAAGGATCTTGCTGAGGCCGCGGAAGCCACCCCGGCAAGGGTCTTGCCGAGGGAGTCCACCTCGCCCTCCTGCTCTCTTTGCGCCTCTGGTCTTGGCGTTGCTTTGGTCGTCTTGTGTTCCAGCTTCCCTCCTCTGCCCTGCTTAGTGTGTCCGTGGGCGTGGCTCTGACTGCCCGTTCACAAGTAAAGGGGTGCAAAAGGAGAGCCCCTACTTTTCTACACCGACATGCATAAATATCTTCTCTATATTGGAAATGGGGAAAAGAAATAAAAAAAGGCAAGGTATAATAGTTAGTACCATCCTGTAGTGAACTGATGTTTTCTTCATTGTGCAGACAAAGATCTTGATATTTTTTGTCGCTAATTTCTTTATCCTAACAATCTTTCTGAGTTTCTTGACTTGACTGATATTCATGGACAACCCATTTCCCCATATGCAAAAAGGGTCGAACAGTGGGTCAAAACCTCTGACAGCAGGACCTACATGTGCAAGACCAAATTATTAAAAACTGAAATATTAGAATGGTTCCTGCAATTGCACAATAATGTGCTATTACACAAAGGACCATACACGTGCAAACCTCGATTGTAAACCTTAGTGCTTCCCATTGTTTCCCTGCAACACATATAAGGTAGTTATTAGTCATCAGGTTAAGTGAGGGTTCGCATGCTATCAGTAAAATATGTTGATGAAAAATAAGCACATTACCGATTCATCAGATTAATTCAAGCCACATGGAAAACCCATTTATCCAAACCAAGCATGATCAATAACTAGGAAATATATCACTTGATATATGTTTCTCATGTATTAAGTGCAGCCAAATTTGATTTATTCCTCACATGCACAACAATAAAAAATTCTACCCATGACAATTGGACATCGCATTGCAGAATTGAAGCAAGCGGTTAACTTTACACCACAACAAATGAACCAAACATTAACTGAGCACCACATTGCACAATATAACATACTCCTAATAGAAGATCTGACAGTTAACCAAACCAAGCATGCTTAACAACTTGGTAATATAGCAATTGTATTTGTTTCTCATGTATTTAGTACAACCAAATTCAATTTATTCCTTACATGGTATACAATGACATAATGCACCCACAACAATTGAACATCGCATTGCAGAACTGAACCAAACAGTTAACGAAACACCACAACAAATCAACCAAATGTTAACCGAGCACCACATTGCACAATATAACATACTCCTAATAGAAGATCAGACAGTTAACCAAACCAAGCATGCTTAAGAACTTGGAAATATAGCGATTATATTTGTATCTCATGTATTCAGTACAGCCAAATTCGATTTATTTCTCACATGGTATAAAATAACAGAATGCACCCACAACAATTGAACATCGCATTGCAGAATTGAACCAAACAGTTAACTAAACACCACAACAAATGAACCAAACATTAACTGAGCACCACATTGCACAATGTATAACATACTAGAAGATTAGATAGTTAACCAAACCAAGCATACTTGACAACTTGGAAATATAGCAATTGTATTTGTTTGTCATGTATTTTGTAAAGAAATATTCAATTTATTTCTCACATGGAGGACAATAAAAAATTGCACCCTGAAGAATTGAACATCACATTTGCAGAATTGAACCAAACAGTTAACTGAACACGACAACTAATTAACCAAACAGATAAAAGGGTGGGATCGAGAAAACGCCACGAACTGTCGTTTAAAGCACCCAACTGAGTCGCGTCGTCGGCGCGCGGGGCGTTGATGATGGCCTAGACGGCGAGGTGCGCCTCCAAGATCTGGGGGTCGGCACGAATGGTAGCCATTGCGACATCATCTGTGTGTGCGACCGCGATTTGCTTCTCCACTGCCAAATGGTTGTTGAGATCCTAGCTATACTGCGTGCACCATGGCTTAGGGCAGCGCTTATTTGGTGGAGGGGTCGGTGATTTGGGTGGAAGGTGTCGCGCCGGCGTTTGGGGCATGTGGGATGTGGGAGGAGGAGGATGGGGGTCGGGTGTGCATTACTTCCATGGATAGACGAGGCTGAGCAACGTGAAGGAGGGTCGCCGGCGAGGAGGCGGTGCTGCAAGCAAGGGGTGAAGGTTTCAACTTGGAAAGGAAGGCGGAAACAGGGGAAATGTGGCTTTTGGCAAGGGGGAGAGGCGAGGAGGTAGATATTTCTGCGGAAGCCGAAAAAATTGGAATCGCTTCAGCGAAAAAGCTGGTGCGCAAAGTGTCATCAGACATGGTCCCCTATTCAGAACTGTGTACGACATGTGAACATCACAAACGATTTAGATAGCTTAACCCGTGTGTGATGAGTTTGAATGTAAAAAATTTTGGTTCCAATTTCCCTGGTTACAGTGGTCATCCACGTTATTGCATAATTTGGGTACACAAAGGAGACTACAGCACACCCACACTTCTTAATCGAGCAAGTTCAGCAATTGAATAGAGCTAGCTGACCTAAACATTACTCTAACACATTAAGGACTAGTGATCTTAATTAAACAAAACAAAGAGCACTACTACGGCTAGTGCTCATCGATCTCCGCCGCCGCCTCCGTGTCCAGCTCGCGCCCGATGATCTCCTGGGGAAGGGGCTCCATGGCATCTGTCGGTGTCAAAACCGGCGGATCTCGGGTAGGGGGTCCCGAACTGTGTGTCTAAGGCGGATGGTAACAGGAGGCAGGGGACACAATGTTTTACCCAGGTTCGGGCCCTCTTGATGGAGGTAAAACCCTACGTCCTGCTTGATTAATATTGATGATATGGGTAGTACAAGAGTAGATCTACCACGAGATTGGAGAGGCTAAACCCTAGAAGCTAGCCTATGGTATGATTGTATGTTTTAGTTGTTGTGTCCTACGGACTAAAACCCTCCGGTTTATATAGACACCGGAGAAGGTTAGGGTTACACAAGGTCGGTTACAAAGGAGGAGATACACATATCCGTATTGCCTAGCTTGACTTCCACGCCAAGTAGAGTCCCATCCGGACACGAGACGAAGTCTTCAATCTTGTATCTTCATAGCCTAACAGTCCGGCCAATGGAGATAGTCCGGCTGTCCGGAGACCCCCTAATCCAGGACTCCCTCAGTAGCCCCTGAACCAGGCTTCAATGACGATGAGTCCGGCACGCAGTATTGTCTTCAGCATTGCAAGGCGGGTTCCTCCTCCGAATACATCACAGAAGAATTTGAACACAAGGATAGTGTCCGACCCTGCAAAATAAGTTCCACATACCACCGTAGAGAGAATAATATTTTGACAAATCTAATTTGCGGACTTGTTTTGGCAGCACGACATCATGTCATGGCCCGGTGATTATTCGAACCGTTTCCTTTAACTAGCCCCGCAAATAACGCGAGGCAGTTTTTTGACACGTCTTGTCAAAGCAGAGATCGTGTCCCCTTTATCACGGGATTCTCATCAATACGGGTGTGGGTAACCCAACCGTGTCTAGGACTCCTAGATTATAGGCAAGTCTCAAACGGCTACGGAGAGGATGCTTGATATTCACCCTCTTTATAAAGGGACAAGGCTTTTACTTTTTCCCTCCCGTGCTCAATCGAATCCTTCCCCTGCCTCGAGTTCTAACACCCAAAGCCCAGGTCAGGCGCTCCGGACCTTCAATCATGTCCGGATCTAGCCTTCAAGGCCAATGGATGCCCTCCTCCGTTACGGAAGAAGACATCAAGAAGTTGAGGGAGGCCAGAAACCGAACCGCTGAGGTTTCGCATCGGCTGCCTGCCCGAGGGCAGGTCGTCCCTACTCATGAACCCAACGAAGACGTTGTGTTCATCTCCCACTTCCTCCGATGTCTAGGCCTCACCCTGGATCCCTTTGTTAGGGGTTTGATGTTCTGTTACGGGCTAGATTTACACGATCTAGCCCCGGACTCCTTTCTCCACATCTCGACATTCATTGTCGTGTGTGAGGCCTTCCTCCGCATTACCCCTCACTTCGGCCTATGGCTCAAGACCTTTGACATGAAGTCGAAGATGGTCGAGGGGCAGTATGCAGCATGCGGAGGGGCATTAATAAGCAAGATAGTAGGAGCTCCGTGGCCCAAAGGTTCCTTTCCAGAGGTATCCGGATTATGGCAACAGGAGTGGTTCTACATCACAGCTCCTAGAAGTGCCAAGTGGGTGGCTGCCTCTGCTTTCCGCTCGGGCCCTCCACCAAAACTGATGTCATGGATTAGCAGAGGACTGAGCTGGGGTCCAGCCAAGGACGTGCCTATACTGTAGAGCCGCATTCGCGATCTCTTCGAAGGAGATTTCAGTCGGGTTATGGTGGCGCAAGTCATGCTGGTTCGTCGAGTCCAGCCTTGCAAATGCCGGCCCCTCCGCATGTGGGAGTTCAACCCAGAAGGGCCGCGTACTATTCAGAATTTCCTCGGCCTGACACACGAGGAGATGTACAAATCATTCTTCGGACCCCAAAAAGAGTGTCCGGATGCTACCGAGGACGTGGGCCTGAGCAGCAGCCGTACCACTGACCAAGTAAGTAATCCTTTAGTCGAACACACCGTCTTTTATTTACCACGACGTCATTCTAAGAAGCCGCTCTTTGACCAGGACTGGCTAACTAAGGCGAAGATGATTTGGTGTTCGGCCCCCCTTCCTGAGGGTTTGGAGAATCCGGTACTGGAAAAGATGCTCGAGCTAGCACCCTGCCCGGAGCCCTCAAAGGAATTTAAAGAGGGGATAATGAGGTCGAAAGCGGGCCCCCATCGCTACCAATTCCAACCGAGGGAATGAGCACCTCCGTGAAGGAGGATAACTGAGGAGAAGAATCCGACCTTCTCTCGCTTCGGGGAAGGAAGAGGACTGCCTCTGAAGATCCGAAAACCGAGGCTTTCAAACAGGAGAAGAAGTCTCCACTAGAGGGTCCTGCATTTTAGGGTGCTTTTGCCGCACAAAGTCCGCGCGAGGATCAGCCCTCGAACGAGCTATAAGTAATCAGAAAGTACTTTAATAGTGGAGACATACTACCTTATCTCTGAGGAAAATAACCGAAGCGTTTATCTTGCAGTTCGGATCTTAGCCCTTCTCAGCAGAGCTCGTCTTCAGGGGATCTTCTTTCGGAGATGATGGAGAGCGAAACGCCTCCCCCGGACTCCCCCGCTCAAGAAGCGGGCGGCCTTGAAGTGTCGTCACGGAGGGCCTCTCCAGATCCGGTGAGGCCAGAAGATAATCCTATAATTACCCGAAGTCCTCAGCGTCCGGCTCTTGAAGAGAGCAAACAAAAGAGTCCAGCACCGTCTGGTATGCGGTCGGACGTATTGAGGGAGCTGTTGGAGCGAGCAGCCATCTCAGAGGAACACCATACATTGATGGGCACGGTGATGGAAAGGATTTCATTCGCCGAAAACGGGTTGCAAGATGCCTTTGTGAGTCTACTGACGGGCTTTGATGTACGTAAAATGATGTACATTTGTGATGGTACCGCACATTTTTAGGTGTGTCCTGTGTGGATAGTAGCCCCTGAGACTCTGGTTGTCGCCGAGGACGGCGGCAAACATAGGGTCGTAGTCCCAGGCAATAACCATACCGCTTTAATGTGCAGGTAGTGGGAGCTCCGGTGGCTAGCCGGACTCATGAGTTTGCCGAACTAAAGCGGCAACTAGATGCAGCAGACGCCGACATCGAGCTTGTTAACAAGTAGCTTGATGAGTCACAGGGTAAGTAATGTTTCTCTGGTGAATGTCACATAATAAGAGCAGCATGATGCCAGTATCTTTAATATGTTGTGACTGCAGACGGAGCTGCCACCGTGGAGACCCTTCGGGCGGAACTTGCCCGAGCCAAGGAACAAGCAAGTGTTAGTAATGGGGCTGCTTTGAAGGCAGCCGAAGAGTTAAGAGCCGAGAAGGCCGCGCATTGCGAAAGCAAAGAGAAGATGGCCAAGATGGCCGTAAAGTTAAAAGACACTGCCGACCGTTGCCAGTTCCTTGAAAAAGAAAACCGAGCGAAGGCAACGGACCTTGAAAAGGCCACGATGGCGAACAAAGACACCCGCTCTGCTATGAGAGCGAAGAAGGAGGAGCTGCGTGAAGCCGGGGATATTGCGGCTGGGAAGCCCTTCATGCTACGGAGAAAGTTCGGAGATCCACGGTATGCCCCTCTGGATCGGCTGTGGAGTTTGGCAGACGCATATATGGACTTGGCGGCGAGTGCTGCCGATGCGGCCAAATACTTCCAAGGTCAAACGGATCGTGAAGTGGACAAGTTGTTCTGGTCGCAATTCAACGTTCCAGAGCGTCCGCTTCCATTGACTGATCAGCTAGCCGAATGGGCCGAACTAAATAGGTTGTCCGTACTCGCCATGAGGTCTATCGTGGATCAGCTGTGGCCGGAAAAGCCGAAGTCGAACAGCTATTTCAGCTTAGTGTAGCAGTTCCTTGGTGTGGTGCCACGCATCAATGCGATGAAGAGGTCAGCGTGCATAGAAGGCTCGCGGATGGCCCTTGCCCGTGTTAAAGCATACTGGGCGGAGATGGATGCTACCACTGTTGCGGCGTAGTGTTCGGCCATAGGCCGAGTGGCTGCCGAGCACTATTTCGGAGAGGTTCTCGTTTGATAGAGGCCCAGTGCTCGAAGAATATTATGTTTGAGTGACATGTAGTCCCATTGTAAACACAATGTTTTTATGAAATGTATTAAGGCTGTGTTTATACTTTTGCCTGAAAGTAATATGATGCCTCCTGTGCGGCCGTTTATGTATACATGTGTATAACCTGAAAGATTGCAGTCGTCGGCTTCAGCCCCCACGCATATAATGCGGAGGTGTTCGCAGAAGACGCGTGTTCACACTTAACCCAATGTCTTGGTCCTATTAAGGAGGTGATAGCGCAGCAAACAAGGCAACCAGACTATAATGCTTTAACACTTTCACTTAGCCATAGGAGTTTGACGGTGGGGCTACTATATAGACCCTGTTGGCTCCGCATTCTCCCGAATTCGGGGTGCTTACGTGCCTGGCCGGGAAACGGCCCTTCGTTAAGGCGGAGGAATTCTAACATTCCGATAGGTCATCGAGTGGTTGACCAGTCTCACGCTATATCATGACAGTCAGTTTTCGGCTTTCTCTACTGAGGTGCTCGTCCGGATGACCCGAGGCACAATCGCAGTAGTTCTCCTAGTGCTACCTTAGCCGATAGAGCGGAACGTAAGGTACCAAAACATAGGAGCCGGGCAAACCCAACATTTGACCAAAGACATGATTCGGAGCTGATGTATATAAGGCCAAACTCGCTACGCCGAACACTCCCTAAGGTATTCGGTCTTTATGGTATAAACCGGGCCTAAATAGTGCCCTTTGTAAGAAGCCCCTTGTGTCCAGGTACGGGCGTTTATTCTGAGGTGGCCACATGCCAAGACATCAGCATCCTTCTCAATTGTATTTGAGAATCCGAGGGATGTGTATCAACAAGAGACAGTAAAAAAGGTTTAAGCAGGGTCTTAATCTAAAAAGAATCCTTGGAGTGGGTCCCTGCTGCACGTCTGCGCCTGTGTCTCCGTTGTGCCGTATCCTGGACGGGTGTAGCACGATGGTCATCTGTAAAAGAGAGAAACTTAGGTGAAAAGTTGTCGTGCAAAAAGGTAGGTTTGAAGAAACCATGTATAATTCAAGATGAGTAAAAATTGCCACTTGTCTGCGCGCGTTGAGCCCCTTGTATTTGAAATTGGGGTGTGGCTTATCAAACCTGTGTGAGTTACATATAGCTGCGCCGGACTCGTCTAACCGTGTCCGTGGTCTTGACGACCTATCAAATGCTTTAGCTGGTGAGGCCCTTTTTAGTGTCCGGCTGCCAAGGCAGTCGCACTCTCTTCGGCGCGCAGGGATCGCTTAATATTTCCATTCACTATAATGATGCCACGTGGACCGGGCATCTTAAGCATAAGGGAAGCGTAATGCGGTATTACATTAAAGCGAGCGAAAGCTTCGCGTCCAAGTAGTGCTTGATAGCCACTTTGGAACGGAGCAATGTGGAATGTTAAATTTTCTCTACGGAAGTTGTCGGGGAAGCCGAATATAACCTCTAGTAGCAGGGAGCCCGTGCAATGAGCCCCTGTGCCTGGCGTTACTCCTTTAAGGGTAGTGCTGCTGTGGCAAATTTTCGTTGGGTGTCGTGGGTTTGTCACGGCAGATGTCCTCGTGAAAGGACTTAGTTGTGGAGCCATCGCAACGGGTTAGCTTAAAGGGGTTATTCCGGACAAGGGGACACAGGAGTTTATACTAGTTCGGCCCCTTCGATGAAGGTAAAGGCCTACATCTAGTTGTGATTGGTATTGCTAGGGTTTCGAAGGCCAGGGAGCGAATCCGCTTTGTCTGGCTTTCGAGTTGTTGTTGTCTGTCCCTATACCGCGGCCGGGTCGTCCCTTTATATACATAGGTTGACGCCCGCCGGGCTACAGAGTCCCGAAGCCGGTTTATAAATGTATCCGGTTCGGCCTCTCTCTTTCTATCTTACTATACAAGTTACATGACTAGGCCAGTTTATATTTACATACTGTAACTCGCCTTTGGGCCCTCCGTAAAACGCTAGCATCTTTATGTCTTCATGGGCTTCTAATCTTCAAGGAGTCAACCCGGCTACATAAAGCCGGTTTACCTCCAGTAGTAATATCCCCAACATTAGGCCCTAGATTGGTTTGAACTTGTTCATGTCAATCTTCCACACTTCAGAAAAAATCTTCTCTCTTGTCTTCATTTTTGATCTTGTAAACCGCCGTGACGTCATTCGTCCGTTGATATCGGAGATTTCCTTCATTTAATATATATCCAATTATCGAGGCGACACCTTTATTAACTTATCCATTTTTGGACTCCTCAATTCCCGCACTTGCCATTTTTCACTTCGCCTTATAAATAGGACCGAGGGGTCATTTTCACTGTTTCCCCCCATGACTCTTCGCATCGTCTTCCTCGCGCTGCTCAGCCTCTGGAACTCCGCCGCCACCGTTGACCGTCGTTTCTGCTCCGACCTCGGCTGCTGCATCGCCCTGAACGCACCAGAGAATTGCGGCGCCCTTCCGCTTCCTCACTAGCTCCGGTAAGTTCTCTGCTTTTTTCACCATAGATCTATTCTAGGGTTTCGATATTCCTCACAGTTCTTCCGAAGTTCATCAGTGCTATTCTTCCATGTTCTTCCTTTAATAGATGGACACTTCATGCTTGATACATCTCTTATCGTAGCTTACCTACCATGATCATCACAAATCTTTATGCGCAAAGAACTGATCTGTCTGTCAAAAATTGCTTCAGTTCTGCACCCCTTCAAGATCCAATTATTTTTGCTTTTCTGTCTTATCTCTAGATCCGAAAGTTTTATACATCACTGTGAGATCTGTTTCTCCTCGCACCAATATAAGCGATTTGACATTGGCTAAATAGTCTATGCCATTAGCCCTCTCATAAACCGGAAGAGCATGTTACCTTCATAATTATGCTCCGGTTTAACAGTGTCTGATCAATCCTGCGCTAGCATTACCTTCTCTCTCATTATACTAGTCTCCGGGTTGTACCATTTATTATATTAGTACGTTTCTTACTCCCTTGTCTCTTGTGTATGATCATGCATAATTTATAAACCAGCCTTTCATTTTCAGTTTGTTCGCTTTGCAATGGCCAAACAATTCACTGCCTGCAACTGGGCTCGTTCCCGGGTTACTGAGGCTCAACTGGATGAGATGGTTAGCACCGGCTCTCTGCCTAAGAAAACGGAGATCAAATGGCGAGCCCCAGGAACTGAGAATCCTCCAACCCCAAGACAAGGCGAAGTGGTAATCTTTGTTGACCATATAGGCGTGATTTCAAACCGCCAGGGTCAATTTTTTTTCGAGATGTGCTTGCCAGCTTCCAACTGCATCCACAAGATATTGGTCCCAATTCAGTCTCCAACTTATGCAATTTCCAAGTCTTCTCTGAAGCTATTTACAGGAAGAACCAACTGCAGAATTGTTCCGGGATTTCTTTCACTTAAACCGGCGCATAGAGTTCGTGAATGGCCCGAATACAGAGCTTGGTGGTGTTTCGATTCAAAAGCAGAAAGAAGTGGAATTTCCTCATGCCAAACACCATAGCTACCCAAAGGAATGGAACCAAACATGGTTCTATTGCAGAGACACTTCGCCTGAAGATGAGAATCCCCTCCCTGGCTTCCGAGATCATAGATTATCCAATACTCATCAATTGCCACAACGCCTGAGCTCCTCAGAAAGGGAAAAATATGCTCCTCAAATCGCCAAGCTCCGGGCCTTTATGGCAAATAGTTTAACATGTGTGGATTTTGTACGCTGTTGGATATCCTGGAGTATCTTGCCGCTAAGCCGGCATCCCGGTTTAATGTGCGAATATACCGGTGAGGTTGACGATCCTCAACGCCACTGCAACATCCAATTATCTGAGGAAGAAGTTACTGAAGGTGTAAATAAGATTCTGAATGAATCGGAACTGGTCTGTAGTCAAACCGGTCTGAGTCCCTTCTACACCAAGAACAAACCGCCTGCTATAAGCATTACACTTCCTCTTCATCTCTAATATCTTTAACGTATACAAGCTGTAACCCTTCTTCTTTATATGTATAGGGTGATGACCCCTTCTGGAAACGGAAATCCATAGAAAAAGCGGCAAAGCCAACTCCTGCTATAAGCATTACACTTCCTCTTCATCTCTAATATCTTTAACGTATACAAGCTGTAACCCTTCTTCTTTATATGTATAGGGTGATGACCCCTTCTGGAAACGGAAATCCATAGAAAAAGCGGCAAAGCCAACTCCTGCTATAAGCATTACACTTCCTCTTCATCTCTAATATCTTTAACGTATACAAGCTGTAACCCTTCTTCTTTATATGTATAGGGTGATGACCCCTTCTGGAAACGGAAATCCATAGAAAAAGCGGCAAAGCCAACTGGAGACAAACTGGCCAAGCCAACCCGCCCGAAGACCAAAGCCGTAAAACGGATGTCAAAGCAGAAAATGGCTGACCGGATTAATATCGAGCTTGATGATGATACTGATGACCCAGCAGCTGAGGTAGAACTAGACTCACTTGGCTCTCTTTTTATGCATCTTGTTAACAATGATCTTCCTCAGGAGGAGGCCGAAGCTAGTCAGGCTGAGGACGTAGAGGTAATTACCCTTTCCTCCGGTTCAGACTCTATGCCAACACAAAAACCACGCCAAACAATCCGGAAAGTAAGCTTTTCTCATCCTCTTGCTCACTTGGATCCAACATTTATTTTGAAGACTCAACAGCATGAGGCTCGCCGGACAACTCGGCACAGTGGCCAACAGGTCACCTCTACCGGTTTACCTGATACTCCGGTTCGGAAGCGTCGGTCTGAGGTCTCTCCTACTTCTGACCATTCTTACCCCAAGGCAGGTTATTTCAGACAGCCTCTTAATCCGTCCGATTCAAATTATCAGGTGACACCTCCTTCCTCTTCTGGTGAATCGACATCAACTCAACTCCCCCCTTTGAAAACTATGGCTGGGTGAGTTACGAAAAACCTTTCCTTTCAATGCGCCCTACATCTTTTGAACAGGATGTTAACCCTTTTTATTTTGTTTGCAGGACCAAGGCCAGACCCAGCAAGAAAGCTCGGGTCACCAATCCGCCAGAAGACCCTGTTGCTGAAGAAGAAGAACCAAGAGTTGAACCAGAGCAAACAAGTGAACCGGAAGGCCTCCATCCTGAAACAACTTTTGATGATCCGCCCTTTCACAGCCAACATACTGACGAACCCACTGATGTTGAGCCTGCCGTCCCTGATGCTGAACCGGCAGAACCAAACCGGGCTAATCGAATGAAAGACACTGAAATTCCATCATCATCCGCCTAAAATCCTGAAGGCCAAGGCGATGCCGTTATTATTACTGGAGCAAGCCACAGTTCTCCTGGTCATCCCGTCATTTTTGCTCAGCATAGTGCCAAAGAAGAGCAAATTGCCAGGGATAAAGGTAAATGGAGCAGCGACTTATCAAACTATGCTCATCGTAACGCTGACGAGCTTCATTCCGGCTTCTTGAACCGTCTGCACTCAAACCGGGATTATGAAGTCGGTTTGGTGAATTTGATGAAAGAACGATATGAGGTAAATTCTTCTCCTTTGCACATTGATTTATAGCTGAAATACTATTCCAAGTAGCCCACAAGAACAATTTTATGATTGTCAATCATAAACCGGGTCTTTGTAATACTTTAAGCATCCCATCATTAATCCTTGCCAAGGCATGTCTTCAATCATAGATAAAACTCATGTTTGAAAAATTAGATAATGTTATGTAGCATAGCCCCCAAAGGACGGTTTAACTTGGCAAGTTAATCCGGTTTTTAATCCACACCGCCAGTTTAGAACAAGCGTACATTAGCCCCCAAGTGTCAAGGATAATGCTTGCATTGTTCTGGAGACTTGCATAGAAGGTAGTATTTGAGAGCAAATAAGAATTAGCCCCCAAGTATGAAGTGGATAACTTGTTATATGCTTTATACTTAGTGCATATATATGTTGTTTTGTTGAAGATACCTTCAATGTTGCAGGCTGAACTGAGAAGCAAAGATGCCAAAAACTCTGACTTGCAAGAAAATCTGAAGTCACAACAAGCCGAAGATGCAAAAGCCAAAGAGGAGCTAACCCAGGCCCTGGCCGGAATGGAAAAATTGAAAGAATCCTTCAATCAAGATCGTGCTGCATGGGAAACCGAAAAAGCCGGTTTGACCAAAAGAGCCTTAGATGCCGAGGAAGCCCTGAAACCGGTGGCTGAAGAACTAGCCGTTTGAAGCGCCAAATCAACGCTATGACCTCTGCTATCTTTGGTAAGTATCTGCTTATGCATGTTGCATCAGTCAATGAATCTTAAAACTGACCACGATGTTGAAAAATCTTTGGCAGGAACTCGGATCACTCATCTTGGTGCAGATATGCGGATGAAGCTCAAAGTGGCATACACATTGGTTGAGCAGCTATACTCCGGAACTCAGCGAGCCATTAGTACAGCAGCTTATAACAAACCGGCGCCAACGTTGATTAAGGAAACCCTTGAGAAGCCGGGCATGTTACTGGCGCGTATTGCTGAGTTGAAAAGAGCTGCTGCAAGAGCCGGAGCATTAACTGCCCTTATTCGAGCCAAGGCCTGGATTCCAGATCTTGAAGCGGAGGATATCATTAAAGGGTATCCAGGCGTTAAAGAAGATGGTTCAAACTTTGATAATGATGATCTTTGGCGGTTGACCAAACAGATGTGGCCAGCGGCCAGCAAATTAGCTGAAGACACCGATTTGTCCCATTTTCAACTGTTTTATGATGCAGAAGGGAAAAGACAACCGGCCGAGATCCATGAAGTCGAAGAACTTGTGCCTCCGATTCTTAAGCACACTTATGCCCCTGATATTAACCCTTCCGATCTTATCCATGAAGAAGCAGTATTCCAAGCTTTAACCGGAATCGATTGGTCAACGGCTGATTTCTAGCAGCTGGGGAGGGATGAAGAAGTGCGTGCACCAACTGATCCGCAACCGTCAAACCGTCGTGATGAAGAGTCCTAATCCGGTTGCCGGTTTATTTGGCTACTGTGAAAAACAATGGCACTGTTGAGCCGCTTTAAAGCTTCATGTAATAGGATAGCTGAAACTTTGTTTACCTGCCATGCCATCGAGCATGCTTCATAGCCCGTTGTGACAATCTGTGCCGCCCTTCAGGATATATTTTATGCATACTCTATGATGACTTGCCTTCCTGGGTACAAAAAACTTAAAAGTGTCTAGCGGTTTACCGCTAAACATGTCATAATATCCAGGAAGTATATAGTACTTGAGCTGAATAATCAAGTGTTTGTACAAAAAATAATGTACATAACATACCTCATTGAGTGAGAAAACGTGTATACAGCAAAGGTGTTTAACACCAACCCGATACGTTTGATAATCTCATCTTCATAATGTTGGTCTATCTATTAAACCGGACCGGTATACCTACCAGATTTTCTTCATAACACTGGTGATTTAGTCAAACCATACCGGGTCAGTGACCATCGGTTTATAATTGATCATGAGCCAACAGCTGGTGGTTGGAAAGCAAGCCGGATCAAGGATACCGGTTTATCAAAAAATACTTATGATTGTCAACAAACAGAATTCAAATAGGAAAATATGCGAGGATTTTTACGAGCTGCCAGGCTCCAAATCGAGGCTTTTCATGGGCTGCCAGGTCTCTGAGTTAAACCATTTAACAAAGCCTTTTAAGATGGGCCTCCAATTAACCAATCACCTTTTTAACTATGACAAGTTCAGGGTATGTAAAAGATTGACTTGTCAAACGTTCGATGGGTCATGCCAGGATTACCTGGATAGGAGTGGCTTACTTGATGAAGGCAGGTTAACCCGGGGTTTTAGGTGAATACACCAGGCTTCCAAGCCGTGGCTTGATAGCCAATTACGAGGGTCCTTTCAAACTCTTTGTTGCTTTGCAAAAAAGAGCCCCCAAGTAACTTTGTGAGCGATGCTCAGCGTGTGCCTATGTTTGAGTTTGTATAGTGTACAATACTCTCTTTGGCTCCACAAATTTTTCCTTGTGTGGCTGAAATGCCTATCAAGAGGTGTAGCTGTGGTTCAAACATGACCAAGCCCCCTAGTGATTCTCTTTATCTTTATGCAGTTGCTAAATCTGGTTTAACAAAGACTCCGCTTTGACCGTTAACTTGTAAAAGCACACATATGATTTAAGAAAGAACAGATACCCCGCTTATAACGGAGTCTCCGGTTTATTATATGGTATATACACTGTCATAAATATGTACAGGTGAAAAGGCCTATGGCTTCAAGTATAGTAAGGCCGAAGGAGAGCTATGTTCCATGGCCGCTTTGTCTCCTCCTTCGATTGACGTGAGTCTTCATGCTCTCGAACATCAATGAGGTAGTAGGATCCGTTGTGCAGATTTTTGTTGACCACAAAGGGTCCTTCCCAAGGGGGGGATAACTTATGCATATCAGTCTGATCCTGGATGAGCCGGAGCACCAAATCACCTTCTTGAAAGGTTCTAGTTTTGACCCGGCGGCTGTGATAACGTCGGAGATCTTGTTGATAAATCGTCGAACCCGCTGCTGCAAGATCCCGCTCTTCATCCAACAGGTCTAGAGAATCCTAACGTGCCTTCTCATTATCAGCTTCAACATAAGCTGCCGCACGGGGCGAATCGTGACGGATGTCACTAGGAAGAACCGCCTCTGCTCCATAAACCATGAAGAAAGGCGTGAAACCCGTAGACCTATTGGGTGTGGTGTTGATGCTCCACAACACAGAAGGTAGCTCCTCGACCCAACAACCCGGCGTCCGCTTTAAGGGAACCATGAGCCTTGGTTTGATACCCCGCAGAATTTCTTGATTTGCCCTTTCCGCTTGACCATTAGATTGGGGGTGAGCCACTGATGCTAGATGAAGCCGGATATGCTCACGTTGACAGAATTCTTCCATCTCTCCTTTTGACAAGTTAGTGCCATTATCTGTTATAATGCTATGTGGAAAGCCAAACCGGAATATCACCTTTTTGATGAATTGAACCGCTGTGGCTGCATCACACTTGCTGACTGGCTCTGCCTCTACCCATTTAGTGAATTTATCAACTGCTACTAACAGATGGGTCTTCTTGTCCTTGGAGCGCTTGAAGGGTCCAACCATATCCAGCCCTCAAGTGGCAAACGGCCACGTAATTGGAATCATCCGCAACTCTTGAGCCGGAACGTGCGCACGGCGGGCAAACTTTTGACATCCATCACATCTTTTAACTAAATCCTCCGCATCAGCATGCGCCGTCAACCAGTAAAAACCGTGGCGAAAAGCTTTAGCAACCAACGACTTTGAACTGGCGTGATGACCGCAATCCCCATCATGAATTTCTCGCAAAATCTCACAACCTTCTTGAGGAGAAACGCATCGTTGAATCGCTCCTGAAACACTATAACGATGTAACTCCCCGTTGAGTATGGTCATGGACTTGGAACGCCGGATTATCTGTCAAGCCAACGTTTCCTCAGCTAGTAATTCGCCCTGGTTCATGTAATCCAGATATGGGATCGTCCAATCCGGTATGGCATGCAAAGCTGCCACCAATTGAGCCTCCGGATCAGGAACAGCCAAATCTTCTTCGGTTGGTATTTTGACTGACGGATTGTGCAACACATCAAGAAAGACATTGGGCGGAACCGGTTTACGTTGGGAACCAAGGCGACTTAAAGCGTCTGCCGCTTCATTCTTTCGCCGGTCTATATGGTCCACCTGATAACCTTTAAAGTGACCAGCCACTGTGTCCACCTCTCGCTGATATGCAGCCATGAGTGGGTCTTTAGAATCCCAAGTGCCAGACACTTGCTGAGCCACTAGATCTTAATCGCTGAAGCACTTAACCCGGCTCAAATTCATCTCTTTAGCCATCCGAAGACCGTGGAGTAAAGCCTCATATTCAGCTGCATTGTTAGTACAAGGGAACATTAAACGGAGGACATAACAAAACTTATCACCTCACGGGGAAGTTAATACGACTCCAGCCCCCGAACCCTCTAGCTGTCTGGACCCATCAAAATGAATAGTCCAATATGTATTATCTGGTTTCTCCTCAGGTGCCTGTAACTCCATCCAATCGTTGATGAAATCTACGAGTGCCTGGGACTTGATCGCCGTGCGGGGTATATATCTGAGCCCGTGGGGTCCGAGCTCAATGGCCCACTTGGCAATCCGGCCAGTTGCCCCTCTGTTTTGAATGATGTCACCCAGAGGAGCTGAACTGACTACTGTGATAGGATGGCCCTGAAAATAGTGTTTGAGCTTCCGGCTTGCCATAAACACCCCATACACCAGTTTCTGCCAATGCGGATACCTCTATTTGACTCAATGAGCACCTCACTGATATAATAAACCGGCCGTTGAACCGGATACTCTTTGCCAGGCTCTTTGTGCTCTACCACAATGGCGACGCTGACAGCCCGGGCATTAGCAGCCACATATAATAATAAGGGCTCTTTATCGATCGGTGTTGCCAGCACGGGCGGTTCCACGAGCTGTTTCTTCAGATCTTCAAACGCCTTATCAGCTGCTTCACTCCAGACAAAGTTATCCGTTTTCTTGAGCATCTGATATAAGGGAATGGCCTTCTCTCCAAGGCGGCTGATAAACCGGATCAAAGCTGTAATCCGGCCGGCCAGACGTTGCACATCGTTAATACACGCCGGTTTAGCCAAGGACGTAATCGCTGCAATCTTTTCCGGATTAGCCTCAATGACTCTGTTTGAAACCAGAAAGCCTAAGAGCTTGGCTGTCGGGACACCGAAAACACACTTCTCCGGATTGAGCATCATCTTGTAGACCTGGAAATTGTCAAAAGTTTCCCGTAGATCATCTATCAAAGTCTCCTCCTTTCTGGATTTGACAACAATATCATCTACATACACATGGACATTGCGCCCAATTTGCTTATGAAGGCAATTCTGAACACATCGCTGGTAAGTTGCCTGGGCACTATTGAGTCCAAAGGGCATGGAAACATAGCATAAGGCTCCAAAGGGAGTTATAAAGGCTATCTTCTCCTGGTCCTTAACTGCCATTTTCATCCGATGATAACCAGAGTAAGCATCCAAAAAACACAAACGGTCACAACCCGCCGTAGCATCAATTATCTGATCAATGCGAGGGAGAGCAAAGGGGTCTGCAGGGCAAGCCTTGTTTAAATCTGTGTAGTCCACACACATGCACCAAGTGCCGTTTTTCTTAAGAACCAGCACCGGATTGGCTAACCACTCTAGATGAAAAACTTCAACAATAAACCAAGCAGCCAACAAACGGGTGACCTCTTCACCTATAGCCTTGCGCCTTTCCTCGTTGAAGCGGCGGAGGAACTGTCGGACCGGTTTGAATTTCGGATAAATGTTGAGTGTGTGCTCAGCGAGTTCTCTCGGTACACCTGGCATGTCAGAAGGTTTCCAGGCAAAGATGTCCCGATTCTCACGTATGAACTCGATGAGCGTGCTTTCCTATTTGGGATCCAGGTTAGCGCTGATGCTGAACTGTTTGGATGAATGGATTGGGACAAAGTCAACCATCTTAGTGTCTGTAGCTGATTTGAACTTCAATGCTGGATCATGTTCCGTGGTTGGCTTCTTTAAGGTCATGTCTGCCGGATCAACTTGGTCCTTATAGAATGTTAACTCCTCCGTGGCACAAACTGACTCAGCATAAGCCGCATCACCTTCTTCACACTCCAAAGCAATCTTTCTACTTCCATGTACTGTGATAGTCCCCTTATGACCTGGCATTTTAAGCTGCAGGTAAACATAACATGGCCTTGCCATAAACATAGCATAAACCGGCCCCCCAAACAGAGCGTGGTACGGACTTTTGATCTTCACCACCTCAAATGTCACTGTTTCTGACCTTGAATCATAGTCATCTCCAAAAGCTACCTCCAAAGCTATCTTACCAACAGGATATGCAGACTTACCAGGCACCACACCATCAAATTCCATATTCGACGGTTTAAGATCCTCATCTGTCAACCCCATATGGCGGAATGTATCATAATACAAAATATTGATACTACTTCCCCCATCCATGAGCACTTTAGTGAACTTGTATCCCCCAACTTGAGGGGCTACCACCAAGGCCAAATGACCTGGATTATCAACCCGGGGCGGGTGATCCTCTCTGCTCCACAAAATAGGTTACTCCGACCAGCGTAAATACTGAGGTACTGCCGGCTCAAAAGAGTTGACTACCCTTTTGTGAAGCTTCTGATCACGTTTGCACAAACTAGTAGTGAAGACATGATATTGCCCGCTGTTCAGCTGTTTGGGATTGCTGCGATAACCCGACTCTTGCCGCTGCTGCTGACTCCCCTGATGGTTGTAACCTCCCTGGTTGCCTTGGTGTCCTTGATTGACGTGTCCGGTTTGATTGTCTGGAAACCCTGAACCGGAACCACCACCTCCGTAACCCGGCCCGTGGAAACCTCCTCCTGAACCGCCGGGCGGGCCGTTGTCATATTGGAACATATTGGAATTCTTGAAATCCCGCATGATATAACAATCTTTCCAGAGATGTGATGTCGGTTTCTCTGTTGATCCATGCTTTGGACAGGGATGATTTAATAAACGCTCCAAATTGTTGCCTGGAGCTCCACCCCTCTGGGGCTGCTTGCCTTTACGGCGCTGGCCATTCTCCTGTGCATTGGTATTTGCGACAAAGTCCAAACCACTGTGGGCCTTGCGCTTACCGGTGTTTCCATGGCCTACCGGATTGTGTTGTTGGCCTTTGGTATTGCCGGTCTTCTTACCCTTCTCCAGTTTGTCCTCCTCTGAATCCGGATCCTTGGTATTATCTGAATCGGCGTATTTAACCAAAGCAGCCATGAGTGTTGACATGTCGTTGCAGTGACATTTGAGCCTTCCCAACTTCTATTTCAACGGTTGGAAACCGCAATTACCCTCTAACGTTAACACTGCGGTGTTTGCGTTGATACGATCTGACGAATGCAAAATCGCCGAGACCCGTTTGACCCAATGAGTCGTGGACTCCCCTTCCTCTTGGACACAAGCGGCCAGATCTACAATTGACATCGGCTGCTTACACGTATCCTTGAAGTTCTGGATAAACCGGTGCTTCAATTCGGCCCATGACCCAATAGAGTTGGTCGGCAAGCTCTTCAACCAAGTGCGAGCTATTCCTTCCAACATCATGGTGAAATATTTAGCACACACCGCCTCGTCCATATCTAACATCTCCATTGCCATCTCATAGCTCTCCACCCACGCCTCTGGCTACAAATCAGCGGTATAATTTGGTACGTTACGAGGTCCCTTGAAATCCTTGGGTAGTCGCACATTATGCAAAGCAGGAGATAAACACGGTACCCCTAAGGAACTGAACATCGCCCCTGGCTCCACGGAGGCAGTGGGGTGAACCAGAGTATGCTGTCGTGCCTCGTGTCGAACTGTCAACTCGGCCTCTCGACGTGCGCGGCCATGATCCACAACATCTTGTGCACTAGCACCTCCCCCAGCCGGGTTGTTCCCTCGTGGCGAATTTCGGCGGCGTGCACTACTGGACACGGCTGGTTCGTCTTCCACGTGTCTGCTATAACTCCGTCTTGGGCGGGGAGTGGAGTGAATCCTCTCGCGGCTGTATGAATATGCTTGCTGTTGATTTAGTGCTGTCTGGAGGAGATCCCTGGCCCGACGTGCTTCCACTGCCACTGGTGACTCGCCGTCGGTTGGGAGAGCCGCCAGGTGTGACGCAGCGGCCACAATGTTGTCCAACAGGTTGGAATAATGCCCGGGCGGCGTTGATGGTACAATGTTGTTCTGGCGAGGCAGGTCCGTCATGCGCGGCTGAACCGGCGCTCCTGCTCCCGGCGCCCCCGCCCGGTTTAGTGTGGGTTGGTTACCAGCTCCTACGCCTGGTGTGTTGAAAAGATTCTGTGGCTCATAAACTGACGGGAGATGTGATCGGTACCTTCTTCTCATGACTTCCTCCGAAGCATTCTGATCCAGTCTAATCCGGTAAGCCTGTGCTTCCAACTCGGCCCGCTCCATAGCCATCCTGGCATTCTCTACTGCCAGGTCCGCCTTGGCCTGGGCTATCTGATCTTTCACCTTTGCAATCTCCGCATCATGCTGATCCTTGGCTGCTGCGTCTACCTCCGAGGACATCAATGTTGCCAGAGCGTCGAACAAATAAGATAAGACTTGGGCCGGAGGTGGCGCCGAGCTTCCTACCCCTGCTGGTGTGGCCGTTGTTGAACCGGAGAGCATTGCGGCGGCGGTAGATGAATGAGGCGCCGATTGTGTGCCGGCCATGAAGATAGCGGCCTGGTTTGGCAGACCGAGGGAATCTGGAATACTGTTGCCCTCGGATCCTCCCTCAATCCGGCCGTCCTGCAACTGGTAAAGTGATTCGGTTTCTCTAGAAGACTCGTCATCAGAGCAGACTACGGTTTCTCCTTCGGACACCGGTCCGTCCTCGTGCCCTGATCCATGGATGACACCTACAAAAACATGCCTTGCCTCGGGCTGAAACGGCGAAGGACTTGCACGCCGAGCCGTTTCGATGATGTTAGTGCAGATGTCCGGCTCGGGGGCCGGTTCGCCGATCTTGCCGATGAAGACGTGAATCCCACCAAAGGGGACCCGGTACCCGTATTCGATTAAATCGGCCTCGGGACCCCATCCTGCGTTGTCGATGTAGAGCTTGCCGCGTCGACTCTTCGTCATCCGGCCCACAACGTATCCCTTAAGTCCATCGAAGCTGCCCTTCAAGAACTCGAAACCATCGTGCGATAGCCCCACGGTGGGCGCCAACTGTCGTGGGTTTGTCACGGAAGATGTCCTCGTGAAAGGACTTAGTTGTGGAGCCATCGCAATGGGTTATCTTAAAGGGGTTAAACTGGACAAGGGGACACGGGAGTTTATACTAGTTCGGCCCCTTCGATGAAGGTAAAAGCCTACGTCTAGTTGTGATTGGTATTGCTAGGGTTTCGAAGGCCAGGGAGCGAATCTGCTTTGTCTGGCTTTCGAGTTGTTGTTGTCTGTCCCTAAACCGCGGTCGGGTCGTCCCTTTATATACATAGGTTGACGCCCGCCGGGCTACAGAGTCCCGAAGCCGGTTTATAAACGTATCCGGTTCGGCCTCTCTCTTTCTATCTTACTATACAAGTTACATGACTAGGCCGGTTTATATTTACATACTGTAACTCGCCTTTGGGCCCTCCGTAAAACGCTAGCATCTTTACGTCTTCATGGGCTTCTAATCTTCAAGGAGTCAACCCGGCTACATAAGGCAGGTTTACCTCCAGTAGTAATATCCCCAACATTGGGTCTATCCTCATTTTGCGGATTGTGTCCTGATATATCAGGTTTAGACTGCTGCCACCGTCCATCAGGACTCGTGTGAAGTGGTATCCGTCAATTATTGGGTGTAATACCAAGGCAGCCCATCCTGCACACCGGATACTTGCTGAGTAATCCCGATGGTCAAAAGTGATCGGTTGAAATGACCAGTGGCAAGACTCCGCGGTGATAGGCCCTTGGGCATATTTATCTGGGAGTGCCGCTTTGTTTCTCCCCTTTATCACGTGTAACACGTTTACTATTTTGACTTCTGGTGGAAATTTCTTTTGTTCCCCAGTGTCTTGCTTGAGAGGCTCATCCTCGTCTTCGCTTGGTGTATCCTCCCCCTTGTGTACGGCGTTGAGCTTGCTGGACTGCTTGAAGACCCAATATTCTCTGTGGGTATGATTAGCAGGTTTACCGGGGGTGCTATGGATCTGACATACTTGGTCCAGAATTTTGTTTAGGCTGGACAGTTCGTCTCTGGCGTCTTTAGAGGGCGACTTTTGCTGACTTGGTCGAGAGCTTTTGAATCCGGCGTTTACTGCCGTGCTCTTCGTGCTGTCTTCTTTATTCCGGCGTTTGTTATTGTTGTTGCGCCGTGATTTCCCGTTTCCATCTCTAACTTCGGATGTACTGGGGTCGCTGGTGCTGCATCTGGCTAGCCAACTATCCTCACTCACGCAAAAGCGGGTCATGAGGCTTGTTAATGCTGCCATTGTTCTCGGCTTTTCTTGGCCGAGGTGTTTGGCAAGCCATTCGTCACGGACGCTATGCTTAAAAGCTGCCAAGGCTTCGGCGTCCGGACAGTCGACTATTTGGTTCTTTTTAGTAAGAAACCTGTTCCAAAGCTTTCGGGCTGAATCTCGGGGCTGTTGAGTTATATGACTCAAATCGTCCGCGTCCGGAGGTCGGACATAAGTCCCTTGAAAATTTGCCCGAAAAGCGTCTTCGAGCTCTTCCCAGCTTCCAATGGAGCTTTTGGGGAGGCTTTTAAGCCAGTGCCGAGCTGGCCCTTTGAGTTTGAGCGGTAAATACTTAATGGCGTGGAGATCATCTCCTCGAGCCATATGGATATGGAGGATATAGTCCTCAATCCAGACCCCAGGGTCTGTTGTTCCGTCGTATGACTCTATGTTTACGGGTTTGAATCCCTCTGGAAATTCATGGTCCAGTACCTCGTCGGTGAAACATAGGGGGTGTGTGGCACCCCTGTATCTGGATGTACCGTAGTGTTCGGATGTTTGTTGTGTTGCATCGTATGCTGGAGCGCGCCTGCGTGGTCCATAGATGGATCTGGTTGCGCCATCCTTTTGATGCGAGCCCTCGCGTGGATCGCGTATTGGCTTATGTGCAGCATTGCTTGCCGCTCTATGTTGGCCGTGAGGTCGTCTATCCGGCCAAGTGGCCATTTTAATTTTTGGTTGCGGGGGATCTAAGGCCTCCTCATCGAATTCAGGTAGCAATTTCCTCTTCGGGTAGCTCTTGGTGGGGCGATTACCGCCATACTTCGCTGCTATGTTGAGTACTTTGCTCCATCTGATTTGGAGTGTGTCTTGCGCAGTATTGAGCCTTTGCTTTTGCTTTTTTAGACTCCTCGCGGTGGCAACATGCCTTTGATGGGCATTCTGTTGCTCCGGGTGTCTATCCGGTGTTATGTCATCCGGACTATTATCTTTGACAGAATCGGGTTGTTCGGTTTGATTCTCCGTGTTGCCGTGATCCGGCAATGGTTCTCCCTGCTCTAGCGCTGGGTGTGTATGATCGTTGTTTTTGTCAAGGCGGGATTTGGAGCGGTGCATACGCCACCATTTTGACTGCTTCTCGAGGGGACAACCCTTTGTTGTGTCCTTTCGTTCCTCGTCGCCGTTTTCTTTTGGTGTGTTCACCATGTATACATCATGTGGTGAAGTGGGCGTCCAGTGCCCTGTGGGCAATGGTTCCTCTTCGTTTCCCGCATCGTTGTCCATACCGTTGATGTCTTCGGAGTCGAAGTCGAGCATGTCGGTTAAGTCATCAACAGTGGCTACTAAGTGGGTGGTGGGTGGGCCGCGAATTTCTTCATCGTCCGCATCCCAGTCCTGTATGTCGCCAAAGGGCGAGTGCTGAAAAATATCCGCGGAGGTAAACTCCATGATCGGCGCCCGATCGGATTCGATAGGAACGGGCACAGGCGGCTCGGAGTCCGTGGCCGGAGAAGGATCCGGCAGTTTAACAACACGGCTCTCGTGCAAGGTAAGGTCAATGTTCAGCTC
Organism: Triticum urartu; assembly: GCF_003073215.2. Taxonomy (NCBI): domain Eukaryota; kingdom Viridiplantae; phylum Streptophyta; class Magnoliopsida; order Poales; family Poaceae; genus Triticum; species Triticum urartu. The sequence goes on along the minus strand of NC_053028.1, from coordinate 628,267,093 downwards.
GATCAACGCTAAGGGTAAGGCTTCCGCGGCGGGGTCCATCCACCCGTTCGCGAAAGGCACAACTGGCTCCGAATTGAGGGTCGGAGCGGCTGCCGGTGCGATCTTAATACTGTCCGATGGTAGAGCTAAATCATACTCATCGTGACCACGTGATGCGCAAGGCAGAGGCTTGAATCCGTCGAAGATCAAGTCTCCGTGGATATCGGCCGTGTAGTTTAAGCTTCCAAACCTGACCTGGTGGCAGGGGCGTAACTTTCAATCTGCTCCAGATGGCCAAGCGAATTGGCCCGTAGTACAAAGCCGCCGAACACGAAGATCTGTCTGGGGAGAAAAGTCTCACCCTGGACCGCATCGCTATCGATGATAATAGGAGCCATCAAGCCTAACGGTGACGACACAGAGGAACTCTCAATGAAAGCACCAATGTCGGTGTCAAAACCGGCGGATCTCGGGTAGGGGGTCCCGAACTGTGCGTCTAAGGCGGATGGTAACAGGAGGCAGGGGACACAATGTTTTACCCAGGTTCGGGCCCTCTTGATGGAGGTAAAACCCTACGTCCTGCTTGATTAATATTGATGATATGGGTAGTACAAGAGTAGATCTACCACGAGATCGGAGAGGCTAATCCCTAGAAGTTAGCCTATGGTATGATTGTATGTTGTAGTTGTTGTGTCCTACGGACTAAAACCCTTCGGTTTATATAGACACTGGAGAAGGTTAGGGTTACACAAGGTCGGTTACAAAGGAGGAGATACACATATCCGTATTGCCTAGCTTGCCTTCCACGCCAAGTAAGAGTCCCATACGGACACGAGACGAAGTCTTCAATCTTGTATCGTCATAGTCTAACAGTCCGGCCAATGGAGATAGTCCGGCTGTCCGGAGACCCCCTAATCCAGGACTCCCTCAGCATCCATCTCACCATACTCGGCAAGCATCTCGCCATACACATCCGCCATCTCTTTGGAATAGGCTGCCACGAGATGGGCATGGGCGGCCGCGATCTAGGCTTTGGTGGGCTCCGTCATGGCAAAGTATGCCGTGGAGGAATGAACGGCTACTCGAACTCTCTTGGCGATTGCCAACTCTTCAGCCGTGGGTTGCTGACCGTTTTCGGAGAAGCTTCGTTCGATTTGTGCGGTGACCGCCATGAGCTGGGTGTGGGCGGCCTCGACATGGTCGTGGGCGGCCTCCATCAGAGCTAAGGCCGCCGCTGCGGAACAGACATCTGCTATGCCACTCTCGCCAATTGCTATCCCTGAGGAAGATGTTGCTACCGCCTCCTGAGAAACAACAACGTCTGTTTTGGCTGCCTTGGCCGCCCGGACGCAGATTGCGGTTGCCCTCACGAAGCTTGTTAGCACGCGCCTGGCGGCTGCGGCCGCGCTCTCGCCGGAGTGGGCCACCGAAGTTTCCCTCATGATGCGGGTCCACGTCCTCATCTTTCACCGGCGATGATTGAATAGTGAAATGATATTTGGGGAGCGAGCTAGTGTGCTTTACACGCCAGCTGTGGACTGTAGCCGTCGCACCTTCTCGCGTAAGCCGTATGCGTACTTTACTCTGGCGGTGCTCCAAGATATTTTGTGCTGCATCTCACACGGTTGGTGATAATAAACTGTGTGATCTACTTGATTTTTCATCTTGATTTGAATTACATAATGGGGTCACAGCTGCAAAGGATGGTGTTTGAATTACTAGAACTTTTATCTGCAGTGAACATGCAACTATAGGTGTGTCGTCAAAAAAATTGGAATTATTCAGGGTTCGTTTGGACGCTTTTATACATTAACTTGGTTTGTAGGCATTTCAGATGCATAATTCAAATTAGAACTATACGCACATGCTCTAGTGCATATAAATGGGTTGAAAAATCAAATCTCTGTCTTTGGTTGCATGCTTAGGTCCCATGCAAGAAATGGGATTGAATGTCAAACACCCTGCCACCATCACTCAGTCGCAAACATTGAGATGCCTAGTTTTTCAATTCTAGTAAATCCAAAACTCGTCAGAAATTCATGAAACTTGGCATGCTATCATCGAGCGGCATGCCGTGGTAATTTTTTGTCCCATTTGGGGCAGGTTTGGGTATAAGCTTCTCACAAACCAGAGCTTCTCACAAACCACAGCTTCTCACAACAAGCGTGATGGTTTCGGTAGGGAACGTGCCACCTTTGGGGACGAAACGATATCCATTGCCTCTTATTGCTTTCAAAAAATTTCTAGTGTCAACATAGAACAACATGAGTGTTGTGTTCAATTTTGGAATTTTTCGGGGTCAACATAGAACAACATGAGTGTTCGTTTGGACATTTTTATACATTAACTGGGTTTTCTAGGAATTCTATGTGCATAATTCAAATTTGAACTACATGCACATGCTCTGGTGCATATAAATTGGTTGAAAAATCAAATCTGTGTCCTTGGTTGCATGCTTAGGTCCCATGTAAGAAATGAGAATGAATGTCAAACACCCTTCCACCATCACTGGGCCGCAAACGTTGAGATACCTGGTTTTTAAATTCTAGTAAATCCAAAACTTGTCTGAAAATCATGAAACTTGGCATGCTATCATGGAGCAGCATCAACAAGCCATGGTAAAAAATTTGTACCATTTGGGGTAGGTTTGGGTATAAGCTTCTCACAAACCAGAGCTTCTCACAACAAGCGTGATGGTTTCGGTAGGGAATGTGCCACCTTTGGGGACGAAACGATATCCGTGTCAACATAGAATAATAGGAGTGTTGTGTTAAATTTTGGACTTTTTCGGGGTTCGTTTGGACATTTTATACATTAACTAGGTTTTCTAGGCATTTTGTGTGCATAACTCAAATTTGAACTACATGCATGCTCCAGTGCATATAATTTGGTTGAAAAATCAAATATGTGTCCTTCGTTGCATGCTTAGGTCCCATGCAAGAAATGGGAATGAATGTCAAACACCCTGCCATCGTCACTAGGCCGCAAACATTGAGATACCTGGTTTTTAAATTCTAGTAAATCCAAAACTCGTCTGAAATTCATGAATCTTGGCATGCTATCATGGAGTGGCATCAACATGTCGTGGTAAACATTTTGTCCCATTTGGGGCAGGTTTGGGTATAAGCTTTTCACAGCAAGCGTGATGGTTTCAGTAGGGAATGTGCCACCTTTGGGGACGAAACGATATCAGTTGCCTCTTATTGCTTTCAAAAAATTTCTAGTATCAGCATAGAACAATAGGAGTGTTGTGTTGGGGAACATAGCATGCAATTTCAAAAAAATTCCTATGATCATGCAAGATCTATCTAGGAGATGCATAGCGATGAGATGGGGAGAGTGTGTCCATGTACCCTCGTAGACCGAAAGCGGAAGCGTTAGGTTAACACGGTTGATGTAGTCGAACATCTTCATGATCCAACCAATCTAGTACCGAACGTACGACACCTCCATGTTCAGCACATGTTCAGCTTGATGACGTCCCTCGAACTCTTGATCTAGCAGAGGGTCGAGGGAGAGTTCCGTCAGCACGACAGCATGGTGACGGTGATGGTGATGTCATCCGCGTAGGGCTTCGCCTAAGCACTACGACGCTATGACCGGAGGAGTAAACTATGGAGGGGGGCACTGCACATGGCTAAGAGAACAATTGGTGTGCTTTGGAGTGCCCCTGCCCCCGTATATAAAGGAGGAGGGGAGGAGGTCGGCCACAAGGGATGCACCAAGGATAGGTGAATCCCGCCAGGACTCCAGTCCTAGTAGGATTCGTCCCCTACCTTTTTTTCCTTCTACCGGAGGGGAAAAGGGGAAGGAGAGGGAGTAGGAGAAGGAAAAGGGGGTGGTGTCCCCTTCCCTAGTCCAATTCGGCCTCCTCCCTTGTGGGGGGCGCACCAGCCCCTTGTGGGCTGGTTAGCCTCCCTCCTATGGCCTATATGGCCCATATCTTTCCTAGAGGGGTTCTGGTAGCCCCTCTGGTACTCCGGTAGGTACCCCATAGACTCCGGAACCCTTTCGGTGTCCGAATACTACCTTACAATATATCAATCTTTACCTCTCGACCACTTAGAGACTCCTCGTCATGTACGTGATCTCATCCGGGACCCCGAACTATCTTTGATCACCAAAAACACAAAACTCATAAATACAAATCGTCATCGAACGTTAAGCGTGCAGATCCTACAGGTTCGAGAACTATGTAGACATGACCGAGACACCTCTCTGGTCAATAAACAATAGCAGAACCTGGATGCTCATATTGGTTCCCACATATTCTACGAAGATCTTTATCGGTGAAACCGTTATGACAACATACATTATTCCCTTTGTCATATGTATGTTACTTGCCCGAGATTCGATGATCAGTATCTCCATCAACTGCATGCTCAATTCATCATTCAGCCCTTCCAGAAACTTCTCCTGCTTAGTTGCATCCGTAGAAACGTCATCTGGGGCATAACGTGCTAAATTACTAAAGTCCTCCACATACTGGCCAACTGTCCGTCCTCCTTGGCGCAAATTGCGAAACTCTCGCTTCTTCATGGCCATAGCTCCTGCTGAAACATGGGAAGTATGGAAAGCCTGCTAAAACTGGTCCCATGTGACAGTGTCGACAGGGAAAGTGGCTATGAAATTCTCCCACCATGATGCTGCGGGTCCTTCAAGCTGATGTGCGGCAAACTTCACCTTTTCCGCATCTATGCATCCTGCCGTGGTCAACTCCCTTGCTATCTCGCGGAGCCAATCATCTGCTACTATTGACTCGGTGCTACTGGAAAACACCGGTGGATTCAGCCTAAGAAAATAGGCTAAGTGATCAACAGGTGGTGGTGGTGGTGGTGGGTTGTTGTTGTTCCCTTGATTCTGATTCTGGACTAGTAACTGCATCGATGTGTTCTACTGTTGGATCAACTGAGTGAGCTCTGGTGGGAAGGTAAATCCGGGGTCATGTCTCGGAGGCATCTGAGGGTTTAGAAAAGATGAGATTTAAGAATAGAGAAGGGTCTAGAGAGAAAACACTACCCATATGCACATGAGGCAAAAGCAAACAATTCACTTCATTCACTCAATGAAACAAGGGCATAAATCGATCTAACTATCGCAAAAGTGCTCGGACTACTATATTTACATGGTGGACTACTACTACTGATGGGGTGGTCTACTAGAAATATTCTTCGGTTGCAGACCCCATGATATCTGCTCCAGCTTCATCAACATAGTCATCATTGCTATCTTCTGGATCCGAGTCGGTGTCATCGATGATGATGTAGTCTTCCGGGCAAATCTCCTTGGGTTCTTCGTCTTCTTCTACTGGTGTCGGGCCTCCCATAAATATTCCAATCTTCTTGATCAGATCGTCATTCTTCTCCACTAATACTTCGATTTCCTCTTCATAATCTTCATGTGTGGCCTTGAGTTCTTCCTCCAGTTCCTTGATTCTTGTCCTCGCCTTCTTCAGATCTATCATGTCGGCGCACATCTGGTTCTCCTGACGTCGAATGTGCTGGTTTAGCTCCTGGATAAAAGCTGCAACTGATCTATCCTTCCTGGTGCTGATCATCTCCCAGTGCTCATCTCGGCGCCCACAAATCTGATAGATAGTATCCTTGAGATCATTGCGATAAACTTCTCCAATGCATCCATGGCGATGTGAGCTGCCATGCTCTTTCCTAGACTCCAGGTTGGTGCATCAAAAGAAAACTCTATGGGCTCAGTGACTGGCATGAACGTCCTTCCTGGAACTTGAACTTGAATCATCCAGCGCTCCTCTTTAGGTAAAGTGGCGTTGTAGGTTCCGGTGAAGCTTGGCACTCCTATGTTTAGGTATCTAGTGACTTCCTTCAAGTGACGTCCAAAGGGTGTATCTTCATCCGGTTGCATGAACTTGTTCCTTTCATCCGCCATCCTAAAAGAGCAGAAAAGATGAGAAGTCAGAATGAGAAGAGAGTGAGTAGTGATCTAGGTCTTTTAGCTTAGTCGTCGTGTCCTACAGTCAGCGTGTGCTCTGATACCATCTTGTAGGGACCAGACCTCAAACGGTCCCATCTCTGTGCTCAGGTGTCATCCCTGGATCAGTAATGCTGACACCACACAGTACTTGAAGGATTTATAACAGAGTAGCAATCACACACTTATTACATCGAGTGTCTCAAAAGAGAACTTATTACAATAAATATGGCTTAAGGCCATCTAACAACGATAACAACGGAAGGCTTGGAAGATAAGTGAGTCCATCAACTCCAACGGCATCACTGAGTATAGAACCACGACCTAAAGGCACCTTAATCGTCGTCTGAAAATTCTGCAACATGAACGTTGCAGCCCGAACCGGGTTAGCACATGGAATATGCTGGCAATGTAACACATAGAGATGCAATGAAAGTAATAGGCTATACTATATGCATATTTGGCTGGTGGAAAGCTCTATGGTTACAGTTTTGCGTAAAGCCAATTTTTCCCTACTGCAAAGGAATAAATTTTATTTAACTATCCTGGTAGTTGTTAACATTGAGAGTGTAGACACCCTCTCAATCACAATTAAGCATCATCATTAAAAACCCAACAAAATTAATTTAGAGTAACATGATGAGATTCACATGATAATCCAAGTACTAGATACTCAAGATGTCCATAACCGAGGACACGACTAACCATGATTAGTTTATACACTCTGCAGAGGTTTGTGCACTTTTCCCCAGAAGACTCGATCTCCTCTGTTGGGATTCTCCCACTACAGGGTGTTTGAGAAATGGATGACTGAGACATAGTCTTTCAGAAGCACTAGCACCTTATGATCGGGTAGACCGTTACACCTACTTTCCCCTACATCTGCTAGTCTACCACTGTAAGAGTTCGCACGACTTAATCAACTATGCTAGAGCCCATAGTAGCTTGTGGCTGCACACGGAAGTTTCTAGTATGAATAATCTCATGATCCCTTTGAGCCTGGGTGGCGGTCCAAAAGAAAAACAGGTAATCGTTGGAATACCCAGGTGCCTCAATCCACCCAGATGTGTATTTAAGTTGCCACCTTATATAAACCATTAATTTAACAATCTCACATCTGTCATGGATACACTCACCCAATCCACGTCTACTAGCATAGCATGGCATAATAAGCAAACGTAGAAGTAATTCCCAAAGGTTTGATAATAAACAGGTAATAGGTACTACCTCAACTACTTCCCAGAACCCACAATTTAATTAGATCCTAATCATGCAATGTGTGAGGATCGATCGAATGCAATAAAAACTGGGTAGTAGGAGGTATGATCAAAGTGTTACTTGCCTTGCTGATGATCCGCAAAACCTAGCGATTCGAAGTAGCAAGCGGCACACTCCGGGTACTCTATAGCAAACAAACAAGCATACAATAAGTACTCAACTTGTCACATCCCTAATTCCGGTCTGACCTATGCCAGCTTCCATGTGTGCATCATGTTTAAATTCAAATGAAATTTGAATTGAGGAATTTTCAAAGCCTCAGAAAACCCCTAAAAATAACCAACATTTAAATCTCACCAAATGAGTCCAAGAAAATGTTCCTGTTATTCTGTGAAAATATTGGCATGAGGTGAAATTCAAACCAATATTTTTGGAGTCACAGAAATAATTTATTTGGGCCTTTGATTTAAATCAGTAATATATTTGGGTTGGAATTATTTCTGTTATATAAGAAATAATGTCCAAATAATCCTAAACTAAAATGTTCCATGTTGGGTTTATTCCATACAATGAGCACGAGCAGTTTGGTGATTTCTGGAAGTGCCGAGGTATTTTTAGAAAAGCCACAAACTTGCAGAAATATTAGAAAACATAACAAAATAGAAAAAAGGCAGAGAGAGAGAGAGTTACCTGGGCCACTTACCTGTAGCTGCAGCCCAGCAGACAGGCCAAGCCCACTGGCCACTGCCAGTCATCCCCAACCTCCCGCCAGGAGGACTGGGGCGCGTGCTCACTGCGCGCTGGCCACACGCCGCGCCACCTCCTACTTCCGCCGCTTCCCCGACGCGGCTGTGAGCGCCACGCACTCCCCTTGGCCCCCCTCCCACTCTCCCCTGCGCTCATCCCCTCCCCTGGACCTCTCTCTCTCTCACCCACCCGAACGGGTTCGTCGCCGCCGCTCGCCACCACCGCGGCCATCGCCGTCCCGACGACATCCCGATCAGTCTACGAGCTCCGCCCCGATGCCCTCTTCCTCCTCACCGATCCTCATGACACCGGAAGCCCCTGGACGCTGCCAGCATCGTCGTTTCCCTCGTCGGCCACCCGAGATCGCCGGCGACCGCGCGCCGTCACCAGCCCCTCCTCGAGCCCGCTGACCTGCTCGACGTGACCATCGTGAGCATCTCTCCCTGAAACCCCCCCTCCTTTTTCACAAACATCACCGTAGTCGTCGTTTCCGTCGGGCCCGAGAGCTCCCCGACGCCGGCATTGTCACCACCGTGGCTACGGCCTAGCAAGCTCGCATCCGAGCTCACCGCTGCACTCGCCGCACTTCTATGAGTCGAACACGACTAACCACGGCTCCTCCCTTGCTCGACATCGCCAAACCATTGCCGGCCGAGCTCCAGCCACCGCACTTGTCGCTGTTGCCGTTGCTATGGGCCGCCCTAGCCACTGCTGCTTGCACTACTCGATGCGGACGAGCACGAGCAACACGTAGATGCCCTCCGCCGCGCTTTAGGCCGCCGGAGGAGGAATTCCGGTGAGCCTCCGCCGTGCGTGTTGTCGCCGCCGGCTAAACTCCGGCCTAACCACAAGCTAATTAGACTAATGACCCTGCTAATCTAATCCTGGGTCATTGACATGTGGGCCCCGGCCCCACTGACATTTTAGTTAGGTTTAATTTAAGGCTAATTAACTATATTAATTAGCTCAGTCGATGACATATGGGTCCCACTGTCAGGTTTGACTCTGGTTAGGCGCTGTTGACCAGCTGACGTTACAGTGACGTAGTGCTGACGCAATAACTCATTTTCTGGATTTATTCTTATTTAGGAAATTCGAGAAAATGCCTTAAACTTCTAAAATTCATTGTAACTCAACCATAACTCAGATGAAGATAATTTATATATGAAAAATGATCAGAAAAATCCAAAGAATCTGAATATGGAATTTCCATGCATGTTTGAACAAGTTAAACTCACTGATTAGGACAATTCATTTTTATGGAATAAATGGTAATTAGTTTTGGAGTTGGAATTTGCTATAGGTTTGAATTCCACTTCAATGAATATGACTAACTGTTGCACTAGGTCAATTCAGTACTTTAATATGACATATCATTCATATGAATGTGCATTGCATTGATTGTGGTTCCTTTTGTGCTTGCCGGTGGTTGTTCCCTCTTAGTAGACGATGTTTCCGACGATGAGTTCGATGACACCGATGAAGAGCTATAATATCTTTAGAAGTGCCAGGCAAGAAAAACCCCCTTGTTCATTTCGATACAATCCCACTCTCTCGCTCCTGCTCTCTTTTACTTCATTAGGTCAACAACGATTCAACTGTTACTTGCTGCGGTAGTAGAACCCCTTATGCTCTGCATGACCTGTCATTGCCACAGTAAATAGATGAAACCCACTAGCATGAGTAGGAGTTGTTTGAGCCATGATGTGCCTACTCATTCATGCTTGTTTGTCATGCCTGCTACTGCCTAGAGTTGAGTCTGGTCTGATTCATCGGGGATGAATTGGAATAGTGATGAACATGTCCTACTGTGTGTGAGCTAAGTGTGTGAACACGATTTGGTAAAGGTAGCGGTGAGAGGCCATGTAGGAGTACATGGTGGGTTGTCTCATTGAAACCGTTCTTAGGAACTGATTTCTGTGTTTGTGATCCATGAACAGCTACTACCACGCATTGGGCCCGAAACCAATGGACCCTCTCGACATATTAACTGCCATTGCCCTCTGTCCAGGAGTTGCAACTAGTTTATGGTGTTTGTAGGATATGTGTTGGCGGCCGTGCGTAGCGCTGACCATAGGGGTGGCCTATGATGCGGTAGATACACCGTGGCATGGTGTACCGGGCGCCCGTTTAGTGTCTCGGGAACCCTGCACACATCGTTTGGGGCTGTGAGCGAAACTCTGGCCGGATCTCCTCGCGGATGGAACCTGAATAGGCGATAAACCTGGACCAGAGACTTGTGTGGTTAGTCAGGTCGTGGCCGACACCCTCCCCAGGCTTCCGCTTGAAGGTTGCCGAGATACACGACGTGTACATGGTGGTAAGTGGCGAGAGCGTGTGTGAAGGAGTACACCCCTGCAGGGTTATAAATGATCTATTCGAATAGCCGTGTCCGCGGTAAAGGACTTCTCAGTTGCCTATAACAGTTCATAGACAAGGGGAAGTGGATACTCTAAAATGCGCAAGATAAGCGTGAGTGCTATGGATGGCGTTCTCGTAGGTAGACGGGAGCGGATCCATAGTGGTGTATTGATTGGTGAATATGTGGACTCGTGTGCGCCAGCACAAAAGAGTTACTTGCAGTCGTAGTTCATGTTAGCCACTGAGTCAAAGCTGGCTTGCTGCAGTTAAACTCCACCACCCCCCTTGTTGATACCGATGCATATGTAGCTAGTTCTAATGTAAGTCTTGCTGAGTACTTTTGTACTCACGTTTGCTTAATTTATGTTTTGTAGAGAGACTTTAGTCTCGCTAGTAGTTTCGCGTGGACTTCGACGTTTAGCTTGATACCTCAGCTACAATCTTGTGCCCTCGGCAGGATATGGTAGATAGTGAGGCTTCTCAGCCTTTTTCATTTGTAGATGTCTGTACTCAGACATGTTAAGCTTCCACATGTGCTTTGATTTGTATGCTATGATTGTTGGGTCATGAGACCCATGTTTGTAATATCTCGCTCCTCGGAGTCTAATGAATAAATACTTGAGTCGTAGAGTTATGTTGTGATGCCATGTTGTATTTACACATATCGAGCATATTGTGTGTATGATTGAAATGCTTGGTATGTGTGGGATCCGACAATATAGTTGTTTATCCTTGGCAGCCTCTCATATGGGGAAATGTAGTCTAGTGCTTCCATGAGCCATAGTAGTTTGCTACAGCCCGGTTCACCGGAGTCCTGCTAGGCCAGCACTACTGCTCAGGACACTTGACTGGCCGACATGTGTTTCACTTCGTTCCTGTGTCTGTCCCTTTGGGGGAATGTCACGCGGTGACATCCGGAGTCCTACCTAGCCTGCTATAGCCCGGGTTCCCAGAATCCTGTTAGCCTAGTGCTACAGCCCGGATTCACACGCTGCTGACCGACATGCTCGATGTGATTCATGTATGCCTGTCCCCATAGGTTGGTGCCGCTTTGGGTTCACGACTAGCCATGTCGGCCCGGGTTCTCTGTCATATGGATGCTAGCGACACTATCATATACGTGAGCCAAAAGGCGCAAACGGTCCCGGGCCATGGTAAGGCGACTCCCGTGGGAATACCGTGCGTGAGGCCGCAAAGTGATATGAGGTGTTACCGGCTAGATCGATGTGACTTGGAATCGGGGTCCTGACAGCTTTGGTATCAGAGCCTGACTGCCTGTAGGATTACCAAGCCAAACCGGTCGAAGTTGTGTCTAGAAATGCTTTAGTTATGTAAGGGAATTGATTGTGGAAGGGAACGTAAGGCTCTTTTTACTCCTTTACCTTATGCCCTTCTGATCTGAGTCATCCTCTTCTCTTCTACGGGGATTAAGAACTAGGCCTTCCCATCTATCTATCAGGATGACAAGTTACTTTGATAGAGACTTATAGGATTGATGATTTCAAGCCTCATTTTAGTCTCTACTACTTCCGTGTGTTCATAGTTGGTCTCAGAACATTGATATTGTGATGTTAAGTGGTTTTGCCACCATTATGCAGGATGTCTCAAATAATTTTGAGCATTTACAGTCGTTATGTTGTCCGAGTCATCCCAGGTTTCTATACAGTCTGATGCATTTGCAAATTCCTTCTTACCGTTCTGAAGTTCCATTGTGCCAGATCAACCACACTAACTAGTGTGTTGAGGTACTTCATTGCCTCGGCATTTGTGTTGGAGCTATTATTATGACCCTAGGTGTCTAGAGTATCACCTAGTAACCCAGCCATGTTTTGTGTTCCTAGTGTGATGATTGTGGCCACCATTCTTGAAAGCATCCCGTGATGCCATTTAGTAGTAGATATTCTACTCCTGGGCTCTTGACCCAAGATTCACTCTACTTACCTTGTGTTGATAGTGTTGCTCGTACCTTTAGGATATTAGTAACCTTTGCGATAGTCCTCGAGGTCTGTGGTATTTCCTTCTTCCAAATACCATGAACCATTAAGGCAGAAGTTCTTTGAACCAAAAGCTCACAATCAGAGTACTCTTGAGGAGTTCTCCATCCATAATTGGGATTCTGCCAGTTCTACCTTTCTGCATGGGTTATCCCGAAGAAACATGTTGAACTTGGTTCGACATACTAATCTATGCATCCACAACCCAGAAAGTTATTTGTTCCTTGAGTTGTCCATCTTCATTTGTATTCCAACCATCATCTATCAATTGATAGTCAGGAGTAATTGTGCATCCGTTCGATGCTTATTATTCTTGTGGTCCGTCAAGCCATTCTAATTCAGAATGACTAGGAGAAACAAACTCCAGTACCTCATCCATTTCTAGGATTGGGTCAAAGCAGTTGTGTTCCGTAGATCAAATATTAATCCAGCTTATGTTCTGTTCTACCTTGGAGTATTACCATTTTTATATTAAGATTATCATGGGAACTGCACACCATCCTATGAACTCTTGATATAGTGATACTTCTCGCCATCACTATTCATTCCTCGGTTCCATGTTATTGTAGCCGGAATGCCGACAAGTGAACCATGATGTGTGAAATCAATACTCCTAGCAACCGTGTTGCTTGGTGGTTAATGGACATTAATATCATTCTTAGCGTGTTGGTTATCGAATCACTACACCAAGATTGATCGTGCTACCTTGTCCTTATTTCTGGTGCACCCCTTGATCAATGAGTTAGGATCATGCCAATCCCTCGCTTATTTGATCATATCATATTGCCCTGAAAAGAAAGATTGTTCTCGATCTTAATAACATATCGGTGGTTCGTGATTTTCCAATTACCTTCTTGGAAGTATCACCAGGTTGTCCCCTGACTGATATGTTGAGCTCGTGATCAAGTTGGTTTCTTGTAACCAACCCTTCTCCAAGAATCTGTGTTGGATACCCCTGAGCTAGTTGGCCAAGCTAAACAACAACTTAGAGAGTTGGAAGATAAAAGCTTGTCTAACTTAGTATGTTCCAAAGAGATATCCTCATGTCTGTGTGTGTTGAAGAGAGAGATGACATCTTCATAGATTGGTCCCTGTGATCATTTGTTGGACTCTATTGTTGTATCAAAACTTTGATTTGAGTATGGGCTATCATCAAATCAAATCAGAACCAACGATGTTCATAATGTTGTCTTACTCGTGGTTGATCCCTCGAGCATACACCATTATATCTTTTGGGTCTAACCAATGCTATCACTTGTTCACATAATTATGGAATTCCATATCCATGGAAACCTGGATGAATTGTTTTTGAGCCCATCAACAACACTGCTACCTTTTGCATGATTTGTGTTGAATATCCAGCTAGTATTGGAAACTTTATAAGCATTATCTTCGTGTTCCGTTCATGAAGCATATGTTCGGATGAAAGAAGTGACTTTCCCTAATTCACGTGCATTTGATGCAAGTTGCCGCCGTGAATTTGAGAAAGTTTGTTTCACTTCCTCTGGAGTCATCCCAAATCAGTCATGCATACATGCGAAGTATTCTGTGGTTTGGAGACTTGCAACCTTCATTCTGTATGTATCCCTAGCACACCAAGCCACTGATTGATTTGTTCAAGGATGATAAGTTCTAAGTGCTAGCCTTGAAGGTACCAGACGGATTTGTACAAGATTTTGTTATCCTCGATGATGGTTCCCAACCAGAACTCGGTAGTGTTTTATAATAAGACTACCATGTGGTCATGCTTGTCTAGGACAGTGTGTTCACAGGTGTGTAGCAGAACCAGCTCATGTTTTGGAGCTTCCTATCGTAGTTCATTTTCCCGAGAATCTCGCAATGTCATCTCGTCGATTTGTGTTGCAAACTTTCATTTTTCTTTCTAGACTCAATGAGTCTGGAATATCCTGACACCAACCAGATCTGAATTTCAGGAAGATGTGATGGTTGGAACGTTTTCCCAAGAACTATAATATTGGTCTCACCATAACCGGTAAAGTGGATGTCGTGGCCAACATACCCAACCGGAAGACCTATTATTGTAGTATCTTGATTGAGAAAGTTGGCCACCTCCCCATATGGATTTCATAGGATTTACTCCCTAGATGTCCCTTATGGATTTTGTGTTCCTGAAGTCCGACCTTTACTTGATGTTCTAGATATCAAACCATATCTATGAATGGGATACGCTAGTACATCAAGGAGAACATTAGAAGCGGAGTGCTAAATGTCTCTCGGTCGATCATCAGATTTTGTTTCCTTGGCCTCACTAAGGAGAAATCTGAGAAGGTGTTATCTCCCTTTGCATCTGCATTGTCCATCACTATTCATCATGGTAGTATGATGTGTTGCCAGGATCCTTGACACGGGTATTGGTAAAACCTTGATGAATATGGAAATGCTCAAGTTCTTGAGAGCACGCACAAGCACTAGGATTTACCGTCGGCATTAAATGGGATCCGCTCTCAGTTTCTTCGGTTATGCTAAACCTTTCAAACAGTGGAATCACTCTTGACTGTTGAGTTTTTCCCTAGTTACCAAAATCATTCCTAGCATTTGCATTTCGTTCCTAGCTTGCACCGCCAATGTGCCATTCTACCATGGGTTCCATCCATTTCTGATGATAAGCTAAAATCATTCCTTGCGTTGTCTTCAACAAGGTAGACCACATCATCCATTCTAGTCGGGGCATGCCATCCCTTCTTAATCCGCCAAACGATTGCTTTGAATTGCCTCAGGCTGGTGAGAAGAGTTTCAATGATCTCTGAATCAAAAGTAATTCTTTTTGCCACTTAAGGTAACAATTCTACGAGTCACCTTCTCTAAGATGTCCCGTTACGGTGTCATGGAGACTCAACTCCTCGCTATGTTGACAACCGTTCAACACCTTCTTAAGTGTGGAATTGTTGCCAACCTAGTGAACCCTCGTCATCTACTTTTCCATCACCCTTGATGTGTGTTATGTGTCTCATCTCGTGAGTTGATCGTGAGTTGCTCGATCTTCGAGGAGATTGTTTCCTGTAGAATCTCTTTTCGTCGTCATCGAGTTGAATGAAGATCTTGAGAGCAAGGATATCAACATCAACATGAAGCAAGGAACCAACATTCCTATGAAGGACAGTTGGATCATGAAGATCGTGTTAGCTTTGTATCCCCTTTGTCCTCTTACCTCACGTCTTGAATCTCGGGACGAGATTCATGTTTAGTGGGGGTGAGTTGTCACATCCCTAATTCTGGTCTGACCTATGCCAGCTTCCATGTGTGCATCATGTTTAAATTCAAATGAAATTTGAATTTAGGAATTTTCAAAGCCTCAGAAAACCCCTAAAAATAACCAACATTTAAATCTCATCAAATGAGTCCAAGAAAATGTTCCTGTTATTTTGTGAAAATATTGGCATGAGGTGAAATTCAAACCAATATTTTTGGAGTCACAGAAATAATTTATTTGGGCCTTTGATTTAAATCAATAATATATTTGGGTTGGAATTATTTCTGTTATATAAGAAATAATGTCCAAATAATCCTAAACGGAACTGTTCCATGTTGGGTTTATTCCATACAGTGAGCATGAGCAGTTTGGTGATTTTTGGAAGTGCCTAGGTATTTTTACAAAAGCCACAAACTTGCAGAAATATTAGAAAACAGAACAAAATAGAAAAAGGCACAGAGAGAGAGAGTTACCTGGGCCACTTACCTGTAGCAGCATCCCAGCAGACAGGCCAAGCCCACTGGCCACTGCCAGTCATCCCCAACCTCCCGCCAGGAGGACTGGGGCGCGTGCTCGCTGCGCGCTGGCCACACGCCGCGCCACCTCCTGCTTCCGCCGCTTCCCCGACGCGGCTGTGAGCGCCACACACACCCCTTGGCCCCCCTCCCACTCTCCCTCGTGCTCATCCTATCCCCTGGACCTCTCTCTCTCTCACCTACCCGAACGGGTTCGTCCCCGCTGCTCGCCACCACCGCGGCCATCGTCGTCCCGACGACACCCCGATCAGTCTACGAGCTCCGCCCTGATGCCCTCTTCCTCCTCACCGATCCTCATGACGCCGGAAGCCCCTGGACGCCGCCAGCAACGCCATTTCCCTCGTCGGCCACCCGATATCGCCGCCGACCGCGCGCCGTCACCAGCCCCTCCTCGAGCCCGCTGACCTGCTCGACGTGACCATCGTGAGCATCTCTCCCCGAAACCCCCCCTCCTTTTTCTCGCATGTCACTGTAGTCGTCGTTTCCGTCGGGCCCGAGAGCTCCCTGCCGCCGGCCTTGTCGCCACCGTGGCTACGGCCGCGCAAGGTCATATTCGAGCTCACCGCTGCACCCACGGCACTTCCGTGAGTCGAACACGACTAACCACGGCTCCTCCCTTGCTCGGCATCGCCCAAACCATTGCGGGCCGAGCTCCAGCCACCGCACTTGTAGTTGTTGCCGTTGCTACGGGCCGCCCTAGCCACTGCTGCTTGCACTGCTCGATGCGGACGAGCACGAGCAACGCGTAGATGCCCTCCGCCGCGCTTTAGGCCGCCGGAGGAGGAATTCTGATGAGCCTCCGCCGTGCGTGCTGTCGCCGCCGGCTAAACTCCGGCCTAACCACAAGTTAATTAGACTAATGACCCTGCTAATCTAATTCTGGGTCATTGACATGTGGGCCCCGGCCCCACTGACATTTTAGTTAGGTTTAATTTAAGGCTAATTAACTATATTAATTAGCTGAGTCAATGACATATGGGTCCCACTGTTAGGTTTGACTCTGGTTAGGCGATGTTGACCAGCTGACGTCACAGTGACGCAGTGCTGACGCAATAACTCATTTTCTGGATTTATTCTTATTCAGGAAATTCCAGAAAATGCCCTAAACTTCTAAAATTCATAGTAATTCAACCATAACTCAGATGAAGATAATTTATATATGAAAAATGATCATAAAAATCCAAAGAATCTGAATATGGAATTTCCATTCATGTTTTAACAAGTTAAACTCACTGATTAGGAGAATTCATTATTATGGAATAAATGGTAATTAGTTTTGGAGTTGGAATTTGCTATAGGTTTGAATTCCACTTCAATGAATATGACTAACTGTTGCACTAGGTCAATTCAGTACTTTAATATGACATATCATTCGTATGAATGTGCATTGCATTGATCGTGGTTCCTTTTGTGTTTGCTGGTGGTTGTTCCCTCTTAGTAGACGACGTTTACGACGATGAGTTCGATAACACCGATGAAGAGCTATAATATCTTCAAAAGTGCCAGGCAAGCAAAACCCCCTTGTTCATTCCGATACAATCCCACTCTCTCGCTCCTGCTCTCTTTTACTGCATTAGGACAACAACGATTCAACTGTTACTTGGTGCGGTAGTTGAACCCCTTATCCTCTGCATGACCTGTCTTTGCCTAAGTAAATAGATGAAACCCACTAGCATGAGTAGGAGTTGTTTGAGCCCTGATGTGCCTACTCATTCATGCTTGTTTGTCATGCCTGCTACTGCCTAGAGTTGAGTCAGGTCTGATTCATCGGGGATGAATTGGAATAGTGATGAACATGTCCTACTGTGTTTGAGCTAAGTGTGTGAACACAATTTGGTAAAGGTAGCGGTGAGAGGCCATGTAGGAGTACATGGTGGGTTGTCTCATTGAAACCGTTCTTAGGAACTGAGTTATGTATTTGTGATCCATGAACAGCTACTACCACGCATTGGGCCCGAAACCAATGGACCCTCTCGACTTATTAACTGCCTTTGTCCTCTGTCCAGGAGTTGCAACTAGTTTCTGGTGTTTGTAGGATATGTGTTGGCGGTCGTGCGTAGCGCTGACCCTAGGGGTGGGCTATGATGCGGTAGATACACCGTGGCACGGTGTACCGGGCGCCCGTTTGGTGTCTCGGGAACCCCGCACACATCGTTTGGGGCTGTGAGCGAAACTCCGGCCGGATCTCCTCGCGGATGGAATCCGAATAGGCGATAAACCTGGACTAGAGACTTGTGTGGTTAGTCAGGTCGTGGCCGACTCCCTCGCCAGGCTTCCGCTTGAAGGTTGCCGAGATACATGACGTGTACATGGTGGTAAGTGGCGAGAGCATGTGTGAAGGAGTACACCCCTGCAGGGTTATAAATGATATATTCGAATAGCCGTGTCCGTGGTAAAGGACTTCTGGGTTGCCTATAACAGTTCATAGACAAGTGGAAGTGTATGCTCTAAAATGCGCAAGATAAGTGTGAGTGCTATGGATGGCGTTCTCGTAGGTAGACGGGAGCGGATCCATAGTGGTGTATTGATTGGTGAATATGTGGACTCGTGTGCGCCACCACAAAAGAGTTGCTTGCAGTCGTAGTTCAGGTTAGCCACTGAGTCAAAGCTAGCTTGCTGCAGTTAAACTCCACCACCCCCCCCTTGTTGATACCGATGCATATGTAGCTAGTTTTGATGTAAGTCTTGTTGAGTACTTTTGTACTCACGTTTGCTTAATTTATGTTTTGCAGAGAGACTTCACTCTCACTAGTAGTTTCGCGTGGACTTCGACGTTTAGCTTGATACCTCAGCTACGATCTTGTGCCCTTGGCAGGATCTAGTAGATAGTCAGGCTTCTCAGCCTTTTTCATTTGTAGATGTCTGTACTCAGACATGTTAAGCTTCCACATGTTCTTTGATTTGTATGCTATGATTGTTGGGTCATGAGACCCATGTTTGTAATATCTCGCTCCTCGGAGTCTAATGAATAAATACTTGAGTCGTAGAGTTATGTTGTGATGCCATGTTGTATTTACACATATCGAGCATATTGTGTGTATGATTGAAATGCTTGGTATGTGTGGGATCTGACAATCTAGTTGTATATCCTTGGCGGCCTCTCTTATGAGGAAATGTAGTCTAGTGCTTCCATGAGCCATAGTAGTCCGCTACAGCCCAGTTCACCGGAGTCCTGCTAGCCCAGCACTACTGCTCAGGACAATTGACTGGCCGGCATGTGTTTCACTTCGTTCCTGTGTCTGTCCCTTCGAGGGAATGTCACGCGGTGACATCCGGAGTCCTGCCTAGCCTGCTACAGCCCGGGTTCCCGGAGTCCTGTTAGCCCAGTGCTACAGCCCGGATTCACACGCTGTTGACCGACATGCTCGATGTGATTCATGTATGCATGTCCCCATAGGTTGGTGCCGCTTTGGGTTCACGACTAGCCATGTCAGCCCGGGTTCTCTGTCATATGGATGCCAGCGACACTATCATATACGTGAGCCAAAAGGTGCAAACGGTCCCAGGCCATGGTAAGGCGACTCCCGTGGGAATACAGTGCGTGAGGCCGCAAAGTGATATGAGGTGTTACCGGCTAGATCGATGTGACTTGGAATCGGGGTCCTGACACAACTAATGCACAGGTAAAACTCGAATAAGAGATCCAACCAGAAAGTTCAACTTAAGAACTCCGGTTGGTAAAAGAATCAAATCGAACGAAGCAACGAAAGACAAACGGCAAAACAAACAGGCTTCGTTTACTATTCTGGATCTAGGAAAAAATTTAAAGTGGCAAAAACTTGTTTGAGTTGGTTAAACGGAAAGAGGGTTTCGAGACGAAACTCCAGGCGCTTGAATCGCCTGATTCCGATAAACGAGCGAAAAGTTATACTAGAACGAAAATCGGATCAGGAATCGCGATCAGAAAAATCACGGATTTAATCCGAGAAAAAGAAAAATGACGAACAGATTAACGAACGAACGTTCGTTATCTGGATCTAAACGATGAACGTGTTCGTTAAAACAAACGAACGAGCGAACGCTCGCTAATTAACTAAACCGAAAAAACCGATCTAACGAAAAAACAGATCTAAGTTTTTTTTAAAAAAACTGATCGGTTTTCTTCACGAAAACCGAGGCAACAGTGTCTACCTCGGCGGCTCCGGAGAATGGCGGCGGCGGCGGCGCAGCTCTGGCGATCGTCGTCAGCGGCGACGGGGTAGCGCGGGTGGTGGCGCGGCGGGGCGGCGCGGGAGGCGGGGCGGCGGCGGCGGCGCGGGGCGGCGGCGGTGGCGCGGTGCGGTGGCTAGGGTTAGGGTTTGGGGCGGGTGGCGGGTGGGCTGTCGCGGGCCTCGGGCGGCACTATAAAAAGGCTTCGGCCAGGGAGTCCTGGCCGGATACGGCCCGTAGGTCGGTTCGGACTTTTTTTAAAATAATTACGCTCAGAAAAAATCAAAAGAAATACTAAACGGACTCCAAAAATCCCGAACTAAATTTTCCCTGGCTTCTAAAATCAAGCCGCACAGGATGAACATTTATTTGGGCCTAAATGCAATTTTGAAAAAACTCGCACTTTTCCTAAATTCAAATAAAGTAGCAAATAAAACCGAAATAAAATCTTATTTGATTTTTTATTAAATCCTCAATATTTATTTATTTTGGGAAAGTCATTTTATTCCCTCTCTCATATTTTTGTAATATAATTAATTGAAGATAAAATAAATAAAATCGAAGGATCCTATTTTCAAAATTTGAGAAAACTCAAATATGAAAATAACGAAATCCCCAACTCTCTCCGAGGGTCCTTGAGTTGCGTAGAATTTCTAGGATCAACCAAAATGCAATAAAATATGTTATGCAATGACGATCTAGTGTATAACACTCCAAATTGAAAATTTGGGATGTTACAAACCTATCCCCCTTAAGATGAATCTCGCCCTCGAGATTCGGGTTGGCTAGAAAATAGGTGAGGGTGGTCCGTCAGCAAATCTTCCTCTCGCTCCCAGGTGGCTTCATCCTCCGTGTGTTGGCTCCACTGAACTTTGCAAAACTTTATAACCTTTCTGTGGGTGACTCGACTGGCATACTCAAGAATCATGACTGGTTTCTCCTCATAAGTCAAATCATTGTCCAACTGAATCGCTTCCAGCGGCACTGTATCTCTCAGCGGTATATCAGCCATCTCTGCGTGGCACTTCTTCAACTAGGAAACGTGGAACACATCGTGAACTCCTGACAATCCTTCGGCAATTCCAACTTGTAGGCTACTTCTCCCATACGCTCCAAAACTTTGTATGGTCCTAGAAAACGTGGCACTAACTTTCCCTTAACTCCAAAGCGCTTAACTCCTCGAAGTGGAGATACTCGAAGATAAACTCGGTCTCCGACTTCGTAAATTGTCTCCTTGCGTTTAGTATCTGCATAGCTCTTCTACCTAGACTGGGCTACCTTGAGCCTATCGTGAATCAATTTCACTTTCTGTTCAGACTCCTTAATCAGATCCGGTCCAAACAACTGGCGGTCTCCAACTTCATCCCACGACAATGGGGTCCTGCACCTCCTTCCGTACAAAGCTTCGAAAGGGGCCATCTTCAAACTGGATTGATAACTGTTGTTAT
Organism: Triticum urartu; assembly: GCF_003073215.2. NCBI lineage: Eukaryota > Viridiplantae > Streptophyta > Magnoliopsida > Poales > Poaceae > Triticum > Triticum urartu. The sequence continues at coordinate 628,245,507 of NC_053028.1, read as the reverse complement.
AGGTGAACTCCGCATATGGCAAATTCTCGTCCCAACTAGATCTGTAATCTAGCGCACAAGCTCTCAGCATATCCTCCAAAATCTGATTGACTCTCTCGGTCTGTCCATCTGTCTGTGGATGGAAAGTTGTACTGAACTCCAGCCTGGTACCCAATGTTTCATGCAACTGATTCCAGAACTTTGAGGTAAATTGGGTTCCTCTATTTGATACAATGCTCCGTGGGACTCCATGTAGACATACGATTCTGGTCATGTATATCTTTACCAACTTGGCACTAGTATAGGTAGTCTTCACTGGAATGAAATGAGCTACCTTTGTCAAACGATCGACTAAAACCCAAATTGAGTCATAGCCTGAACGAGTTCTGGGTAAACCCGTGATAAAATCCATGCCTAACTTATCCCACTTCCATTCGAGTATCGGCAATGGCTGTAGCAATCCTGCTGGCTTCTGATCCTCTGCCTTTACTCTTTGACATACATCACAAACTGCTACATACTCCGCAATATCCTTCTTCATTCCTGTCCGCTAGAAAATATCCTTCAAATCCAAATACATCTTGGTATCTCCTGGGTGAATAAAATATGGTGAATCATGGGCCTCTTGCAGAATTAACTTCCTGATCTCCGAATCATTAGGCACATAAACGCAGTCTTCAAACCATAAGGTATCATGCTCATCCTCACGAAATCCTTTAGCTTTTCCCTTGCTCATTTTCTCCTTAATAGAAGCGATCTCTTTGTCAGTCTTTTAGGCTTCTCTGATCTTATCCATCAAAGTAGACTGAATCTCCAATGCTGATACATAGCCTCTAGGGACTATCTCCAAACATAGCTCACGAAGGTTTTCGGCTAACTCCCTTGGTAAATCTCCCGTCATTAAGGTGTTGACATGACTTTTATGGCTCAACACGTCAGCTACTACGTTAGCCTTTCTGGGGTGATAATGCAATCTCATGTCATAATCCTTGATGAGCTCCAAACATCTCCTTTGTCTGAGGTTCAACTCCTTCTGCGTGAAAATGTACTTCAAACTCTTGTGATCCGTGTACACCTCACAATGATTTCCAATGAGAAAGTGTCTCCAGGTCTTCAATGCATGCACTATGGCTACTAACTCCAAATCATGTATGGCATAATTTAACTCATGAAGCTTGAGCTGTCGTGAGGCATATGAAACAACTCTTCCTTCTTGCATAAGCACTGCTCCAAGTCCTCAACGTGAAGCGTCACAATACACCTCATAATCCTTGGTCTGATCTCGCAAAATCAACACGGGTGATGTAACCAAACGTTTCTTCAACTCCTGGAAACTGGCCTCACATTCCTCAGTCCATATGAACTTGGTTTCCTTCTTCAACAATTCTGTCATAGTCTTTGCAATCTTCGAGAAATTTTCAATAAATCTCCGGTAGTATCCTGCGAGTCCAAGAAAACTCCGGATCTCTCTGACTGTTGTTGGCGCTTCCCAATTTGTCACAGTGTTAACCTTGGTGGGATCTACCGCTATACCTTCTCCGGATATAACGTGTCCGAGAAATCCAACTTCCTTCAACCAAAACTCACATTTGCTAAACTTGGCATATAACTGATGTTCTCTGAGCTTACCAAGTACCAAACGCAAATGCTCCTTATTCTCCTCTTCGTTCTTCGAGTATACCAGGATATCATTGATGAACACTACGACGAATTTATCCAGAAACTCCATAAATACCTTGTTCATCATGTTCATAAAATATGCAGGTGCGTTAGTCAGACCAAGTGACATAACGCTATACTTGTACAGTCCATACCTGGTGGTAAAAGCCGTCTTAGGTATATCCTATTCTCGAATCTTCAACTGATGGTATCCTGATCGCAGGTCGATCTTGGAAAATACCTTATCTCCTTGCAATCGATCAAACAGATCATTGATCATCGGTAGTGGGTACTTGTTCTTGATGGTTACTTCATTCAATCCTTGATAATCAACAACCATCCTTAACGATCCATCCTTCTTCTCTACTAGAAGTACCGGCGATCCCCAAGGTGAAGAACTTGGGCAAATATAACCTTTATCCAGTAACTCCTTAATCTGCTTCTTAATCTCCACCAAATCCTTTGCGGGCATCCTATATGGTCTCTTAGATATTGGCCCTGTGCCTGGCAAAAGCTCAATCAAAAACTCAATATCTCTATCCGGTGGCATGCCTGGAAACTCTTCTGGAAATACATCAGGGAAATCCTTCACCACTATTACTTCCTCCTGCACAACTCATGTTAAACAATTTACTTGAGTCCTCTTCGGCACATGCCGGGAAACATACTTGATCCTTCTCCCTTCTGGGGTGGTAAGCAAAATTGACTTACTGGCGCAATCGATGTTTCCTCCATACATCGACAGCCAATCCATACCCAAAATTACATCCAAACCTTGTGCTTCCAAAATGATCAAATCTGAGGGAAACACATGCCTACCTATACTCAATGGCACTTGAAAACATCCCTTACTAGCCATATACTTCGCTCCTGGTGAGCTTACTAGCACAGGTGTTCTAAGAACTGTGGTGGGCAGGTTATACTTATCCACAAATTCCCATGATATGTATGAATGCGATGCACCAATATCAAAAAGAACGAGTGCAGTAAATGACTTAACCAAAAACTTACCGATTACTGCATCCGGCTGCTCTTCAACCTCCTCCATGTTAACGTGGTTCACCTGTCCCCTGTTGAAAGGGTTCGGCTTCTTCCCAGAGCTTCCATTGCCATTTCCATTCTGGGATTCAGGACATTCATTGGCATAATGTTCGGTCTTCTGGCACTTGAAACAAGTGACTTGGCTCAGGTCTCTCTTGGCTGGGGTTGATGGGTTGGTGTGGTTCTGGCTGTTGCTTCCTCCATTCCCATTACCATTCTTGGGGCCATTGTGATTGTGCGAGCTACCTCCTCCATGGGTATGCTAAAAATGTCCTCCCAGTCTAGGGGTAAAACGTGGCTTCTACTGAGCTCCTGAATTGTACTTCCCTTGTCCATACTTCCTCTTGCGGTTCTCAATCTGCCGCTGCTTCCCTTCAAACATGAGAGCATGATCTACCAACTCCTGGTAGTTGTTGAAGGTTGCTACCATCAACTGCATGCTCAATTCATCATTCAGTCCTTCCAGAAACTTCTCCTGCTTAGCTGCATCCGTAGCAACGTCGTCTGGGGCATAACGTGCTAACTTACTAAAGTCCTCCATATACTGGCCAACTGTCCGTCCTCCTTGGCGCAAATTGCGAAACTCTCGCTTCTTCATGGCCATAGCTCCTGCTGAAACATGGGAAGTACGGAAAGCCTGCTGAAACTGGTCCCATGTGACAGTGTCGACAGGGAAAGTGGCTGTGAAATTCTCCCACCATGATGCTGCGGGTCCTTCAAGCTGATGTGCAGCAAACTTCACCTTTTCTGCATCTATGCATCCTTCCGTGGTCAACTCCCTTGCTATCTCGCAGAGCCAATCATCTGCTACTATCGGCTCGGTGCTACTGGAAAACACCGGCGGATTCAGCCTAAGAAACAGGCTAAGTGATCAATAGGTGGTGGTGGTGGTGGTGTTGGTGGGTTGTTGTTGTTCCCTTGATTCTGATTCTGGACTAGTAACTGCATCGATGTGTTCTACTGCTGGATCAACTGAGTGAGCTCCGGTGGGAAGGTAAATCTGGGGTCATGTCTCGGAGGCATCTGAGGGTTTAGAAAAAATGATATTTAAGAATAGAGAAGGGTCTAGAGAGAAAACACTACCCATATGCACATGAGGCAAAAGCAAACAATTCACTTCATTCACTCAATCAAACAAGGGCATACAGTCGATCTAACTATCGCAAAAGTGCTCGAACTACTATATTTACATGGTGGACTACTACTACTGATGGGGTGGTCTACTAGAAATATTCTTCGGTTGCAGACCCCATGATATCTGCTCCAGCTTCATCAACATAGTCATCATCGCTATCTTCTGGATCCGAGTCGGTGTCGTCGATGATGATGTAGTCTTCTGGGCGAATCTCCTTGGGTTCTTCGTCTTCTTCTACTGGTGTCGGGCCTCCCATAAATATTCCAATCTTCTTGATCAGATCGTCATTCTTCTCCACTAATACTTCGATTTCCTCTTCATAATCTTCACGTGTGGCCTTGAGTTCTTCCTCCAGTTCCTTGATTCTTGTCCTCGCCTTCTTCAGATCTATCATGTCGGTGCACATCTGGTTCTCCTGACATTGAATGTGCTGGTTTAGCTCCTGGATAAAAGCTGCAACTGATCTATCCTTCCTGGTGCTGATCATCTCCCAGTGCTCATCTCGGCGCCCACAAATCTGATAGATAGTATCCTTGAGATCATTGCGATAAACTTCTCCAATGCATCCATGGCGATGTGAGCTGCCATGCTCTTTCCTAGACTCCAGGTTGGTGCATCAAAAGAAAACTCTATGGGCTCTCAGTGACTGGCAATGGAACGGTCCTTCCTGGAACTTGAACTGAATCATCCAGCGCTCCTTCTTCAGGTAAGTGGCGTTGTAGGTTCCGGTGAAGCTTGGCACTCCTAATGTTTAGGTATCTAGTGACTTCCTTCAGTGACGTCCAAAGGGTGTATCTTATCCGTTGCATGAAACTTGTTCTTGCATCGCCATCCTAAAAGAGTAGAAAAGATGAGAGTCAGAATGAGAAGAGAGTGAGTAGTGATCTAGGTCTTTTAGCTTAGTGGTCGTGTCATACAGTCAGCGTGTGCTCTGATACCATCTTGTAGCGACCAGACCTCACGGTCCAATCTCTGTGCTCAGGTGTCATCCCTGGATCAGTAATGCTGACACCACACAGTACTTGAAGGATTTATAACAGAGTAGCAATCACACACTTATTACATCGAGTGTCTCAAAAGAGAACTTATTACAATATATGGCTTAAGGCCATCTAACAATTAACAACGGAAGGCTTGGAAGATAAGTGAGTCCATCAACTCCAACGGCATCACTGAGTATAGAACCACTACCTAAAGGCACCTTAATCGTCGTCTGAAAAGTCTGCAACATGAACGTTGCAGCCCGAAACGGGTCAGCACATGGAATATGCTGGCAATGTAACACATAGAGATGCAATGAAAGTAATAGGCTATACTACATGCATATTTGGCTGGTGGAAAGCTCTATGGTTACAGTTTTGCGTAAAGCCAATTTTTCCCTACTGCAAAGGAATAAATTTTATTTAACTATCATGATAGTTGTTAACATTGAGAGTCTAGACACCCTCTCAATCCCAATTAAGCATCATCATTAAAAACCCAACAAAATTAATTTAGAGTAACATGATGAGATTCACATGATAATCCAAGTACTAGATACTCAAGATGTCCATAACCGGGGACAGGGCTAACCATGATTAGTTTGTACACTCAGTAGAGGTTTGCGCACTTTTCCCCACAAGACTCGATCTCCTCTGTTGGGATTCTCGCACTACAGGGTGTTTGAGAAACGGATGACCGAGACATAGTCTTTCAGAAGCGCTAGCACCTTACGATCGGGTAGACCGTTACACCTACTTTCCCCTACATCTGCTAGTCTACCACTGTAAGAGTTCGCACGACTTAATCAACTATGCTAGAGCCCATAGTAGCTTGTGGCTGCACACAGAAGTTTCTAGTATGAATAATCTCATGATCCCTTTGAGTCTAGGTGGCGGTCCAAAAGAAAAACAGGCAATCGTTGGAATACCCAGGTGCCTCAATCCACCCAGATGTGTATTTAAGTTGCCACCTTAGATAAACCATTAATTTAACAATCTCGCATCTGTCATGGATACACTCACCCAATCCACGTCTACTAGCATGGCATGGCATAATAAGCAAACGTAGAAGTAACTCCCAGAGGTTTGATAATAAACAGGTAATAGGTACTACCTCAACTACTTCCCAGAACCCACAATTTAATTAGATCCTAATCATGCAATGTGTGAGGATTGATCTAATGCGGTAAAAACTGGGTAGTAGGAGGTATGATCAAAGTGTTACTTGCCTTGCTGATGATCCGCAAAACCTAGCGATTCGAAGTAGCAAGCGGCGCACTCCGGGTACTCTATCACAAACAAACAAGCATACAATAAGTACTCGACTAATGCACGGGTAAAACTCGAATAAGATATCTAACCAGAAAGTTCAACTTAAGAACTCCAGTTGGCAAAAGAATCAAATCGAACGAAGCAACGAAAGACAAACGGCAAAAGAAACAGGCTTCGTTTACTATTCTGGATCTAGGGCAATTTTTACAGTGGCAAAAACTTGTTTGAGTTGTTTAAACGGAAAGAGGGTTTCGAGACGAAACTCCAGGCGCTTGAATCGCCTGATTCCGATAAACGAGCGAAAAGTTATACTAGAACGAAAATCGGATCAGGAATCACGATCAGAAAAATCACGGATTTAATCCGAGAAAAAGAAAAACGATGAACAGATTAACGAACGAACATTCGTTATCTGGATCTAAACGATGAACGCGTTCGTTGAAACGAACGAACGAGCGAACGCTCGCTAATTAACTAAACCAAAAAAACCGATCTAACGAAAAAAACAGATCTAAGTTTTAAAAAAACGATCGGTTTTCTTTGCGAAAACTGTGGCAACGGCGTCTACCTTGGCGGCTCTGGCAAACGGCGGCGGTGGCGGCACGGCTCTGGCGATTGTCGGCGGCGGCGGCGGGGCAGCGGGGCGGCGGGGCGGTGCGGGTGGTGGCGCGCACGGGTGGCGGCGCAACGGGGCAACGGCGCGGGGCGGCGGCGGCGCGGCGGCTAGGGTTAGGGTTTGGGGCGGGTGGCGGTTGGGCTGTCCCGGGCCTCGGGCGGCGCTATAAAAAGGCTTCGGCCAGGGAGTCCTGGTCGGATACGGCCCGTAGGTCAGTTCGGACATTTTTTTTAAATAATTACGCTTAGAAATAAAGAAATACTAAACAGACTTCACAAATCCCGAAATAAATTTTCCTCGTCTTCTAAAATCAAGCCGCACGGGATGAACATTTATTTGGGCCTAAATGCAATTTTGAAAAATGCGCACTTTTCCTAAATTCGAATAAAATAGCAAATAAAACTGAAATAAAATCTTATTTGATTTTTTATTAAATCCTCAATATTTCTTTATTTTGGGAAAGTCATTTTATTCCCTCTCTCATATTTTTGTAATAGAATTAGTTGAAGATAAAATAAATAAAATCAAAGGATCCTATTTTCAAAATTTGAGAAAACTCAAATATGAAAATAACGAAATCCCCAACTCTCTCCGAGGGTCCTTGAGTTGCGTAGAATTTCTAGGATCAACCAAAATGAAATAAAATATGCTATGCAATGATGATCTAGTGTATAACATTCCAAATTGAAAATTTGGGACGTTACATATTTATAATCACCCAGTTACGTTGTGACCTTTGATAACACACAAGGTGTTCCTCCGGTATTCGGGAGTTGCATAATCTCATAGTCAAAGGAATATGTATAAGTCATGAAGAAAGAAATAGCAATAAAACTTAACGATCATTATGCTAAGCTAACGGATGGGTCTTGTCCATCACATCATTCTCCTAATGATGTGATCCCGTTCATCAAATGACAACACATGTCTATGGTTAGGAAACTTAACCAACTTTGATTAACGAGCTAGTCTAGTAGAGGCTTACTAGGGACACTGTGTTTTTATCTATGTATCCACACATGAATCAAGTTTTCGGCTAATGCAATTCTAGCATGAATAATAAACATTTATCATGATGTAAGGAAATATAAATAACTAATTTATTATTGCCTCTAGGACATATTTCCTTCAGTCTCACACTTGCACTAGAGTCAATAATCTAGTTCACATATCCATGTGATTTAACACCAATAGTTCACATCACCATGTGATTAACACCTATAGTTCACATCGACATGTGACCAACACCCAAAGGGTTTACTAGAGTCAACAATCTAGTTCACATCGCTATGTGATTAACACCAAAAGAGTACTAAGGTGTGATCATGTTTTGCTTGTGAGAGAAGTTTAGTCAACGGGTCTGCCACATTTAGATCCGTAAGTATTTTGCAAATTTCTATGTCAACAATGCTCTGCACGGAGCTACTCTAGCTAATTGCTCCCACTTTAAATATGTATCCAGATTGAGATTTTGAGTCATCTGGATCAGTGTCAAAACTTGCATCGAAGTAACCCTTTACGACGAACCTTTTGTCACCTCCATAATCGAGAAACATATCCTTATTCCACTAAGGATAATTTTGACCAATGTCCAGTGATATACTCCTAGATCACTATTGTACTCCCTTGCCAAACACAGGGCAGGGTATACAATAGGTCTGGTACACAGCATGGCATACTTTATAGAACCTATGGCTGAGGCATAGGGAATGACTTTCATTCTCTCTCTATCTTCTGCCGTGGTCGGGTTTTGAGTCTTACTCAACTTCACACCTTGTAACACAAGCAAGAACTCCTTTTTGACTGTTCCATTTTGAACTACTTCAAAATCTTGTCAAGGTATGTACTCATTGAAAAATTTATCAAGTGTCTTGATCTATCTCTATAGATCTTGATGCTCAATATGTAAGCAGCTTCACCGAGGTCTTTCTTTGAAAAACTCCTTTCAAACATTCCTTTATGCTTTGCAGAATAATTCTACATTATCTCCGATCAACAATATGTCATTCACATATACTTATCAGAAATGCTGTAATGCTCCCACTCACTTTCTTGTAAATACAGGCTTCACCGCAAGTCTGTATAAAACTATATACTTTGATCAACTTATCAAAGCGTATATTCCAACTCCGAGATGCTTGCACCAGTCCATAGATGGATCGCTGGAGCTTGCATATTTTGTTAGCACCTTTAGGATTGACAAAACTTTCTTGTTGCATCATATACAACTCTTCTTTAATAAATCCATTAAGGAATGTAGTTTTGTTTATCCATTTGCCAGATTTCATAGAATGTGGCAATTGCTAACATGATTCGGACAGACTTAAGCATAGATACGAGTAAGAAACTCTAATCGTAGTCAACACTTTGAACTTGTCGAAAACCTTTTGCGACAATTCTAGCTTTGTAGATAGTAACACTACTATCAGCGTCCGTCTTCCTCTTGAAGATCCATTTAATCTCAATGGCTCGCCGATCTTTGGGCAAGTCAATCAAAGTCCATGCTTTGTTCTTATACATGGATCTCATCTCAGATTTCATGGCCTCAAGCCATTTCGCGGAATCTGGGCTCATCATCGCTTCCTCATAGTTCGTAGCCTCGTCATGGTCAAGTAACATGACCTCCAGAACAGGATTACCGTACCACTCTGGTGCGGATCTCACTCTAGTTTACCTACGAGGTTTGGTAGTAACTTGATTTAAAGTTACATGATCATCATCATTAGCTTCCTCACTAATTGGTGTAGTAGTCACAGGAACAGATTTCTATGATGAACTACTTTCCAATAAGGGAGCAGGTACAATTACCTCATCAAGTTCTACTTTCCTCCCACTCACTTCTTTCGAGAGAAACTCCTTCTCTAGAAAGGATCCATTCTCAGCAACAAATATCTTGCCTTCGGATCTGTGATAGAAGGTGTACCCAACATTTTCTTTTGGGTATCCTATGAAGACACACTTCTCCGATTTGGGTTTGAGCTTATCAGGTTGAAACTTTTTCACATAAGCATTGCAACCTCAAACTTTAAGAAATGACAGCTTAGGTTTCTTGCCAAACCATAGTTCATACGGTGTCGTCTCAACGGATTTAGATGGTGCCCTATTTAACGTGAATGTAGCTGTCTCTAATGCATAACCCCAAAACGATAGCGGTAAATCAGTAAGAGACGTCATAGATCGCACCATATCTAATAAAGCACGGTTACGACGTTCGGACACACCATTACACTGTGGTGTTCCAGGTGGCGTGAGTAGTGAAACTATTTCACATTGTTTTAACTGAAGGCCAAACTCGTAACTCAAATATTTTACTTCTGCGATCATATCGTATAAACTTTTATTTTGTTACGATGATTCTCCACTTCACTCTAAAATTCTTTAAACTTTTCAAATGTTTTAGACGTGTGTTTCATCAAGTAGATATACTCATATCTGCTCAAATCATCTGTGAAGATCAGAAAATAATGATACCTGCCGCGAGCTTCAATATTCATTGGACCACATACATTAGTATGCATGATTTCCAACAAATCTATTGCTTGCTGCATTGTTCCGGAGAATGGAGTCTTAGTCATCTTGCCCATGAGGCATGGTTCGTAAGCATCAACTGATTCATAATCAAGTGATTCCAATAGTTCATCAGCATGGAGTTTCTTCATGCGCTTTACACCAATATGACCTAAACGACAGTGCCACAAATAAGTTGCAGTATCATTATTAACTTTGCATCTTTTGGTTTCAATATTATGAATATGTGTATCACTACGATCGAGATCCAACGAACCATTTTCATTGGGTGTGTAACCATATATGTAAACAGAACAACAATTTATTCTCTTACTTAAATGAATAACCGTATTGCAATAAACATGATCAAATCATATTCATTCTCAATGCAAACACCAAATAACACTTATTTAGGTTCAACACTAATCCCGAAAGTATAGGGAGTGTGTGATGATGATCGTATCAATCTTGGAACCACTTCCAACACACATCGTCACTTCACCCTTAACTAGTCTCTGTTCATTCTGCAACTCCCGTTTCGAGTTACTACTCTTAGCAACTGAACCAGTATCAAATACCGGGGGTTGCTACGAACACTAGTAAAATACACATCAATAATCCGTATATCAAATATATCTTTGTTCACTTTGCCATCCTTCTTATCCGCCAAATACTTGGGGCAGTTCCGCTTCCAGTGACCAGTCCCTTTGCAGTAGAAGCACTTAGTCTCAGGCTTAGGACCAGACTTGGGCTTCTTCACTTGAGCAGCAACTTGCTTGTCGTTCTTCTTGAAGTTCCCCTTCTTCCCTTTGCCCTTTTCTTGAAACTAGTGGTCTTGTCTACCATCAACAGTTGATATTTTTCTTGATTTCTACCTTCGTTGATTTCAGCATTACGAAGAGCTTGGGAATCGTTTCCGTTATCCCTTGCATATCATAGTTCATCACGAAGTTCTACTAACTTGGTGATGGTGACTAGATAATTCTGTCAATCACTATCTTATCTGGAAGATTAACTCCCACTTGATTCAAGCGATTGTAGTACCCAGACAATCTGAGCACATGCTCACTGCTTGAGCTATTCTCCTCCATCTTTTAGCTATAGAACTTGTTGGAGACTTCATATCTCTCAACTCGGGTATTTGCTTGAAATATTAACTTCAACTCCTGGAACATCTCATATGGTCCATGACGTTCAAAACGTCTTTGAAGTCCCGATTCTAAGCCGTTTAAGCATGGTGCACTAAACTATCAAGTAGTCATCATATTGAGCTAGCCAAACGTTCATAACGTCTGCATCTGCTCCTGCAATAGGCCTGTCATCTAGCGGTGCATTAAGGACATAATTCTTCTGTGCAGCAATGAGGATAATCCTCAGATCACGGATCCAATCCGCATCATTGCTACTAACGTCTTTCAACTTAATTTTCTCTAGCAACATATCAAAAATAAAACAGGGGAGTTAAACGCGAGCTATTGATCTACAACATAGATATGCTAACACTACCAGGACTAAGTTCACGATAAATTAAAGTTCAATTAATCATATTACTTAAGAACTCCCACTTAGACAGACATCCCTCTAATCTTCCAAGTGATCACGTGATCCATATCAACTAAACCATGTTTGATCATCACGTGAGATGGAGTAGTTTCAATGGTGAACATCACTATGTTGATCATATCTACTATATGATTCACGCTCGACCTTTCGGTCTCCGTGTTCCGAGGCCATATCTGTTATATGCTAGGCTCGTCAAGTTTAACCTGAGTATTCCGCGTGTGCAACTGTTTTGCACCCGTTGTATTTGAATGTAGAGCCTATCACACCCGATCATCACGTGGTGTCTCAGCACGAAGAACTTTCGCAACGGCGCATACTCAGGGAGAACACTTGTACCTTGATAATTAGGTGAGGGATCATCTTATAATGCTACCGTCAATCAAAGCAAGATAAGATGCTTAAAAGATAAACATCACATGCAATCAATATAAGTGATATGATATGGCCATCATCATCTTGTACTTGTGATCTCTATCTCCGAAGTACCGTCATGATCACCATTGTCACCGGCTCGACACCTTGATCTCCATCGTAGCATCGTTGTCCTCTCGCCAATCTTATGCTTCCACGACTATCGCTACCGCTTAGTGATAAAGTAAAGCATTACAGGGCGATCGTATTGCATACAATAAAGCGACAACCATATGGCTCCTGCCAGTTGCCGATAACTCGGTTACAAAACATGATCATCTCATACAATAAAATTTAGCATCATGTCTTGACCATATCACATCACAACATGCCCAGCAAAAACAAGTTAGACGTCCTCTACTTTGTTGTTGCAAGTTTTACGTGGCTGCTACGGGTTTAGCAAGAACCGTTCTTACCTACGCATCAAAACTACAACGATAGTTTGTCAAGTTGGTGCTGTTTTAACCTTCGCAAGGACCGGTCGTAGCCACACTCGGTTCAACTAAAGTTGGAGAAACTGACACCCGCTAGTCACCTGTGTGCATAGCACAGCAGTAAAACCAGTCTCGCGTAAGCGTACGCGTAATGTCGGTCCGGGCCGCTTCATCCAACAATACCGCCGAACCAAAGTATGACATGCTGGTAAGAAGTATGACTTATATCGCCCACAACACACTTGTGTTCTACTCGTGCATATTACATCAACGCATAAAATCAGGCTCGGATGCCACTGTTGGGGAACGTAGTAATTTCAAAAAAATTCCTACGCACACGCAAGATCATGGTGATGCATAGCAACGAGAGGGGAGAGTGTTGTCCACGGTACCCTCGTAGACCGAAAGCGGAAGCGTTAGCACAACGCGGTTGATGTAGTCGTACGTCTTCACGATCCGACCGATCAAGTACCGAACGCACGGCACCTCCGAGTTCTGCAGACGTTCAACTCGATGACATCCCTCGAACTCCGATCCAGCCGAGTGTTGAGGGAGAGTTTCGTCAGCACGACGGCGTGGTGATGATGATGATGTTCTACCGACGCAGGGCTTCACCTAAGCACCGCTACGATATGATCGAGGTGGATTATAGTGGAGGGGGCACCACACATGGCTAAGAGATCAAGAGATCAATTGTTGTGTCTATGGGGTGTCCCCCTGCCCCTGTATATAAAGGAGCAAGGGGGGAGGTGGCCGTCCTAGGAGGAGGGCGCGCCAAGGGGGGAGTCCTACTCCCACCGGGAGTAGGACTCCTCCTTCCCTTGTTGGACTAGGAGAGAAGGAAAGAGGGGGAGAGGAACAAGGAAAAGGGGGCTGCACCCCTTGTCCAATTCGGACCAGAGGGGGGGCGCGCGCCTCCTTCCTTTTGGCCTCTCTCCTCTATTCCCGTATGGCCCAATAAGGCCCATATACTCCCCGGCGAATTCCCGTAACTCTCCGGTACTCCGAAATATACCCGAATCACTCGGAACCTTTCCGATGTCCGAATATAGTCGTCCAATATATCAATCTTTACGTATCGACCATTTCGAGACTCCTCGTCATGTCCCCGATCTCATCCGGGACTCCGAACTCCTTCGGTACATCAAAACTCATAAACTCATAATATAACTGTCATCGAAACCTTAAGCGTGCGGACCCTACGGGTTCGAGAAAAATGTAGACATGACCGAGACACGTCTCCGGTCAATAACCAATAGCAGAACCTGGATGCTCATATTGGCTCCCACATATTCTACGAAGATCTTTCTCGGTCAAACCGCATAACAACATACGTTGTTCCCTTTGTCATCGGTATGTTACTTGCTCGAGATTCGATCGTCGGTATCTCAATACCTAGTTCAATCTCGTTACCGGCAAGTCTCTTTACTCGTTCCGTAACACATCATCCCGCAACTAATAGTTGCAATGCTTGCAAGGCTTTAAGTGATGTGCATTACCGAGAGGGCCCAGAGATACCTCTCCGACAATCGGAGTGACAAATCCTAATCTCGAAATACGCTAACCCAACAAGTACCTTCGGAGACACATGTAGAGCACCTTTATAATCACCTAGTTATGTTGTGACGTTTGGTAGTACACAAAGTGTTCCTTCGGTAAACGGGAGTTGCATAATCTCATAGTCATAGGAACATGTATAAGTCATGAAGAAAGCAATAGCACCAAACTAAACGATCAAGTGCTAAGCTAACGGAATGGGTCAAGTCCATCACATCATCTCCTAATGATGTGATCCCGTTAATCAAATGACAACTCATGTCTATGGTTAGGAAACATAACCATCTTTGATCAACGAGCTAGTCAAGTGGAGGCATACTAGTGACACTCTGTTTGTCTATGTATTCACACATGTATTATGTTTCCGGTTAATACAATTCTAGCATGAATAATAAAAATTTATCACGATATAAAGAAATAAATAATAACTTCATTATTGCCTCTAGGGCATATTTCCTTCAGAATCCTTGTGCTCCCAGGTTCTCAAAGCAAAATATTATCCTAATGGGTCCCTTGAGGACACTGTTTTTTCAGGTAACGCGTCACCGACCTGGCATGCTATACAACATGGACTCGAGTTGCTCAAACACGGGCTCCTATGGCGTGTGGGAAATGGGGAGAAAATCCGCATCTGGCGTGACCCATGGATCCCGCGCCCTACTTCCTACAGGCCCATCACAGAGCGGCGATCTTGCCGGCTGAGGCGGGTATCCAAGTTGTTGGATGCTAATGGAAGATGGCGGGTGGAACTCCTCCAACAACACTTCATTGCCCCCGACGTGGAATGCATCTTGGCGATCAAGGCCAGTCCGCGCAGGATGGAGGAAGTCCTATCTTGGGCGCCGGACGTGCGGGGCATTTTCAGCGTCCGTAGTGCATACAAGACCACTCTCGAGGAGCGAACCAGCACCACCACGTGCGCCACGAGCAGGGCACCAGACGGCACTCGTACCGTCTGGAAGGCAGCGTGGGGGTGCCCTGCTCCCCCTAAGGTACAAGTTTTTGCATGGCGGGTTGCGACAAATTCTTTGGCCACACTTGAAAATAAACAGAAAAGGAAACTTGAGGTTTCTAATATGTGTGCTTTATGTGGTATGGAAATCGAGAACACCTTCCATGCCCTATGCAGATGCCCCCTGGCACAACGACTTTGGACGGAGATGAGGCGGTACTAGAGCATGCCCAAGCTGGAGACAATATCTAACACAGGGCCGGAGTGGCTCCTCCACTTGCTTAACCGGTGCACTGAGAAGGAGAGGCTACCAGTGGTGATGACACTCTGGCGGAGCTGGTATGTGCGCAACGAGGTGTACCATAATAAGCCAGCGCCGCCGGTGGAGGTATCCTGCAGATTCTTGACCGGCTACATCAATACTCTCCTGCATATTCAACAACACCCCGGTGATGACATGATAAAGGGGAAGAAGGTAGTAGCTTATGGCGACTATCAAGGGAATAGCAAGCAACATATATTGATGCATGCATGCACCCGACCTCCGGAGCGCTGGCTGAAACCCTCGCCTGGCTGGGTCAAGCTAAATGTAGATGGCTCTTGGAAGGAAGAAGACGGCACAGGCGGTGCTGGCATGATCGTCCGAGACCAAGGGGGTACTGTCATTTACTCGTCTTGTCGTTTCATTAGCAGATGTGCGAGCGCCCTGGAAGCGGAGATGGCGGCACTACTGGAGGGCATCTCTTTGGCCTTGGAGAGGAGTCAGGAGAAACTCATCGTGGAGACGGATTGCTCGACAGCGGCCAACATGATCAGCGAGATGGTGACCAACCGGTCACCGAGAGCGGCAATGGTTGGTGACATCCGACAGCTCCTTGCAATCCGAGAACATAAAATATCGTTGATTAGGAGAGAGCAAAATAAAGCTAGCCATGCGCTAGCGCAGATGGGTCGTTCCAGGCCCAGAACTGCAGTTTGGTTGGTAGTGTTCCTGAGGAGATTGATGTCCTGTGTAGACAGGAGTGTAGTGACTCGATTTAAGTAATGAAGGTTCTTTCATGCGTAAAAAAAAAACTTTGTCTGAAGAGAGAAAATAACCAGACAATTATGTTCCTCCCTATGTGGCTAACTATGTAATGAACGATTGTAAGACTATTGTTATTTGATCAATATATGGGTGGAGGTTTAAAAAAAAGAGAAAATAACCAGACAACGTTGCTGTGCTCGTCCAAAACTTGATTTTACCCTAAACCCTATATGAGCAGCCGAACCGCGTACGGGGAACGGGAGGCGCGGGCGGATGGTGGCTTCCATCAACGTACTCCACGACCGAGGTAATTAAACACACAGTGGCGATAGGCTACCGCTACGCATGCGCCGCCCACATAAATTCAGTTTGATGCTGTAATTAATCACCTAATTAACTCTGTATACAGTTTCCTAGACACTTTGGACTTCTTGGCTTCTCCCATAAATAACGTCGCGTCACCGGCTGCGCTACGCTCCCCCGACTGCACAACTACCAACTTAACTACAATCGGGTGACGCGCGTGTGAGTATAAAAGAACCTCCCGGCCTCCCTGATCTGCCATTCTCCACCTCCACTCTACCGTAAAAAGCCCGCCATGTCCAACGCTGCTGCGACTGCCGTCGGTGCCACAGGCGGCGACGAGCCGTCGCTCACCGCGTCGACCATCGACGCCCAGGCCGTCGGATCCCACGTCCTCCGCATCAATGGCTACTCCCACACCATGGGGCTCGGCACCGGCAAGTTCATCACGTCGGAGAGTTTTACCGTCGGGGGGCATCGTTGGTGTCTGAAATACTACCCCAACGGTTACTCCTCAAGCTATTCTGCTTCAATATCAATCTTCCTGCGTCTTGATCACAGTGATGTCGACGAAGTCAAAGCAAAATTCAGAATTAGTTTGCTCGACCAGGCGGGCAACCCTGTGCCGTCTAACATCCCTGACGGCGGTCCGACGACGTTCTCCCGCAGGCAAGGTGGTCATGCTGAATGGGGTGTCGGTACTCTCATCTATAGGATGGACCTGGAGAGATCAGATTACCTTAAGGACGATGTTTTCAGCATCAGGTGTGATGTGGCCGTGCCACTAGGGAAAACGGTCACCAAGGCCATCCCGGTTTCCGCAGTTCGTCGTGGCATTTGAACTGGCCGGGGGGATCCTTGAGTTCAATCGGTTGTGCGCGTTGTCGTGAGTTTGGAGGCAATGTTGCTATGTCTCTTTTTTTTTCTTCTACTGTTATTACTTCTGTTTAAGTGGGAATGTTTGCTTAAGCACAGTTGTGCACGTCGTTTGGTCATCGAGTCTGTAACAGAATCATCGAACTTATAGGATGAATGTCTGAGTCGTTTCGTTTTTAACTTTTCTCAGTTTTCTGTATTCCAGTGTGTAAACCGAGACTTTGCAGGGTGCTGTCGTATTATGTCAAGTTTGGCACGAATTTGTCTTTGTAATTAATCGCCTATGCATGTCAATGAAAACCAGCAAAAATAGTTTAACTTTGTCCTAATGAAGTACTGGACTAGCTGGTTTGTTTCCCAGTGCGTTTGACGGAGTACGCTGGCAACGTCCAGGCCTATCTGGCTATGCCATCATCGAGCAGCGGGAGAAGCACTCCCACTGCATATGCCTCAAGTCTTCATCTGCCTCTGACCTGCACACGAGACGATTTGTTCTTTTTAAAAAATAGATTCAAAGTTGAAAAGAAAGAGCTACCATTTCTAAAATTTGTATAAAATGTTGACTGAACCATAAGCAAGTACTACAAATTAGAGTTTGAAACATAAACAAGTCCAAGTATAGCTTTACTTTCTAGATAACAGAGATAAATATATATGAGGGTTAACTTACGTGCTTTATTCTGACCTTATTGTCAACTTATTTTTTCTGACATGCATCGACAAAATTGGACCTACATAAAACTATAAAATGTTTCATGTGAGAAATGCATATGTGTCATTATTTTTCAGAAAATGTGCGAACTTTTTATTTAATTATTTTGTGGAAACTTTACATTAAACTTACATCAAGAATATCAATAGTGAGTTGAGCATATATGTCCGGAATAATATTATATGGGCAATTGTTTCTTTGCAAGTCATAATTTCTACAAAACTTTATGAATAGTTTATTCGTATAAATAATCATTTTGGAAGATGGCAAATATTTGATTTTTCTAGGATGGTTCGAGTTTTAAAATATATAATTAAAAAAATGCTAGCCTCTCTCCACCCGGGAGACATGTCTCTACTTGGCGAGTCGTGTTCATTCCTGGCAACGAGGCAAATTAACCAATAATCAACCTCAAACTTTTGCTCGACAAGCCACAAGGCCAAAATCTAGGTTTCCATCCCGAAGAAGTTTTTCTCATTTGACCAAAGAATGCAAAATATACAAACAAGTCAAAACAAGAGGGGGTTTTCTGGAATTTGAAGCAAGCATGATTTTAGTTTGTTCAAATTTCAAAACATAGTATACCTACAAATCCTTTCAAGATTCTGATCCAAAAACATATGAAATTTCTTAAAATCAATGCAGGTATGAAATTCTTGTGATTTTGACAAAGTATAAGGACCTATTTGCAAAACTACATGTGGTCACATTTTTAACATATTCAAAACCCGAAACAAAGTGGTTATTCATAATCTATGAAAACCTCTACCCCAAAGTGTTATATAATTTGTATATGTTTCAGTTTAGATAAGTTAGATTTTAATTAATCTAATTCATACTTCTTTAATACCTTTCTAAAAATAGAAAATAATAGAAAAAATATTTTGCTGGCGACCGTTGTCAGGGTCGTCGGCCACCGTCAGGGCTGTCGGCATAGATCTGACAACGCCAGTGCATGGGCCACGTGTCAGCATATATGCCGACGGCCAACACTATGCCGACAGCAGCCATCGGTATATCTTCAGCTTCGTCGACGACTTTTTGTCAACCGTTGCCGTATCTCTATATATGCCGACGGCCCCGACAAAAAGCCGTCGGCAACTACGTACTTTGCCCTAGTGCCAAAGCCAGATCCTCGCTGCCACATTTCCTAGCGGTTGCTTGGCATTCCAGCCTCTCGAGCTCCTCAGCCTTAGTGAGTCCGCGAAGGGAGAGCCAACGGCGGGCTAGGATTTGTGCCTTCCGAGTCGCCCTGGTCGAGTAACAGGTGCCAAACATTATTTTTTATATCTCACGCAATTATCATTACGCGTGTAGATCCATAGCGAAACTGAACTCTGTCTACTCCATAGTAATAACCTTATCATGAGTGGAGCAACCGACCAGTTGCAATATAGTATAGAGTTAACCAAGATCAGATGAGCTCGGAAGCCGAAATGGATATTCATATAATACAGTAAAACAAGCCAAAATATGACCAGGCAATCGATAAATTGCAAGCGCAGTCTAGAGCTTCCTAGCTGATTGTACTATGCAAAATGATTGTAGCCCCTCTGGGTACTCCATCGAAAACAAAAACGAGAGTCTAGAAACAATGTTCTGTGCAGAAACAAAAGAACAGAAAGCGTTGCTGTGCTTTAACTTTTTCTCAGCGGGAGCCGCTGGGCAATAAGAGCTGACGAACCGCATATGGGGAGCGGGAGGTGTTGGCGGATGATGCATCGCTTCGATGAACGGACTCCTCGACCGAGGTAATTAAACACGGTGGCGATTCGTACGCTACCGCTAGGAATGCGCCCACCCACACACATTCACTTCCGTTGATGTAATTAAACACCTAATAATTAATTTATGCAATTTCCTAGATACTTTGGACTTCTTGGCTTCTCCCAGCACTAACTTCACCGGCCGGCTGCTACAAACCACTAGCTTAAGTCGAGATTAACACCAAGTCCAACCCTGTCACGCGCGTGAGTATATAAGAACCTCGCCAGCTCCCTCTGATCTGCGATTCTCCACCTCCACTCTACCGTAAAAACCTCCCTCCACCTCCATCTCCACTCTACCATAAAAACCCGGCCACGCAATGTCCAGCGCTTTATTTGGGTCTGCCGACGGTGCCAGCAGCGGCGAGCCGTCGCTGACCGCGTCGGCCGTCGTCGCTCAGACCGTCGGATCGCACATCCTCCGCATCGACGGCTACTCCCGCACCAAAAGGCGCGGCAACGGCAAATGCTTCGACTCGGACACGTTCTTCGTGGGAGGGCATTGTTGGCGTATGCAATACTACCCGGATGGTTTGGACAAACGCTATTCGGGTTCGATATCCATCTTCCTGCGTCTTGATTACCCTATCTATGGTGTCAGTGAAGTTATAGCCAAATTCAGAATTAGCTTGCTCGATCAGAAGGGGAATCCCGTGCCGTCTTACACCCGTAACATGGAGCCGCACGCTTTCTCCATCGAACGAGGTGGTCATCGTGCGTTTGGTTACGAGGGTCTCATTTGTCATATCGACCTGGAGATATCAGATTACTTGAAGGACGATGTCTTCAGTGTCAGGTGCGATGTCACGGTGCCGGTAAGGGAAATCGTCACCAAGGCCATCCCGGCTACGGCAGTTTGTCGTGGCGTTTGAACTGGCTGGAGGGACCTTGGGCTCGATCGGTTGTGCGCCATGTCACGAGAGTCAAGGCAATGTTGCAAGGTCTCTTTTTTATCTACTACTACTATATATTATTACTTCTGTTTCAGTGGGTAATGTTTGCTTAAGCACGGTTGTGCACGTCGGTTTGGTCATCGAGTCTGTAATGGAATCATCGAACTAATAAGATGAATTTCTGAGTCATGTTGTTTTTTACTCTTTCGTATTCCAGTCCGTAAACCAAACCTTTGTAGGGTGTGGTCGTATTATGGCGAGTTGGGCATGTACTTGTCTTTGTAATCTCATATGCAAGTCAATGAAAACCAGCAAAAGTAGTTCAACGTTGTGTTAATGGACTAGCTAGTTTGCTTTCCTGTGCGTTTGACGGGGACTCAAGCTTTGCCAGATTGCATCTTACGCTGGCAACGCCCAGGCCTATCTGGCTATGCCATCATCGAGCAGCGGGAGCAGGACTCCCAGCATTGCATATGCCTCAGGTCTTCATCTGCCTCTGACCTGCTCGAGACGATTTCTTCTTTTTAAAAATTATATTCAAAGTTGAAAAGTGTACAAATTAGAGTTTGAAACAGAAACAAATCGAAGTATAGATTCACTTTCTCACATGCATGGGCAATATTTGACCTACATAAAATTCTATTAAAAAAAATCATATGAGGCATGTATATGTGTCATTGTTTTTCAGAAAATGTGCGAACTTTTTATTTAATTTTTGTGTGGAACTTTACATTAAACTTACATTAAGAATATCGATAGTGAATATCCCGCAAAAAAAGCTTACATTAAGAATATCGATAGTGAATTGAGCATATATGTCCGGAATAATGTTATGTGTGCAATTGTTTTTTTTTGCAAGTCATCATTTCTATAAATTTTATGAATATTTTATTGGGATAAATTATTATTTTGGAAGATGGCAAATATTTGATTTTTCTAGGATGGTTCGAGTTTTAAAATATAAAATAGAAAAATGCTCGCTTCTCTCCACCCGCGAGACATGGCTCTGCTTGGCGAGTCATGTTCGTTCCCCGCAACGATGCACATTAATCAATAATCGACCACAACCTTTTGCTCGATAAGCCACAAGGCAAGAATCTTTGGTTTCATCCCGAAGAATCGGTCCAAGCATATCCGAGTAATGCCTTCAACAAGGTAACGACGTAAAAAATCATCGCCATTGCTACGTATAACCACTCAGGTCTGACCTAGGTTTTAATCTCGTAGCTCGAGGCCGGGTGCTCGAGAAGCACCACGAACAAAGTCATTCATGTGTTACTGCCACCACTTTTTTGTGATCCCGGAAGCTACATGCAATGCGACCGCCGCCATTGCACAATCATCCCTCTGCCTTAAGTTGTCATCCATAATTTGTATCTCTCCGGCTAAATCAACCACCAGATTAAGAGAGATTAACCCTCCCATAGTCCTTTCGACGACCACCGCCATCGTGGAGCCGTAGGAAGTTGTTGCAGTATAATTTGCAGTCACTACCATCTAACCGGTCGGATTTGAATCACCATCACCAAGTCACGGACCATAGTGTTGCTGGCCGGCCACATCATGCGCGGAAGGCAAGCACCTCGACGCATACCGGCCCCCAGCACCACATCCGATCGGATCTGCCTTGAGACCGGCCCTCCGCTCCCACCTCTAAGCTCCAAACAGCCGTCCTAAGCCACCGCCGGGAGTAACTGCCCTGCCGCCATGGATCAGAACGGGGACACGCTCTACGAGCCTATGTGCCCCGCACCACCCGGCCGCCACGAGAGGAGGATCCCCCGCCACTTCTGTCGACCGCCCGGGCTTCGCCCCTTGCTATGGCAATGACAAGGGGGGGGGGGGGATTCGAGGGAGGCAGTGGGTACTGACGGCTATGGTTTGTGTGCCTCCCGAGTCGCTCGCGCAGGGAACGCCGCAGGGGATCTACATGCCTACTCACTAAATGCTCACCCTCAATATGCATGGAAAAAAAGTTTTCTTTAATGGTTGATCTTCACTATTTTTATTTATCTCAACATGCACATATACATCTCATCTCACCACACATACCACCTCATTAAAGGTGCACCTCAACTTGCATGGAAAAAGTTTTCATTATATTATGCTACTTATATTCAATAAATATTTTCAAATATATAATCAAAATACAATATATAATATCTATGTCCAATTTTACTTCATATATAACTAAGCCAAAACTTCATGTTTCATTGAATACATTGCCACCTATCACTGCAACAACGTGAGAGGTATCATTCAATACCTATTGGTCCCAAAATTGTTTTGATCTAATACATAGAGAAAACCTTCGTAGCCAATATATTGGCTTTGGCGGCCTCGCGACAGTTTTATCACCAAAACTCTAAATCGTGTGAGAGCGACATTTTTATTTTGGGTATTGGCTCTACCTATTTGGTACTTCCAAGTACGTTTCATTTAGTACCCCCGATTTTTTCACCATTTGATCATTTTGAATGGACGTTCCTATTTTCTAACCATCATCAAACTTTTACTTAGAATCATTCTGTGGATTACATGACCCAAACGGAATGTTTTATATATTCAGCAAACATATTTGATTGGAAACAAGGAACCCATTTGGTATTTCAGGGGACCGACAGAGCTACAAGCAGAGAAAGTAGGCGAGGCTGTTGGGAGCCCCTATTTTGCGCGTTAGTCGGGGAATAGCCACCAATCGACGCACCCCCACCCCACCCCGCGTATTTTGCGTTGACCCCATGCGGGGGCTAGACGATACAGTTTTTCTTCTTTCTTTTTCCATTTTCATTTCATTTTGTTTTTTTTTACTTTCAGAAATCTTCACGAATGTTCATGACTTTATGTTTGGGATTTTATAAAATGTTTAGGAATACAAAAATGTTCACAAATCCAAGCAATGTTAAAGATTTTTATTAAAACGTTCAAATATTCAAAAAATGGTCAAACTTCATTAATTGTTCCAATTTTCAAAATTTCATTCATTTTACAAATGTTCACTGATTCAAAAAAAATATTC
Organism: Triticum urartu; assembly: GCF_003073215.2. NCBI lineage: Eukaryota > Viridiplantae > Streptophyta > Magnoliopsida > Poales > Poaceae > Triticum > Triticum urartu. The sequence goes on along the minus strand of NC_053028.1, from coordinate 628,221,805 downwards.
TTGCATTTTAAAATATGCTTGTAAAAAAAACTATGTGTTATTTTCAGAACTTGTTCCCAAATTTTTAAAAATGTTATTTGATTCAAAAAATGTACACCAATTGAAAAAAATGGTTTTCGTTTTTTTCTACATAAAATGATCGCGAGTTTGTTAAAAATATTCGCGAATTCAAAAAATATTCTAGTATTCCAGAAGACGTTCGTCAACTAAAAAAAATGTTTGTGGATTTCAAAAATTGTTCCCAAATTTCAAAAATTTACTTCTATTCAAAAAATGTACACCAACTTAAAAAAATCATGATTTTCATATTTTTCATAATTACATAAAATGGTCGCAAATTTGCCAGAAAATGTTCAAGAATTCAAAAAAGTTCACATTTTCCAAAAAAATGTTCACTGTTTCATGAAAATGTTCTTGAATTAAAAATACAGTCATGGTTTCATAAAACTATTCACGGATTGAAAAGATGTTCAAAAAATGAAAAAGGAAACATTTAAAAGGAAAAAGGGAAGGAAAATGAAATGAAATGGAAAAAATAAAAATAAACAGTGAAGAACAAAATTATAAAAAAGCAAAAGAAAATGACGATGACCAAAACCAGAAGAGGGAGCATGGGCTACTTAGGCCAAAATTCGCATAGTGACCAACCGGGTCAAATTTGTTTCGACAACAATTTCCATATTGGGCAGAGCATATTTATAAAATAATATCTTCTGTATTAATTTTTTTAAAGTATGCATGTGCTATCCAAATTCCATGGACATTTTATGTGACATACTTGATCATGTTTTTATAGATGGTGAAAATATATAAAAAGAACCATACTAAATATTTTCTATATATTATGAAAAAAATATTCAAACTCCAAGTGTGAATATGATAGACGTGATTTCTTTTTTTATGCCCTGAATTTTATAAATGTTAAATTAAGTAAACAAATGATTGGGCCCCTCCGGCCGCAAATCGGCCGAGGGGGGGGGGGGGGGGGGGGGGGGGGGTGCCAGGAACCGTCGCCACAAAACATACGGTCGTGCGCTGCAGCCACATGACAAAACAACAAGATTATTTTGAATGATGTATGAAAAAACAGATTATTTAGAATCCGCAAATAGTCCGAATTAAGTCCAATTAATTTTTCTTGCCCCTAAGGAGAACATACAACACAATCTTCTAAAGTGGGAAAATGTAATCGTTTGCAAAGCCAGATCAGGCTGCGGTGATCGACAAAGAGAGTTTGAAACTTTTTCTTGATAGGAGTCGATTGGCAAGAAGAGTAGACGAACAGCCTGGGAAACAGAAGAGGGCGCTGGCGGATGGCGGCTTCGGTCTGCTCTTCGACCGAGGTAATTAAACACGCCGGCGATTCGTATGATTCTCCACATGCATGCGCTGTCCACAACGATGCAATTACCAATACTCCGCAAGCCGCCCGACTGCTCGTGTGATGCGCGTGAGTAATGGCAAAGCCCAGTATATAAGATAAGAACCTCAGGATGTTTCTCTCATCTCCCGTTCTCTATCTTCCCTTGCTGCCATAATCCCCTCTTTGAGTAATAGGCTAGCCATGTCCAACGCTTTCGCGTCTTCCGTCGGTGCCAGCAGTGGCGACCTGAGCGCGTCCGCCATCGTAGCCCAGGCCGTCGGGTCACACATCCTCCGCATAGACGGCTACTCCTACACCAAGAAGCTCGGCAACGGCCAATTCATCGCGTCCGCTAGTTTCACCGTCGGAGGGCACCGTTGGTGTCTGCAATACTACCCGAACGGTAGCAGCGAACGCTATTCGGATTGGATATCCGTCTTCCTGTGTCTTGATAACACTGAGGTCAATGAAGTCAGAGCAAAAGTCACTATTAGTTTGCTCGACAGGGAGTGGAACCCCGTGCCGTCGTACATCCGTCAGTGCGCGGTGACGCGCACCTTCCCTGCAAAAGCTGCTAATGGTGGTTATTGGGGTTATCCTGAAGTCATCAGGAGGAGCGATCTGGAGGGATCGGCTTACCTGAAGGACGATGTTTTCAGTCTCAGGTGCGATATCTCCGTGGAAAAGGAGAGCTTCAGCACCAACATCATTCCTGTTTCCGAAGTTCATCGCGGCGTCGTGAAACAGGAGAGATGAAGCGGCTCCTCTCGGCCGTGGCTATTGAATTCTCGGGAGTGACCTTGGCCCGGTTGTGTGCGATCTGTCGCTCCGGGGTAACGCGCACCTACTCCGCAAAAGCTGCTAATGGTGGTTATTGGGGTTATCCTGAAGTCATTAGGAGGAGTGATCTGGAGGGATCGGCTTACTTGAAGGACGATGTTTTTAGTCTCAGGTGAGATATCACCGTGGCAAAGGAGATCTTCATCACCAAGGCCATCCCTGTTTCCGAAATTCATCCCGGTGTCGTGAAACAGGAGAGATGAAGCGGCTCCTCTCCGCCGTGGCGTATGAATTCGCGGGAGTGACCTTGGCTCGGTTGTGCGTGATCTGATGATCGTGCAGCTGCCCTCCCTTCCTTTCGTCTGGAGATGCTTTGCCAATGTTGCCAGCTCTATTTTTATCGTTCATCTTCTATTAGTATCGTTTTTCAGTTTAAGCACAGTTGTGCACGTCGGCTTGATCATCGAGTCTTGTATCTAAGTCACCGAACTGATAAGGTGTGATATTTCCTAGTTGTGTCGCTTAACTTTTTTCGTGTTCCAGTCACTAAACTGAACCTTCGTAGCTTCGGATGCTGAGCTGGGTGAGAATTTGTCTTTGTTAATCGCCTACGCAAGTCACTGAAAACCAGCAAAACTAAACCTTTGTACCTTCGAATGTCGTTCCCTTCCTGTTACTGGACTTTTTTTTTAATGGAACACTACGATTCCATAGCTTAACCTGGTCCAGCCAAACTGCTGGCCAATCGGACGTTTACATCATTCGGCAGGTCCTTCGACCAAAGCTCGTGAATTACATGGCGACTAGCACCAAAGGCTGCTAATGCATGAGCAAGATTATTACAAATCCTTGGGGCGAAAGAGAAGCTCACTTTGCTGAAGTTCAGCCGGGCAAAGGCCCGTATCTCCCGAAACAGGATTCCTTCCGGAGCCAGGTCAGCTTCATTGCTTTTCAGGGCGTTGACAAGCACTTGACTATCCAATTCCACATCCACGTTTGTCATGCCCCAGTTGGACGCTTCAGCTTCGCTTGCACCGGGGATGCCACATGATGAAGGTACCCCGCTCCAGATCCCCGCACATCTCCAGCTTGGTCTCTAATGAAGAAGTCCCAGCCTCCCGTTCCTTGTGTCGCGAAGAAGGCACCATCACAATTGATCTTCAGGCTATCCCCCTCGGGTCTGCTCCACTCCTATTTCATGTTACTGGACTAGCTACACCAAAATAGTTTTTCTAACGGTTGTGATATGCCGCGGTGAAGTATCCAGCGTTGGTGTGACCCTACAGATTCGTGCGGTCACCGTAGGTATAAATCTGGAGAATGATATTTGTTTTGGATTATACCATAAGATAAACGAGAAAGCTAAGTTTTTTCAAAAAAGTAACAGCAATAGGAATCAAACCCCACACCTATACTCGATGACCATCTCAGCCGGCCGCATGTTTATGTTTGGAGGTGAGCTAATTTTGTAGATACTTGATTACCGCGAGTAGGCCACTGCTATAGTGCAACCCTCCATCGATAGTGCAGATCTGGCGAACATAATTTATCATTTTTCCCCTCTCCAGATCCTTTTGTTCGCCAGATCCGATTTTCTTGCTCTTCTCCCAATCCATTTTTTCCCTCTCCAGATCTTTTTTCGTTCGAGATTTTTTCACGCAAAAATTGGTGTGAACAAGAGAGGATTCGATCCTTGCACCACTAGTGAGCCAACTCAACTAGCCGACCACCTGACGGACCTGATAACTTATGTACCCCGGTCCTAAAAACTTTGTCGGCGAGGGTGGGGGTGGGGGAGTTGTTGAAACATACCACGGTAACTTCTGTGCAAATAACATGATAACTCAAACATGGCGGACCTGATAACTTATGTACCCCGGTCTTGATAACTTGGTCGGCGAGGGTGGGGGTGGGGCAAGTCGCTGAAACATGCCATGGTCACTTCTGTGCAAATAACATGATAACTCAAACATGGCGGACCTGATAACTTATGTACCCCGGTCCTGATAACTTGGTCGGCGAGGATGGGGTGGGGCAAGTCGCTGAAACATGCCACGGTAACTTCTGTGCAAATAATATGATAACTCATACATGGTAGACCTGATAATTTTGTCGGAGGGGTCGGGGTGGGGGTGTCGTTGAAACGTACGACGGTAACTTCTATGCAAATAACATGATAACTTACACATCGTAAACATGATAAATTATGTACCAGTCCTGGTAACTTTGTCGGAGGGGTCGGAGTGGGGGAGTCGTTCAAACAAACATACCACGATAACTTCTATGCAAATAATATGATAACTCACACATCATAGACATTAAATTATGTACCCAGTCCTGGTAACTTTGCCGGTGGGGTTGGGGTTGGGGGGGGGAGTCATTGAAACATACCACAGTAATTTCTATGCAAATAACATGATAAGTCACACATCGTAGAAATGATAAATTATGTACCCAATCCTGTTAACTTTATCGGCGGGGGTAGGGTGGGAGGAGTTGTTGAATCATACCACGATAACTCTTATGCAAATAACATGATAAATCACACATCGCGGGCTTGATAATTTATGTACCCGACCCTGGTAAATGTGGCGACTGTGGCGAGGGGTGGGGGGGGGGAGGAGGAGGGGGGGACAACCCCGGTAATTTATATGTAAATAGCTTGTTAATAGACACATACTAAGTTGATAACTCACATATAAACGCCATTATAATTTTTTGACCTGAAATTTTTTTTGTTGAAAACCCGGTAATTTCTATGTAAAAAGCATGATAATGTATACATCACAGATTTGATAACTAATATCTTACATTTTAAACACCATGTTATCTTTCATCCAAGGGAATTTTTTTTAAACATTTTCATCGGTAATTTATGTGTTAAATTACCATACTTCCTCATGCCTTAACCTTCTCGTACTGTAGTTATCATCCTTATCATGGTATAGTTATCATGTTACTCATACCATAGTTATCACGCTGGTCATGCCAAAGTTACCAAGCCAAACTTTATTTTTTTCTTCTGATATGGCAGAAATAAGAAAGGTTCAAATAACATTGTTTATCTACAATAGACAACAACAAAAGGTGGTTTAGTTGGTTATTAGGCTCAATAGGTATTGCATAGTCCTAGGTTTGAATCCTCTTTCCAGCACTTTTATTTTATTTTCATATTATGCGGTGAAAAACCAGAAAAAACCGCGAGCGATTTACCACGGTTTTTGAGAGAAGGAAAAAATCAGTGAAAAGCGAGCGTGGGAAGACAGCGATCACGTAGGAACTAGTCGTGTTGATCTGTCGCTAATGACCAGTCGACTGGTCGTTAGCACAGTCCTAAGATAAATACTTGCATTTTATTTTTCTTATGGCTTTTAAACGATTGATAACTTTAGAAACAAATTTCTGTTTTTGGGTCTATTTTTATGCGATGGTGATCTTATCAACCTTGGAATCTCTTCCAACACACATCGTCACATTGTCCTCAACTAGTCTCTGTTCATTTTGTAACTCCTGTTCCGAGTTACTAATCTTAGCAACTGAGCCGGTATCAAATACCTAAGGGTCTACTATGAACACTAGTAAAGTACACATCAATAATTTGTATATCAAATATAACTTTGTTCACTTTGCCATCCTTCTTATCCGCCAACTGTTTGGGGCAGTTTCGCTTCTAGTGACCATTTCCTTTGCAGCAGAAGCACTCAGTTTCAGGCTTAGGTCCAGACTTGGGCTTCTTCCCGGGAGCAGCAACTTGCTTGCTATTCTTCTTGAAGTTCCCCTTTCTTCCCTTTTCCCTTTTTCTTGAAACTAGTGGTATTGTTAACCATCAACACTTGATTCTCTTTCTTGATTTCTACCTCCGCAGTCTTTAGCATTGTGAAGAGCTCGGGAATTGTCTTGTTCATCCCTTGCATATTATAGTTCATCATGAAGTTTTAGTAACTTGGTGATAGTGATTAGAGAACTTTGTCAATCACTATATTATCTGGAAGATTAACTCCCACTTGATTCAAGCAATTGAAGTACCCAGACAATCTGAGCACATGCTCACTGGTTGAGCTATTCTCCTCCATCTTGTAGGCAAAGTACTGTCAGAGGTCTCATACTTTTCGACACGGGCATGAGTCTGAAATACTCATTTCAACTCTTGGAACATCTCATATGCTCCACGGCGTTCAAAACATTTTTGATGTCCCGATTTTAAGCCATAAAGCATGGTGCACTAAACTATCAAGTAGTCATCATATCGGGATTTACAAACGTTCATAACGTCTGCATCTGCTCCTGCAACAGGTCTGTCATCTAGCGGTGCATCAAGGACACAATTCTTCTGTGCAGCAATGAGGATAATCCTCAGATCATGGACCCAGTCTGCATCATTGCTACTATCAGCTTTCAACTTAGTTTTCTCTAGGAACATATTAAAAATAGGGGAGTTGTACGCGAGCTATTGATCTACAACATAGATATGCAAAAACTATCAGGACTAATTTCATGATAAATTAAAGTTCAATTAATCATATTACTTAAGAACTCCCACTTAGATAGACATTCCTCTAGTCATCTAAATGATCACGTGACCCATATCAACTAAACCATGTCTGATCATCATGTGAGATGGAGTAGTTTTCAATGGTGAACATCTCTATGTTGATCATATCTACTATATGATTCGCGTTCGACCTTTCGGTCTCAGTGATCCGAGGCCATATCTGCATATGCTAGGCTCGTCAAGTTTAACCCGAGTATTCTGCACGTGCAACACTGGCTTGCACCCATTGTATGTGAATGTAGAGCTTATCACACCCGATCATCATGTGGCGTCTCGGCATGACGAACTGTAGCAACGGTGCATGCTCAGGGAGAACACTTATACCTTGAAATTTAGTGAGGGTTCATCTTGTAATGCTACCGCTGTAGTAAGAAAAATAAGATGCATAGTGGATAAACATCACATGCAATCAAAATATGTGACATGATATGGCCATCATCATCTTGTGCCTTTGATCTCCATCTCCAAAGCACCGTCATGATCTCTCGGCTTGACACCTTGATCTCCATCGTAGCATCGCTGTCATCTCGCCAACTATTGCTTCCATGACTATCACTACCGCTTAGTGATAAAGTAAAGCAATTACATGGAGATTGCATTTCATACAATAAAGCGACTACCATAAGGCTCCTGCCAGTTGCTGATAACTTCTACAAAACATGATCATCTCATACAACAATTTATATCTCATAAAGTCTTGACCATATCACATCACAACATGCCCTGCAAAAACAAGTTAGACGTCCTCTACTTTGTTGTTGCATATTTTACGTGCCTGCTATGGGCTTCTAGCAAGAACCATTCTTACCTACCCATCAAAACCACAACGATTTTTCGTCAAGTGTACTGTTTTAACCTTCAACAAGGACCGGCCGTAGTCAAACTCGATTCAACTAAAGTTGGAGAAACAGACACCCGCCAGCCACCTGTGTGCGAAGCACATCGGTAGAACCAGTCTCCTGAACGCGGTCATTTAATGTCGATCTGGGCCGCTTCACCCAACAATACCGATGAATCAAGGTAAGACATTGGTGGTAAGCAATATGACTATTGTCGCCCACAAATCTTTGTGTTCCGCTCGTGCATATCATCTACGCATAGACCTGGCTCGGATGCCATTGTTGGGGAACGTAGCATGAATTTTCAAAAAAATTCCTACGATCATGCAAGATCTATCTAGGAGATGCATAGCAACGAGATGGGGAGAGTTTGTCCACGTACCCTCATAGACCGAAAGCGGAAGCATTAGGTTAACGCGGTTGATGTAGTCAAACGTCTTCACGATCCAACCGATCTAGTACCGAACATACGGCACCTCCATGTTCAGCACAGGTTCAGCTCGATGACATCCCTCGAACTCTTGATCCAGCAAAGGGTCGAGGGAGAGTTCCGTCAGCACGATGGCATGGTGACGGTGATGGTGATGTGATCTGCGTAGGGCATCGCTTAAGCACTACGACGCTATGACCGGAGGAGTAAACTATGGAGCGGACACCACACACAGCTAAGAGAACAATTGGTGTGCTTTGGGGTGACCCCCGCCCCCGTATATAAAAGGAGGATGGCAGGAGGCCAGCCACAATGGGTGCACCAAGGAGAGGGAAATTCTACTAGGACTCCAGTCCTAGTAGGATTCGGCCCCTACCCTTTTTCCTTCTACCGGAGGGGGAAAAGGGGAAGGAGAGGGAGTAGGAGAAGGAAAGGGGGGTGGTGCCCCCTTCCCTAGTCCAATTCGGCCTCCTCCCTTGTGGGGGGTGCACCATCCCCTTGTGGGCTGGTTAGCCTCCCTCCTATGGCCCATATGGCCCATAACTTTCCCCCAGGGGTTCCGGTAACCCCTCCAGTAATCCGTTATGTACCCGATACAGTCCAGAACACTTCCGATGTCCGAATACTACCTTACAATATATCAATCTTTACCTCTCGACCATTTCGAGACTCCTTGTCATGTCTGTGATCTCATCCGGGACTCCAAACAAACTTTGGTCACCAAAAACACATAACTTATAAATACAAATCGTCATCAAATGTTAAGCGTGCGGGCCCTACGGGTTCGAGAACTATGTAGACATGACCGAGACACCTCTCCGGTCAATAACCAATAGCGGAACCTAGATGCTCATATTGGTACCCACATATTCTACGAAGATCTTTATCGGTGAAACCCTTATGACAACATACGTTATTCCCTTTGTCATCGGTATGTTACTTGCCCGAGATTCGATCGTCGGTATCTCCGTACCTAGTTCAATCTCGTTACCGGCAAGTCTCTTTACTCGTCCGGTAATGCATCATCCCGCAACTAACTCATTAGTCACATTGCTTGTAAGTCTTATTATGATGTGCATTACCGAGAGGGCCCAGAGATACCTCTCTGATACTCGGAGTGACAAATCCTAATCTCGATCTATGCCAACCGAACTGAGGGAGTCCTAGATTAGGGGTCTCTGGACAGCCAGACTATATCCTTTGGCCGGACTGTTGGACTATGAAGATACAAGCTTGAAGACTTCGCCCCGTGTCAGGATGGGACTCTACTTGGCGTGGAAAGCAAGCTAGGCAATACGGATATGTATATCTCCTCCTTTGTATCTGACCTTGTGTAACCCTAGCCCCTCCGGTGTCTATATAAACTAGAGGGTTTTAATCCGTAGGACAACATACAATCATAGCATAGGCTAGCTTCTAGGGTTTAGCCTCTCCGATCTCGTGGTAGATCAACTCTTGTAATACCCATATTATCAAGTATAATCAAGCAGGACGTAGGGTTTTACCTCCATCAAGAGGGCCCGAACCTGGGTAAAACATCGTGTCCCCTGCCTCCTGTTACCATCCGCCTTAGGCGCACAGTTCGGGACCCTCTACCCAAGATCCGCCGGTTTTGACACCGACATTGGTGCTTTCATTGAGAGTTCCTCTGTGTCATCGCCGTTAGGCTGGATGGCTCTTACGATCATCGATAGCGATGCAGTTCTGGGCGAGACTTATCTCCCCGGACAGATCTTTGTATTCGGCGGCTCCGCACTGCGGGCCAACTCGCTTGGCCATCCGGAGCAGATCGAGAGTTACACCCCTGGCCGTCAGGTTAGGTTTGGAAGCTTAAACTACACGGCAGATATCCGCGGAGACTTGATCTCCGACAGATTCGAGCCTTTGCCTAGTGCGCCACACGGTCACGATGGGCATTGAGGGAGTCCTGGATTAGGTGGTCTCCGGACAGCCGGACTATATCCTTTGGCCGGACTATTGGACTATGAAGATACAAGATTGAAGACTTCGTCTCGTGTCCGGATGGGACTCTACTTGGCTTGGAAGGCAAGCTAGGCAATAAAGATATGGATATCTCCTCCTTTGTAACCGACCTTGTGTAACCCTAACCCTCTCCGGTGTCTATATAAACTTGAGGGTTTAGTCCATAGGACAAGAACAATCATACCATAGGCTAGCTTCTAGGGTTTAGCCTCTCCGATCTCATGGTATATCAACTCTTGTAATACTCATATCATCAAGAATAAATCAAGCAGGACGTAGGGTTTTACCTCCATCAAGAGGGCCTGAACCTGGGTAAAACATCGTGTCCCCTGCCTCCTGTTACCATCCGCCTTAGACGCATAGTTCGGGACCCCCTACCCGAGATCCGCCGGTTTTGACACCGACATTGGTGCTTTCATTGAGAGTTCCTCTGTGTCGTCGCCGTTAGGCTTGATGGCTCCTACGATCATCGATAGCGATGCAGCCCAGGGTGAGACTTTTCTCCCCGGACTGACTTTTGTATTCGGTGACTTTGCACTGCGGGCCAATTCGCTTGGGCATTTGGAGTAGATTGAAAGCTACGCCCCTGACCATCAGGTCAGGTTTGGAAGCATAAACTACATGGCCGATATCTGCGGAGACTTGATCTTCGACGGATTTGAGCCCCTGTCGGGTGCACCGCACTGTCACGATGGGCATGATTTAGCTCTGCCGCTGAACAGTGCCCTAGAGGCCGCACCCGCATCCGCTCTGACCTTCAATTCGGAGCCAACTGCGCCGACCGAGGGTGGGTGGCTAGACCCCGGCGCGGAGGCTGCAGCCTCAACGGCGATCGAGCCGAACACCAACCTTATCCTTCACGAGGCCCGTGACTCCACATTGCCGGACTCTCCTCCGAACTCTGAACCGCCCGCGCCCCTGCCAATCGAATCCGATGGGGCGCCGATCATGGAATTCACCGCCGCAGATATCTTTCGGCACTCGCCCTTCGGCGAAATTCTGAATTCACTAAGGTCTCTCTCTTTGTCAGGAGAGCCCTGGCCGGATTATGGCCAACAGGATTGGGATGCGGATGACGAAGAAATTTGACGCCCACCCACCACCCACTTCGCAGCCACTGTCGATGATTTGACTGGCATGCTCGACTTCGAATCCGAAGACATCGTCGGTATGGACGACGACGCAGGAAACGAATAGGAACCAGCGCCTATAGGGCACTGGAAAGCCACCTCATCATATGATATATACATGGTGGACACACACAAAGAAGGCAATGGCGACGAGACAGCGAAGGATGAACCCTCCAAGAAGCAACCCAAGCGTCGACGTCAGCGGCGCCGCTCTAAGTCCCGCCAAAGCAAAAGTGGTGATACCGGCACAGGAGATAATAACACTCCGGATAGTCCCGAAGATGGCAACAATCCCCTCCAGCACGATCTAGGACAGGAGGATGGAGAGGCCAGCCCTCCAGAGAGAGCGCCAGATCGAGAGGCGGAGGATGATAATTACATGCCCCCTCCGAAGACGAGGCAAGCCTCGACGATGACGAATTCATCGTGCTAGAGGATCCCGTCGAACAAGAGCGCTTCAAGCACCGGCTTATAGCCACGACAAATAGCCTTCATAAAAAGTAGCAATAGCTTCAAGCCGATCAAGATCTGCTAGCTGACAGATGGACCGAAGTCCTGGCGGGCGAGGAATATAAACTTGAACGCCCCTCCAAGAGTTACCCAAAATGCAGGTTGCTACCCCAAGTGGAGGAAGAAGCGTATGACGCGGCTGATCGGCCGCCTCATGGCCGCGATAGAGAGGCATTCCAGCCAAAAGCTCAGCCTGCACCCCGACGCCATTCAAATAAAAAGGCATGGGGAAATACGCTAGACCTACGAGACGAACTGGAGGACAAAGAAAAACATGCAAGATCGATCTACGGATCACGAGGGCACGCCACTACGCGGGACGATAAACGTCACGCCAGATACAGTAAAAGTAAATCCGGCTGGGCCGAACACAGCAGGCAAGACTCATTGGAGCTGCGTCGCGATATAGCCCAGTATAGAGGTGCCGCACACCCCCTATGCTTCACAGATGAAGTAATGGATCATCAAATCCCAGAGGGTTTCAAACCCGTAAACATAGAATCATACGACGGCACGACAGATCCTGCGGTATGGATCGAGGATTTCCTCCTGCACATCCACATGGCCCGCGGTGATGACCTACACGCAATCAAATACCTCCCACTCAAACTTAAAGGACCATCTCGGCATTGGCACAATAGCTTGCCAACAGAGTCCATTGGCTGTTGAGAAGATCTGGAAGCCGCATTCCTCGACAACTTTCAGGGCACTTATGTGCGATCACCAGATGCCGATGACTTGAGCCACATAATTCAGCAGCCAGAGGAATCGGCTAGGCAATTCTGGACATGGTTCCTAACAAAGAAAAATCAAATTGTCGACTGTCCGGATGGAGAGGCTCTAGTAGCTTTCAAGCACAACATCCGCGACGAGTGGCTAGCCCGGCACCTTGTTCAGGAAAAGCCGAAATCTATGGCAGCCCTCACGACACTCATGACCCGCTTTTGTGTAGGAGAAGACAGCTGGCTGGCTCGCAATAATAACATATCAAAGAACCATGGTACTTCGGATACCAAGGACGCCAATAGCAGGTCACGTCGCAACAAACATAAGCGCCGCATTAACAGCGATAATACTGAGGATACGGCAGTCAATGCCGGATTCAAAGGCTCTAAACCCGGTCAGCGGAAAAAGCCATTCAAACGAAGCACTCCGGGCCCGTCCAGTTTGGACCGTATACTCGATCGCTCGTGTCAAATACACGGCACCCCAGACAAGCCAGCCAACGACACCAACAGGGATTGTTGGGTATTCAAATAGGCTGCTGCCGAAAACAAAGATAAGGGGCCACATAGCGATGACGAGGTAGAGCCCCGGCAGCCGAACACCGGAGGACAGAAGAGGTTCCCCCCACAAGTGAGGACGGTGAACATGATATATGCAACACCACATCCCCAAGAGGGAGCGGAAGCATGCGCTCAGGGACGTGTATGCGTTGGAGCCAGTCGCCCCAAAGTTCAACCCATGGTCCTCCTGTCCGATCACCTTCGATCGCAGGGACCACCCCACTAGTATCCGTCATGGCGGATTTGCCGCACTGGTCCTAGACCCAATCATTGACGGATTTCACCTCACTCGAGTCCTTATGGATGGCGGCAGCAGCCTGAACCTGCTTTATCAGGACACAGTGCGCAAAATGGGTATAGACCCCTCAAGGATCAAACCCACAAAAACGACCTTTAAAGGTGTCATACCAGGTGTAGAGGCCCATTGCACAGGCTCAGCCACACTGGAAGTGGTCTCTCGATCCCCGGATAACTTCTGAAGCGAAGAGTTAATCTTCGATATAGTCCCGTTCCGCAGTGGCTATCACGCACTACTTCGGCGAACCGCATTTGCGAGATTCAATGCGGTACCACATTATGCATACCTCAAGCTCAAGATGCCAGTACCTCGGGGGGTCATTACAGTTAATGGAAACACAGAGCGCTCTCTCCGAACGGAGGAGCACACTGCAGCCCTCGCAGCAGAAGCGCAAAGCAGCCTCTTAAGGCAATCCACTAGTTCAGCGTTTAAGGACCCGGACACCTTTAAGCGCGCCCGGTGTAATCGGCAACAGGACGGCCTGGCACATTCCGAGCTCGCATAGCAATGCCGCCCCCACCCCGGTCCTAGCCAAATGGCGAAACCCGTGCCAAGCGTACATAATTATGCACAAAAAATACCATGGGCACAGGCGGGGAAGGGGGTACGACTACGGCATGCCCCAAGACGCGGCTTAAACCGCACTAGGGGCTTCCGGCTTTGTTATTTCTCTCTCTTTCGGGACATTAATCTCTGGAAACCCTGTTCGACAGCATGATTGCCGAACACATGATGCATCAACCAAGGAGGCAGAAAGCTACATCACACCATGGAACTCCCAGGTGGATTACGATAACGAGTAAAATACTTGCTTTAATATTATTCCTCAGCTTGCCCTTGGAGGGGACATAGTCCTACTTTTTGCTTATCGCACTACCTGTATCATTTTGCTCTAACGCATGTTTTTTTTAATAAACAATGCATTGCATTAAGGCTTTTATTGCATTCTTCCTTTTTTATATACATATATGTTCATTTATGACATCCAGCACCCGTACACTCTGGTAAGGCCAATACGCCAAGGGCTTAAGCATACCCCACAATACGGCGTGAGAAGTCCGGAAACTTTCAATAGTGCGGCACCCCGAACTTATAGCATTATATGCATCAGCTCCGAATCATGTCTTTGGTCAATAGTTGGGTTTGCCCGGCTCCCATGTTTAGGTACCTTACGTTCCGCTATATCGGCTAAGGTAGCACTGGGAGAACTACTGCGATTGTGCCCCGGTTCTGCTGGGCTAAGCACCTCAGTAGAGAAAGCTAAAACTGACTGTCATGATAAGGTGAGAGACCGATCGCTGTTCGAGAGGTTTTCGAGTCCTTAAAGACTTATGCCGCTTAGAGCGAGGAGTCGGCCCTGTCCGGCTTAAGGTGTGTATCGCGCCCCAGATTTGGCCTTCCGAATACTAGGGGCTTCGCTGAAATTTAAAATTATAGAATTCTATTGCTAAGTGAGAGTGATAACGCATTATAGTCCGATTGCCTTGTTCGTTGTGCTGAGCACCTCCCTCGAAGGACCCAAAAATGGGAACAAGAGTGCTCAGGTTTATCCCGAACACCCCAGCACTCGTGGCATGGGGGCAGAAGCCGACGACTAGCCATCTCTCAGATTTGATAAACAGCCAAACAAAAGGTAATATTTTAAATTCAAACAAGCGTTGCATAGCGCATATGAACAAGTTTTCATAGATACAGGATTACACGAGTGAATTTACTCAAATATTACATCTTTCGTACACTCGTCTGCTATGAGACGGGCACCCTTCAGGACACCCTCATAGTACATCTCGGGGTGGCGATGCTCCTTGCCCGCCGGCGGCCCTTCCTTAATCAGCTTCACGGCATCCAGCTTGGCCCATTGCACCTTCACAGGGGCGAAAGCCCGGCATGCACCTTCGATGCAGAAGGACCGCTTGATGACTTCCAGCCATGGGCAGACATCTACAAGCCGCCTCACCAGGCCGAAGTAGCTGTTGGGAAGGGCGTCGCCAGGCCACATCCGGACTATAAAGACCTTCATGGCCTGTTCGGCCGCCTTGTGTAGCTCGACCAGCTGCTTTAGCTGGTCGCTCATGGGCACCGGGTGTTCGGCCCCAGTATACTGAGACCAGAACAACTTCTCTGTCGAGCTTCCCTCCTCGGCCTGGTAAAACTGTGCGGCATCCGACACGCTGCGGGGCAAATCTGCGAATGCTCCCGGAGAGCTCCAGATTCGGGTAAGTAACAAGTAATTTACTTTCACATGCTTGCTCTGCATAGGGAATGCCTTACCCGCCGCTATTTTCTTCATCGCCTCAATATCCTGGAGGGCTCTTTGGGCTTCAGCCTTGGCATTTTTCGCACTTTCGGGGGCCGCGGCAAGCTCGGACTCTCGGGTCTTCGAGTCACGCTCCAACGCCTCATGCTTCGACACAAGAGCTTGGAGCTCTTGCTGCACCTCGCCCACCCGTGCCTCCTGCCTTTCCCGCTCGGTGCACTTCTTGGCCGCTCTGTCTTCGACCTTGGATAGCGCTTGCTTCAGGGTCACCACCTCGGTCGTGGCCCCTGGCAAATTTACGATGATCCTGTCATTTTGCAATTGCGTCTTCTTTTATATATACATATCTATAGACAGGGTATTACTTACCCTTGTTCTCCTCGAGCTACCTCTTGGCAAGGCCGATCTCTTTCTTGGACCCCTCGAGGTCCTGCTTCAGTGCGGTGACCTCTGCAGTCAGCGCGGCAGATGCCAGCAGCGAAGCCTGCATACGCATATTGACATACTTATATTAGACTCCTGCGATATTGTTTGATCCTCTGTTCGGATTTTCTTTGTCAACACCGAACAGAGCATCAGGGGCTATTGTCTATGTGGTAATATTCTTCCCCATATTTCAAAAACTTACCTCAAAGCCTATTAGAAGGCTGGCACAGACTTCAGTCAGTCCGCTCTTGGTGGACTGAACCTTCTGGACCACCACACTCATAATAGTGCAGTGCTCCTCGTCAATGGAAGCGCTGCGAACCGCTCCCAGCAGATTGTCTGGTGCCTCTAGATGGACAGAGCTCACCGGCACAGGCGTCTTGCCCCTCTTGGAAGGAGGCCGCCTGCCCGAGTCCGGAACCACTGGAGGTTCCGGCGCGGTGTTCGGCTGAGGGCCGAACTCGGAGCCCTTGGGGGCCTTGTTCCCTCTGCTCCCGGAGTCCGGAAGGTCGCCTTGAGGCGCCTCCGGGACTGTCTCCCCTCGACCCGGTGCCTCTTGAGACAACACCTCGGCGTTGTCCATAGGGCAAGGGGAGGTGGCGGTCAGAGGTGGATCGCTATCCATATCCGACGAGTCCAGGGAGCCGTCCGACGAGGATACATCGATACGGGCTCGGGATGGTCTGCATAATCATGATTCGGCGTTAGGACAAGCAGTGCGACAAAGGAATGCTATGAGTTACTCTGGTATCCGAATACTTATGACTTCGCCAGGGGCTTGGCCCTGGGCAGCCACTCGTCTTCGCCTTCGACGGCGGTGGTGGAACTGTCCGGAAGGAGAGTCCTTCCCTTCTTGGACCCTTCGCCCCCCCAGTTGGGGCGACCTTCCTTTTCTTGTCTCCCCCGACTGGAGGGGGAGCGTCTTCATCTTCCTCCTCGTCTTCATGGGAGGAGTGCGCCACGGAGTCCTCGGACAATGAGTACGATATCACCTGGTGCCGGGAACTCTTTCGGGTTCCCTTGGCCTTCTTGGTCTTCTCCGGCACCTTGTAAGGAGCCAGAGTCAGCATCTCCGTTAGGAGAGCGTCTGCTGGGCCTTCGAGCAGAGAAGCCGGACAGTCGATCTGTCCGGCCGTCTCCTGCTAGTCCTGTCAAAGGTACGGGAGCTTAGATCCCGCATAGAGTCAAACTATGAAAAACAAGTATCTTGTAAGAGGTAGAACATCTTACCACGCTGGCTTGGCGCTTCACGCAGAATCCGCGATCCTCGGTAGTGGGAGGGGGAACCTCGGTGCCCTTGAATAACACCTTCCACGCATCCTCGTGTGTTGTGTCGAAGAGCCTGTTCAGAGTTTGTTGCTGGGCCAGTTCGAACTCCCACAAGTTGAAAGCCCATTGTTGACACAGGAGGATCCGGCGGATGAGCATGACCTGGACTATGATGACGAGCTTGAGCTTCTTGCTCACCATGTTTCGGATACATGTTTGGAGTCCGGTCAGCTCTCCCGAACTACCCAAGGATAGGCCCTTCTCTTGCCAGGAGGTGAGCCGCGTGGGGATGCCAGATCGGAACTCGGGGGCCGCTGCCCATGCAGGGTCACGCGGCTCAGTGATGTAGAACCACCCCGATTGCCACCCCTTTATGGTCTCCACGAAGGAGCCCTCGAGCCATGTGACGTTGGGCATCTTTCCCACCATGGCACCTCCGCACTCCGCCTGGCGGCCGCTCACTACCTTTGGCTTGACATTGAAGGTCTTCAGCCATAAGCCGAAGTGGGGCTTGATGCGGAGGAAGGCCTCGCACATGATGATAAACGTCGAGATGTTGAGGATGAAGTTCGGGCCAGATCATGGAAATCCAGGCCGTAGTAGAACATGAGCCCCCGGGCGAATGGGTGGAGAGGGAATCGCAGTCCGCGGAGGAAATGGGTAAGGAACACTACCCTCTCGTGGGGCCTGGGGGTGGGGATGAGCTGCCCCTCATCTGGGAGCCGGTGCGCAATGTCGTCGGGCAGGTATCCGGCTCTCCTCAGCTTCTTGACGTGTCCCTCCATGACGGAGGAGACCATGCACCTGCCCCCCGCTCCAGACATGGTTGGAGAAGGTTGAGGTGGGAAATGCGAACTTGGGCGCTGGAGCTCGAGTGTGCGAAAATGGATGAGCAAAGGAGGAAGAAGGCGTGGATGAAAAGGTGAATCCTTGTCCCTTTATATGGGCGGACAAAACTATGCGCCCCCACTAGCCTGGTAAAACTCGCTTATCCCCCAAGCGCCATGATCGATGGCGCAGTTGGGTTACCCACGCCCGTATTGATGAGAATCCCATAATAAGAGGAACACGATCTCTGCTTTGACAAGACGTGTCAAGAAACTGCCTCGCATTGTGTGCGGGTCTAGTTAAAGGAAATAGTTCGAATAATTACCGGGCCATGGCATAATGTCATGTTGCCAAAACGTGTCAGCAGATTCGATTTGTGGAAATATTATTCTCTCTACGGTGGTATGTGGAACTTATTTTGCAGGGTCGGACACTATCCTTGTATTCAAATTCTTCTGTGATGTATTCGGAGGAGGAACCCGCCTTGCAATGCCGAAGACAATACTGCACGCTGAACTCATCGTCATTGAAGCCTGGTTCAGGGGCTACTGAGGGAGTCCTGGATTAGGGGGTCTCTGGACAGCCGGACTATATCCTTTGGCCGGACTGTTGGACTATGAAGATACAAGATTGAAGACTTCGTCTTGTGTCCGGATGGGACTCTACTTGGCGTGGAAGGAAAGCTAGGCAATACGGATATGGATATCTCCTCCTTTGTAACCGACCTTGTGTAACCCTAACCCTCTCCGATGTCTATATAAACCGGAGGGTTTAGTCCGTAGGACAAGAACAATCATACCATAGGCTAGCTTCTAGGGTTTAGCCTCTCCGATCTTGTGGTAGATCAACTCTTGTAATACTCATATCATCAAGAATAAATCAAGCAGGACATAGGGTTTTACCTCCATCAAGAGGGCCCGAACCTGGGTAAAACATCGTGTCCCCTGCCTCCTGTTACCATTGCCTTAGACGCACAGTTCGGGACCCCCTACCCGAGATCCGCCGGTTTTGACACCGACAGGCGTGATTTAGCTCTGCCATCGGGCAGTGTCTAGGAGATCGCGCCGGCAACCGCTCCGACCCTCAATTCAGAGCCAGCTGCGCCATCCATGGGTGGGTGGATAGACCTCGCCATGGAGGCCATGTCCTCAGCGGCGATCGAGCTGAATATTGACCTTACCCTTCACGAGAGCCGTGATGCCGAACTACCGGATTCTTCCCCGGCCATGGACTCCGAACCGCCGGCGCCCGTGCCTATCGAATCCGATTGGGCGCCGATCATGGAGTTTACCTCCACGGATATCTTTCAGCACTCGCCCTTCGGCAACATACTGAACTCATTAAGGTCTCTCTCCTTGTCAGGAGAGTCTTGGCCGAACTATGTCCGACAAGATTGGGGTACAGATGACGAAGAAATTCGCCGCCCACCCACCACCCACTTAGTAGCCACTGTCGACGATTTGACCGACATGCTCGACCTCGACTTCAAAGACATCGACGGTATGGACGACGATGCAGGAAACGAACAGGAACCACCGCCCACAGGGCATTGGACGCCCACCTCATCATATTGTGTATACATGGTGGACACACCCAAAGAAAACAACGACAAGGAATGGAAGGACGCAACAAAGGGTTGTTCCCTCGAGAAGCAGTCAAAGCGACGACGTAAGCGCCGCTCCAAATCCCGCCTCACCAGAAACAATGGTCATATAGACCCAGCGATAGAGCAGGGTGAACCATCACCGGACCAGGGCAACACGGAGAATCAAACCGAACAACCCGACTCCGTCGAAGATAATAGTCCGGACGATATCACACCGGACAGGCGCCCGGAGCAACAGAATGCCCATCAAAGGCTTGTTGCCACTGCGAGGAGTCTGAAAAAGCAGAAGCAAAGGCTCAGGACTGCGCAAGACACACTTAGAATCAGATGGAGTGAAGTACTCAACACTGCAGTGAAGCACGGCGGTAATCGCCACACCAAGAGCTACCCGAAGCGAAAGTTGCTACCTGAATTCGACGAGGAGGCCTTAGATCCCCCGCAATTAGAAAATAAAACGGCCATCCGGTCGGATAGACAACCTCACGGCCAATATAGAGCGGCAAACGACGCCGCACATAAGCCAGTACACGATCCACGCGAGGGCTCGCATCAAAAGGACGGCGCAACCAGATCCATATACGGGCCACACAAGGGCGCTCCAGTATGCAATACAACACAACAAACATCCGAACACCACGGTACACCCAAATACAGGGGTGCCGCACACCCCCTATGTTACACCAATGAGGTGCTGGACGATGAATTTCCAGAGGGATTCAAACCCGTAAACATAGAGGCGTACGACGGAACAACAGACCCTGGGGTCTGGATTGAGGACTATATCCTCCATATCCACATGGCTCGAGGAGACGATCTCCATGCCATAAAGTACTTACCCCTCAAGCTCAAAGGGCCAGCTCGGCACTGACTTAAAGGCCTCCCTGAAAACTCCGTTGGAAGCTCGGAAGAGCTCAAAGACGCCTTTCGGGCAAATTTTCATGGGACCTATGTTCGACCACCGGATGCAGACGATTTAAGTCATATAACTCAACAACCCGGAGAGTCAGCCCGAAAGCTTTGGAACAGGTTCCTCACTAAGAAGAACCAAATAGTAGACTGTCCGGGCGCCGAAGCCTTAGCAGCTTTCAAGCACAGCGTTCGAGACGAATGGCTCGCCAGACACCTCGGCCAAGAAAAGCCGAGAACAATGGCAGCATTAACAAGCCTCATGACCCGCCTTTGCGCGGGCGAGGACAGCTGGTTAGCCTAATGCAGCACCAGCGACCCAAGTACGTCCGAAGTCAGGGACGGAAATGGGAAATCACGACGCAGCAAAAGCAAGCGCTGGAATAAAGAAGACAGCCCGAAGAGCACGGCGGTAAATGCCGGATTCAGAAGCTCTTGGCCAGGTCAGCAAAAGCCGCCCCCAAAGGCAACAGAGACGAACTGTCCAGCCTAAACAAAATGCTGGACCAAATATGTCAGATCCATAGTACCCCCGGCAAACCTGCAAATCATACCCATAGAGAATGTTGGGTCTTCAAGCAATCCGGCAAGCTCAACGCCGAACATAAGGGGCAGGATACACCAAGCGAAGACGAGGATGAGCCTCGTAAGCAAAGCACTGGGGAACAGAAGAAATTCCCACCAGAAGTCAAAACAGTCAACGTGCTATACGTGATAAAGGGGAAAAACAAAGCGGCACTCCCAGAGACACATGCCCCAGGGCCTATCACCGCGGAGTTCTGCCACTGGTCGTCCCAACCGATCACTTTTGACCATCAGGATTACTCAGCAAGTGTCCAGCGTGCAGGATGGGCTGCCTTGGTATTAGACCGAATAATTGACGAATACCACTTCTCACGAGTCCTGATGGACGGCGGCAGCAGTTTAAACCTGATATATCAGGACACAGTCCGCAACATGGGGATAGACCCAGCAAAAATCAGCCATAGCAACACTACCTTTAAAGGAGTAACGCCAGGCCCAAAAGCCCATTGCACGGGCTCCCTGCTACTAGAGGTTATATTAAGCTTCCCCGATGACTTCTGTAGTGAAAAATTAACCTTCCAAATCGCTCCATTCCAAAGTGGCTATCAAGCACTACTTGGACGCGAAGCTTTCGCTCGCTTTAAGGCAATACCGCATTACGCATCCCTCATGCTTAAGATGCCCGGTCCACGCGGCATCATTACAGTAAATGGAAATATTGAGCGCTCCTTGCGTGCGGAAGACCGTGCGGCGGCCTCGGCAGCCGCACACTAAACGACCTCACTAACTAAAGCACTTGACAGGTCGTTAAGACCACGGACACGGTTGGACGAGTCCGGCACAGTTACATGTAATTGCTACAGGTTTGATGGCTATACCCCTATTACAATACAGGGGCTCAACGCGCGCAAACAAGTGGCAATTAGGCTCAACTTCACTCATCTTGAACTGTACATATTTTCTTTAGTACAACCTACCTTTTTGCACGACAACTTTTCAAGTAAAGTTCCTCTCTTTTACAGATGGCCATCGTGCTACGCCCGTCCAGGATACGGCACAACGGAGACACACGCGTAGACGTGCAACAGGGACCCGTTCCAAGGATTCTTTTTAGATTAAGACCCTGCGTAAACCTTTTTCACTGTCTCTTGTTGATACACATCCCCTGGATTCTCAATACAATGGAGAAGGATGCTGACGTATTGGCATGTGGCCACGTCACAATATTGCACGTACCTGGACACCAGGGGCTTATTACGAAGGCACTGTTTAGGCCCGGTTTACACCATAAAGACCAAATACCTTAGGGAGTGTTCGGTGTCGCGAGATTGGCCTTATATGCATCAGCTCTGAATCATGTATTTGGTCAAATGTTGGGTTTGCCCAGCTCCTGTGTTTTGCTGCCTTACGTTCGGCTATATCGGCTAAGGCGGCACCAGAAGAACTACTGCGATTGTTCCCTGGTTCATCCGGACGAGCACCTAAGTACATAAAGCCGAAAACTGACTGTCATGATATAGCGTGAGACTGGTCAACCACTCGATGACCTACCGGAGTCTTCGGGATTCCTCCACCTTAACGAAGGTCCGTTTCCCGGCCAGGCATGTATGCACCCCGAATTCGGAGGAGTGCGGAGCCACCAGGGGCTATATAGTAGCCCCACTGTCAAACTCCTCCGACTAACTGAAAGTGTTAAAGCATTATAGTCCGGTTGCCTAGTTAACTGCACTATCACCTCCTTAATGGACCAAGACGTTGGATAAAGTGTGAACATGAGTTTTCTGCGAACACCCCCGCATTATATGCGTGGGGGCTGAAGCCGACGACTGCAATCTTTCAGGTTATATACATATATACATAAACGGCCGCACAAGAGGCATCATAATACTTTCGGGCCAAAGTATAAATACAGCCTTGATAAACTTAATAAAACATTGTTTTTACAATGGGAATACATGTCATTCAAACATAATATTCTTCGAGCACTGGGCCTCTATCGAACGAGCGCCTTCAAGAACTTCTTCAAAATAGTGCTCGGCAGCCAGTCGGCCTATGGCCGAACCCTACGCCGCAACTGTGGAGGCATCCATCTCCGCCCAGTATGTTTTGACACGGGCAAGGGCCATCCGCGAGCCTTCTATGCATGCTGACCTCTTCATCGCATTAATGCGCGGCACCGCATCAAGGAACTGATGCACCAAACTAAAATAGCTGTTCAGCTTTGGCCTTTCCGGCCACCAATGATCCACAACAGACCTCATGGCGAGTCCGGACAATCTGTTCAGCTCGGCCCATTCGGCAAGCCGATCAGTCAATGGAAGCGGACGCTCTGGAACGTTAAATTGTGACCAGAATAGCTTGTCCACTTCATGATCTGTTTGATCTCGGAAGTATTCGGCCGCATCAACAGCACTCGCCGCCAAATCCAGATATGCGTCTGCTGAACTCCACAGTCGATCCAGAGGGGCATACTGAGGATCTCCAAACTTCCTCCGCAGCATGAAGGGTTTCCTAGCCGCGATATCCCCGGCTTGACGCAGCTCCTCCTTCTTCGCTCTCATCGCCGAGCGGGTGTCTTTGGTCGCTATCGTGGCCTTTTCCAGGTCCGTCGCCTTCGCCTGGTTTTCTTCTTCAAGAAGTTGGCAACGGTCGGCAGTGTCTTTTAACTTTACAGCCATCTAGGCCATTTTCTCTTTGCTCTTGCAATGCGCGGCCTTTTCGGCTCTTAACTCTTCGGCCACCTTTAAAGCAGCCGCATTACTACTCCTTGCTTGCTCCTTGGCTCGGGCAAGCTCCGCCCGAAGGGTCTCCACGCTGGCCGCTCCATCTGCAGTCACAACATATTAAAGATACTGGCATTATGATGCTCTTATTATGTGATGCTCACCAGAAAGGCCACTTACCCTGTGCCTCGTCAAGCCGCTCATAGACAAGCACGATGTCAGCATCTGCCGCATCCAGCTGCCACATTATTTCGGTATACCCAATAGTCCGGCTAGCCACCGGATCCTCCATCACCTGCACATAAAGGCAGTTTGGTTATTACCTGGTACTACGACCCTCTGTTTGCCGCCGTTTTCGATGACAACCAGAGTCTCATGGGCTACTATCTACACAGGGCACATCTAAAAATGTGCGGTACTTTTCAAAAATATACATCATTTCACGTACCTCAAAACCCATCAGTAGACTCATAAAGGCTTCATGCAGCCCGCTTTCGGCGGACGAAATCCTTTTAATCACCGTACCCATCAATGAGCGGTGCTCTTCTGAGATAACCGCCTTCTCCAGCAGATCCCTCCGTACATCCGACCGTGCACCAGACGGTGCCAGACTCTTTTGGTTGCTCTCTTCAAGAGCCGGATACTGGGGACTTCGGGTGGCCATAGGATTGTCTTCTGGCCTCGCCAGATCCGGAGAGACCCTCCGCGACGACACTTCAAGGTTGCTCGCTTCTTGAGCTAGGGAGTCCGGGGGAGGCGTTTCGCTCTCCATCATCTCCGGAAGAAGATCCCCTGAAGACGAGCTCTGCTGAGAAGGGCTAAGATCCGAACTGCAAGATAAACGCTTCGGTTATTTTCCTCAGAAGTAAGGTAGGACATCTTCACTATTAAGTACTTTTTGATTACTTACAGCTCGTTAGAGGGCTGATCCCCACGCGGACATTGTGCGGCAAGATCACCCTCCGAGGCAGGACCCTCTGGTGAGGTAGTCCTCTTCCTTCCTCGGGGCAAGAGAATGTCAGATTCTTCCCCTGGGTTGTCCGCCCTCACGGAGACGCTCATTCCCTTGGTTGGAACAGGTAGCGATGGAGGCCCGCTTTTGCCCTCTTTATTCCCCCCTTCATCTTCCTTCGAGGGCACGGGACAAGACGCTGGCTCGAGCATCTTTTCTAGCACCGGATTGTCCAAGCCTTTAGGAAGGGGGGCCGAACACCGGATCATCTTCGCCGTTGTTATCCAGTCCTGGTCAAAGAGCGATTTTTCAGGATGATGTCATGATAAATAAAAGGACGGTGTGTTAGGCCATGGGATTACTTACTTGGGCAGCAGTGCGGTTGCTGCTTAGGCCCACGTCCTCGGTGGTATCCGGACACTCTATTTGGGGTCCGAAGAACAATTTGTATATCTCCTCGTGCATCAGGCCGAGGAAATTCTGAATAGTGCGCGGTCCTTCTGGGTTGAATTCCCACATACGGAGGGGCCGGCGTTTGCAAGGATGGACTCGACGAACCAGCATGACTTGCATTACCATAACCAGACTGAAATCTCCCTCAAAGAGATCTCGGATGCGGCTCTGCAGTATGGGCACGTCCTTGGCTGGGCCCTAGCTCAGCCCCCTGCTGATCCATGACATCAGTTGTGGTGGAGGGCCTGAGCGAAAGGTGGGGGCAGCTACCCACTTGGCACTTCGGGGAGCTGCGACGTAAAACCACTCCCGTTGCCACAACCAGACACCTCTGGAAAGCAACCCTTTGGCCATGGAGCATTGGCAATTTTGCTTATTAAAGCACCTCCGCACGCTGCGTACTGTCCCTCGACCGTCTTCGGCTTCACGTCGAAGGTCTTGAGCCACAAGCCGAAGTGAGGGGTAATGCGGAGGAAGGCCTCACAGACGACAATAAATGACGAGATGTGGAGAAGGGAGTCCGGGGCCAGTTCGTGAAAATCTAGCCCGTAATAGAACATGAGACCCCTGACAAAGGGATCTAGAGCGAGGCCTAGTCCTCGGAGGAAGTGGGAGACGAACACAATGCTCTCGTTGGGTTCAGGAGTAGGGATGACCTGCCCTCTGGTGGGCAGCCTATGCAAAATTTCGGCGGTCAGGTATCTGGCCTCCCTCAACTTCTTGATATCCTCCTCCGTGACGGAGGAAGGCATCCACCGGCCTTGAAGGCTGGATCCGGACATGGTTGAAGGTCCGAAGCACCTGACCTGGGCTTTGGGTGTTAGAACTCGAGGCGGGGGAAGGATTCGATTGAGCACGGGAGGGAAGAAGTAAAGGCGTTGTCCTTTATAAAGAGGGTGAATATCAAGCGTCCTCCTCGTGGCTGTTTGGGACTTGCCTAAAATCTAGGAGTCCTAGGCGCGGTTGGGTTACCCACGTCCGTATTGATGAGAATCCCGTAATAAGGGGAACACGGTCTCTGCTTTGACAAGACGTGTCAAGAAACCGCCTCACGTTATGTGCGGGGGCTGGTTGAAGAAAAACGGTTCACATAATTATCGGGCCGTGGTGTGATGTCATGCTGCTAAAACGTGTCAGCAGATTGGATTTGTGGAAATATTACTCTCTCTCTACGGTGGTATGTGGAACTTATTTTGCAGGATCGGACACTGTCCTTGTATTCAAACTCTTTTGTGGTGTATTCGGAGGAGGAACCCGCCTTGCAATGCCGAAGACAACATTGCGCTCCGGACTCATCATCATTGAAGCCTGGTTCAGGGGCTACTGAGGGAGTCCTGGATTAGGGGGTCTCCAGACAGCCGGACTATATCCTTTGGCCGGACTGTTGGACTATGAAGATACAAGATTGAAGACTTCATCCCGTGTCCGGATGGGACTCTACTTGGCGTGGAAAGCAAGCAAGGCAATACGGATATGTATATCTCCTCCTTTGTAACCGACCTTGTGTAACCCTAGCCCCCTCTGGTGTCTATATAAACCGGAGGGTTTTAGTCCGTAGGACAACATACAATCATACCATAGGCTAGCTTCTAGGGTTTAGCCTCTCCAATCTCGTGGTAGATCTACTCTTGTAATACCCATATTATCAAGTATAATCAAGCAGGACGTAGGGTTTTACCTCCATCAAGAGGGCCCAAACCTGGGTAAAACATCGTGTCCCCTGCCTCCTGTTACCATCCGCCTTAGACGCACAGTTCAGGACCCCCTACCCGAGATCCGCCGGTTTTGACACCGACACCAACAAACACCTTCGGAGACACCTGTAGAACATATTTATAATCACCAAGTTACGTTGTGACGTTTGATACCACACAAGGTGTTCCTCCGGTATTCGGGAGTTGCATAATCTCATAGTCAAAGGAATATGTATAAGTCATGAAGAAAGCAATAGCAATAAAACTTAACGATCATTATGCTAAGCTAACGGATGGGTCTTGTCCATCACATCATTCTCCTGATGATGTGATCCCATTCATCAAATGACAACACATGTCTATAGTTAGGAAACTTAACCATCTTTGATTAACGAGCTAGTCTAGTAGAGGCTTACTAGGGACACTGTGTTTTTATCTATGTATCCACACATGTATCAAGTTTTTGGCTAATACAATTCTAGCATGAATAATAAACATTTCTCATGATGTAAGGAAATATAAATAACAACTTTATTATTGCCTCTAGGGCATATTTCCTTCATGTTGTCTTAAATTTTGGAATTTTTCGGGGTTCGTTTGGACATTTTTATACATTAACTGGGTTTTCTAGGCATTTTATGTGCACAATTCAAATTTGAACTACATGCACATGCTCCAGTGCATGTAAATTGGTTGAAAAATCAAATATGTGTCCTTGGTTGCATGCTTAGGTCCCATGCAAGAAATGAGAATGAATGTCAAAGACCTTGCCACCGTCCACTACTAGGGAAAAGCCTATACACAGAATTTTACCAGTAGCGCTGTACAAAATCAAGCGCTGCTGCTACTTAGTAGCAGCGCGCGTAAATAAACCGCGCTACTGCTATGACTTTAGCAGTAGCACGTACTAGCGAAAAGCGCTGCTGCTACGTTTGAATTGGGCGCACATGGCTAGCCCAACCTAGCAGTAGCGCGTATAATGGCCCAGCGCTACTGCTAATCTCCTTTGCTGCAGCGTGTATTCCAGAACGCGCTGTAGCTAACATAGCAGTAGCGCCCTTTCTGGAACGCGCTACTGGTACTTCTGACTTAACCATGCGGTTCGTCCTTCCCCACGGCCACTTCATCCCCCAAATCAACTCCATTCTCGCTGCCGCCATCGCCCCTCGGCCGCCGCGTGCTCCCCCCACGCCGCCCCGACCCCAGATTCAACGCCGGCCCTGCCCCGACCTCAACGCCGCCCGGGACGCCACCCACGACCCCGACCTCAACGCCGCCCCGGACGCCGCCCCCGCCGCCCCCGCCCCCCCGACCTCAACGCCGCCCCGGAGCCCCGACCACGACCTCAACGCCGCCTGCCCCTCCCTCGTCGCAGGCACCCGAGGTGAGCACGCCTGCTCCTCCCTCTCCCTACCTCTGCCTAGGGTTTCTACCTCCATCAAATTAGTTAGGGTGGAAACGAATCGGATGCGGATGCGGCTCAAATGAGTTAGGGTTCATGTAAGGGTGGAAACGAATCAAATTTCTAAGATAAATCATAAAACGAGTAAAATTTGACCACTTATTTCACTTTATAGTTGGACAATTGGAATATCCGCTACCACTTTCCACCCCTATAGGTTCATCAAATTAGATGGTAATTAGGGCAGTAGTTCTTAGGTACTAATTAGTTAGTAAGAACTAGGTACTAATTAGGTACTAGAACATTTTTATTTATAGTAAGTTTATTTTTAGTAAGAACTAGTTGAATTAATAGAACTAGTTAGTAAGAACTTGTTGCTATTTTTTTAGTTAAAGCAATTTTCCCGCATCGACGTGGACGATGCCTATCCCGCATCCTCGTCATCGATTCGGCGGAGGACGACACCTGCTTGACCAGATGGGCCATGTCCGGGACTGGGCTCCGCCGGGGTGGTACTGGGAGGCGCTACCTACCGGGGGGCGCAGGTTGGTGAGGAGCCAGCGTATCGTTGACCCGAACCTTCTTTGGTGGCGGTCGCGTGGCCCAGTGACGGTCCAGAGGCTCGAGGACTCCACGGAGGTGGTGCGTCACCGTGTCAGTGAGGAGGACGCACACGTCCGTCGCTACTTGTTTGCGTTGGAGCACAGGTTCTCCAATACCTGGCAGGTTCTCCAGGGATCTCACTGGAGCTATGATCCCGTGATGGTTCCTTCTCTGTGGGTGTCCACCGCCCGCGCCGATACCCGCCGTGTGCTAGGGTTTTAGTTGTACTAGTGATGTTATATGTATGACACTATTCGGGATGTATTAGTGATAATATTCGACAATGTACGGACGCATGAGATGATTTACTTTTTCTTATTGAATGCATGCTAATTTGAGTCTTATAAGATATTTTGAAATGTATATCTTGTGTTGCTCAATATCCAAGTGGCCGGTCATGTTTGCAGGTTACACCTCCGAGTGGCCTATGTTTTGCCGGAGTGTTGATTCATTTCCGTTCCGGCATATTTCACGCGCTCGATATATCCTATTTTAGCAAAGGTCATGCCGGATTTTTCCGTGAATTTTGGCATGACTTTTGCCAGAATATGTAGGAAATATCGAGTGCCCCGGATTTGTGTGTTTAGTATCCTGGTAGTTGTATTTTATCGATTTTCAATTAATGTTTTAACTTTGAACATAGGAAATGTCTGACGACAAAAACGATTTCGGTATTTGCAAATACTGCGAAGACGAGCGCGGCATGTGCGACGGAATCTTCCTAGATGATGATAGGCGCTTCAGCATCAAGCTGGACGAGAACTTCGAAGTGGATACAGTGAGTCACAACGACAAGTCTTTTTTCGTAATTAAGCATGACATCTGCTTCATTTGCTTCAACTTATATTTTTTTTACTATTCTACTAGCGTATCCCCTGCCATGCAAGAGTTTTTGTATTGGATAAGATAGGTTTCAGTCATACTATGGAGGTAAAGAAAGTTTATTTGAAGACCGAGCATGGTTAGATTTTCCACGCAAAATTATACAATTCAGACGACTACACCTATTTTGGATGCAAAACATGGCGAGCACTATGCAAGACTTATGCATTTCAGCCTGATATGGTTATCACCTTTGATATTCGTCCGGAAGATGATATTGAAGGTAATACCGACATCTAGGTCGATGTGCAGACGCCTCCAGTTACACCAAAATGTAAGTTTCTCAACCATATTTATGTCTTTGATATTGTTTATTCAAAAATAGTTGACAACTAATTTGTATTGTCAGCTTATTTCGGTGCAAGCAAACATGTCCAGCGCTTGGTATACATGACCTACTACTGTCCTGGGGCTGAACTAAACTACGAGGAGCTAAGTCATTATGTTTCATGGCTTGAGGATCTTGATACCGTCAAGACAAATTTTCTTCCTGGACTTAGAAATCTTAGTACTGAAAACATGCGACCAATAGTGTTCATCATGAACTACTGTCACATCTATTTAGGAAGGATGGTAAGATTTTTACTATTTGTCCTCAGTGCATCTTTTCCATACATTATTTGTGAAGCTAAACTTCATTGCTAAGTATGTGACCATACGATGTTCTTCAACAGGGACTCCCGATGAATGTTGTGCCTTATGGGATCGAGACTAAAGGTACCATGAGTATTATTAGCTTACGGCCAAGATATCCTACATGTTACTTTAGTGCATTCAAGATCAGCAATGAATGCTTAATAGTGCAAGACTGGACCAGATATGTGATGGGGGAGCACAGACAAGTACTAGGGGGCAGCAAACAGACGTGCTACCCAAAATTAGGAGACGGGTTCATCTGCATGCTCCAACTTGATCAAGGAGGAGAGCTACACATGTTTTATGTTGTTTTACCTAAGAGAGAGCAGCAGGAGTGATTAGCTAGAAATGAGTTTGAGGATGATGATGTACTACACTATTACTATGATGATAAAAAAGCTAGTGTTGGTGGTAATGACTGATGATTATTATTAGCTAGTGTTAGTGGTGATTAAATAAATATTGTTGGTGCTAATGATTATGATGATGATTAAATAGCTTGTGCTAGCGGATTAGATTCAAGTGGAGGCAACATGTGGTGCACATCGAAAGTACTACTAGTGCAAACTAGATCAAGTTTGGATTAGTAGTATACTTTTGACATGCACCACATATTGCCTCCACTTGAACCTAATCCACCTTCATTTGACACACTGTTATGGACATAATGATGTAAACCTCATAACTGGTATTATACCAATATTTGTATGATGGCGCATAAATACACTAAAAATAAAAAAATAAAAAAACAATACTAGTAGCGATGGAAAGAAAACACGCTGCCAGTAGTTACATTAGCAGCAGCGTGGGAGTGAACAAGCGCTGCAGCTATTTGTCCTAGCAGTAGCGTGTGTGGCATGCGTTACTGCTAAGCAATAGCTGTAGCACCTTATTAGTAGCGCGCCTACCCGCGCTACTAGTGAGCACAAAACCAGCGCTACTGCTAGGGTTTTCCCTAGTAGTGGTCACTCGGCCACAAACATTGAGATACCTGGTTTCTAAATTCTAGTAAATCTAAAACTCGTTTGAAATTCATGAAACTTGGCATGTTATCATGGAGCGGCATCAACATGCCATGGTAAAAAATTTGTCCCATTTGGGGCACGTTTGGGTACAAGCTTCTCACAAACCAGAGCTTCTCACAACAAGCGTGACGGTTTCGGTAGGAAACATGCTACCTTTGGGGATGAAACGAAATCTATTGCCTCTTATTGCTTTCAAAGAAAATTCTAGTGTCAACATAGAACAACAGAAGTATTGTGTTAAATTTTGGAATTTTTGGGGTTTCGTTTGGACATTTTTATACATTAACTGGGTTTTCTAGGCATTTTATGTGCATAATTCAAATTTGTGTTGGGGAACGTTGCAGAAAACAAAAATTTTCCTACGGTTTCACCAAGATCTATCTATGAGTTCATCTAGCAACGAGTGATTAGATGCATCTACGTACCTTGTAGATCGCGAGCGGAAGCGTTCAAAGAACGGGGATGAAGTAGTCGTACTCGACGTGATTCGAATCACCGAAGATCTTAGCATAGCACCGAACGGATGGTACCTCCGCGTTCAACACACGTACGGAGCGGATGACGTCTCCTCCTTTCTTGATCCAGCAAGGGGGGAGGAGAGGTTGATGAAGATCCAGCAGCACGACGGCGTGGTGGTGGATGCAGGGCGTCACAGTAGCAGGGCTTCGCCGTGTACTACGAGGGAGAGATGTAACAGGGGAGAGGGAAGCACCAAAGGCTGAGGTATGAAGTCCTCCCTCTCCTCAACTATATATAGGAGGGCCAAGGGGGGTGGTGCGCCAGCCTAGGAGATCCAATCTCCTGGTGCGGCACCAGGGGGTTTCCCTCCCCCCAGGCACCTAGGAGGTGCCTTCCACCATTGGATCGACTCTAGAGGATCTTAGCACCGAACGGACGATGCCTCCGCGTTCAACACACGTACGGAACGGATGACGTCTCCTCCTTTCTTGATCCAGCAAGGGGGAAGGAGAGGTTGATGAAGATCCAGCAGCACGACGGCGTGGTGGTGGATGCAGGGCGTCACAGTAGCAGGGCTTCGCCGTGTACTACGAGGGAGAGATGTAACAGGGGAGAGGGAAGCACCAAAGGCTGAGGTATGAATTCCTCCCTCTCCTCAACTATATATAGGAGGGCCAGGGGGGTGCGCCAGCCTAGGAGATCCAATCTCCTAGGTGCGGCAGCCAAGGGGAGGTTTCCCTCCCCCCCAAGGCACCTAGAGGTGCCTTCCACCATTGGGACTCTTCCCTTAAGTGGAACCCTAGGCGCATGGGCTTTTGGGGCTGGTGCCCTTGGCCCATCTAGGCCAAGGCGCACCCCCTACAGCCCATGTGGCCCCCCAGGACAGGTGGCCCCACCCGGTGGGCCCCCGGGACCCCTCCGGTGGTCCCGGTACAGTACCGATAACCCCGAAACTTGTCCCGATGGACGAAACAGCACTTCCTATATATAATTCTTTACCTCCAGACCATTCCGGAACTCCTCGTGACGTCCGGGATCTCATCTGGGACTCCGAACAAAATTCGGGTTACTGCATATACATATCTTCACAACCCTAGCGTCACCGAACCTTAAGTGTGTAGACCCTACGGGTTCGGGAGACAAGCAGACATGACCGAGACGACTCTCCGGTCAATAACCAACAGCGGGATCTGGATACCCATGTTGGCTCCCACATGCTCCACGATGATCTCATCGAATGAACCACGATGTCGAGGATTTAATCAACCCCGCATACAATTCCCTTTGTCAATCGGTATGTTACTTGCCCGAGACTCGATCGTCGGTATCCCAATACCTTGTTCAGTCTCGTTACCGGCAAGTCACTTTACTCGTACCGTAATGCATGATCCCGTGACCAACCACTTGGTCACCTTGAGCTCATAATGATGATGCATTACCGAGTGGGCCCAGTGATACCTCTCCGTTATATGGAGTGACAAATCCCAGTCTCGATCCGTGTCAACCCAACAGACACTTTCGGAAATACCTGTAGTGCACCTTTATAGTCACCCAGTTACGTTGTGACGTTTGATACACCCAAAGCACTCTTACGGTATCCGGGAGTTACACGATATCATGGTCAAAGGAAAAGATACTTGACATTGGAAAAGCTCTAGCAAACGAACTACACGATCTTGTGCTATGCTTAGGATTAGGTCTTGTCCATCACATCATTCTCCTAATGATGTGATCCCGTTATCAATGACATCCAATGTCCATAGCCAGGAAACCATGACTATCTGTTGATCAACGAGCTAGTCAACTAGAGGCTTACTAGGGACATATTATGGTCTATGTATTCACACGTGTATTACGATTTCCGGATAATACAGTTATAGCATGAATAAAGACAATTATCATGAACAAAGAAATATAATAATAATACTTTTATTATTGCCTCTAGGGCATATTTCCAACAATTTGAACTACATGCACATGCTCCAGTGCATATAAATTGGTTGAAAAATCAAATTTGTGTCCTTGAGTGGATGCTTAGGTCCCATGCAAGAAATGAGAATGGATTTCAAACACCAGGGCACTGTTGATTGCCGGCAAAACGTTGAGATACTTTGTTTTTAAATTCTAGTAAATCCAAAACTCGTCTGAAATACATGAAACTTGGCATGCTAGCATGGAATGGCACTTGACATGCTGTGGTATTTTCCGTGTCCATTTTGAGAGAAGGCGCACTCGTAACAGCCAACAAAGACATTTCAAAACAAATAGCCGCCACTGTAACATCTCAAATGTTTTGCATAATTTAAATTGGGTGCGTTCTGTTAACCATTCATGTAACGCCACACCTCACTCTTTTAATGGCTAGGAGGTGCCGTGCGGACAGGTGCTTGAGTTCTTGACTAAACGGGGGGCGTGCGAGCTGTACTCCAATGCACAGGCTCACCGGGGAAGCATGCGAGTTGTACGCCGCGCAGGCTCACCGGGAAGCGAGCCCTTTGACTTCCATGGCCGCCCGCCATGCTGAATCCTCTCCATTAATGGCGCCCAAGCCACAGTTTAATACGGTTTTTCAATATAAAACACTCATCGCAAAAGTTTTAGTTAGAACACCCGTATGCAAACCGACAACTTCCCCAGGAAGCCAAGGGAAAATGTGCCGAGAAGGAGTTGTGTAGCTCTTGATCGCAAACATTTTAGTTAGAACACCCGTATGCACCGACAGCTTCCCTAAGAAGCCAAGAGAAAATGTGTCGGGCAGGATTTCTGTAGCTCTTGATCGCAGACGTTTTAGATAGAACACCCATATGCAAAGTGAGAGCTATGGTCTTCCCCCTTAAGTCGAGGGAAAATATGCAGCACGGGATTTGTGCATCCCTTCAACTCAAACGGTTGTTTTGGATGACCCATGTGCAACCACGTACAAACAATTTGGTAAGATTTGCATCTGTCATATTGGGTATGTTGCCATTTGTCAAACTGGAAAGATTGACATTTGTTGATCTAGTAACATTGCCATTTGTCAATCCTTGTAACACTGCGATTTGTCAAAATATGCAGCTAAAAATCACTAGCACTATCTAATTTTTGCAACTAAAATTCAGTAATTAAGCATAGATTTCATTCATAGATTAAGCAGTCGTTCTTAATTTATACAAATAGTCAACTCGATAGCTGAACCGACCAAACTTTTCCCCAATTGTTGCCAACCATGTACTGAAATAGCTAGTTCAACTATATATACTAGCTAATTTGAAGTACGTTGTACAGTTCCACCACATCTATAGTCAGATGAACTGAACAAAATGGCCCCTAAATACTACTACTACTACTACAGAGGGGCTTTGTGCTACTTCCGGTAGCCTCTCCTCTGTCGAGTGCGCTTAGTAAGAGATAGAGGAGGAGGAGGAGGAGCCTACCGACGAGCTGGACAACTGCAATACGGTGCGTGCCGCTGCTGCACGTTCAGGGGCGCTCGTTAGCTCGCACGCCCACTATCGCTCCAGACGAGCCCTCTCGAAGCGGCCGAACTGCTCGTAGATCTCCTGATCCCTCGCCTCTACGTCGGCGTGTGCTATGTCCACGGTTGCGGTAAGGCTCTTTGCGTGCTCGACGAGTGATGACCCACAAGTATAGGGGATCTATCGTAGTCCTTTCGATAAGTAAGAGTGTCAAACCCAACGAGGAGCAGAAGGAAATGACAAGCGGTTTTTAGCAGGGCATTCTCTTCAAGCACTGAAATTATCGGTAACAAAATAGTTTTGTGATATGGAAAATTGTAATGGGTAACAATTAAATAAAGTAACTAAGGTGCATCATGGTGGCCCAATCCTTTTTGTAGCAAAGGACAAACCTGGACAAACTCTTATATGAAGCAAAGTGCTCCTGGGAACATATGGGAATTGTTGTCAAGCTAGTTTTCATCACGCTCATATGATGCACATTCATTATTTTGATAATTTGATATGTGGGTGGACCGGTGCTTGGGTGCTGCCCTTCCTTGGACAAGCCTGCCACTTATGATTAACCCCTCTCGCAAGCATCCGCAACTATGAAAGAAGAATTAAGGTAAACCTAACCATAGGATGAAATATATGGATCCAAATCAGCCCCTTACGAAGCAATGCATAAACTAGGGTTTAAGCTTCTGTCACTCTAGCAACCCATCATCTACTTATTACTTCCCAATCCCTTCCCCTAGGCCCAAATAATGATGAAGTGTCATGTAGTTGACCTTCACATAACACCACTAGAGGAAAGACAACATACATCTCATCTAAATATCGAACGAATACCAAATTCACATGATTACTTATAACAAGACTTCTCACATGTCCTCAGGAACAAACGTAACTACTCACAAAGCATATTCATAATAATAATCAGAGCAGTATTAATTATCATTAAGGATCTGAAAATATAATATTCCACCGAATAAACCAACTAGCATCAACTACAAGGAGTAATCAACACTACTAGCAACCCACATGTACCAATCTGGGGTTTTGGACCAAGATCAAATACAAGAGATGAACTAGGGTTTGAGAGGAGAAGGTGCTGGTGAAGATGATGATGGAGATTGACCCTTCCTCGATGAGAGGAGCGATTGTGATGACGATGACGATGATTTCCCCCTCCCGGAGGGATATTTCCCCGGCAGAACAGCTCCGCCGGAGCCCTAGATTGGTTCTTCCCAGGTTTCACCTCGAGACGGCGACACTTCCTCCCAAAAGCCTCTTCTTGATTTTTCCAGGATAAAAGACACCATATATCCAAAGATGGGCACCGGAGGCCAGCTAGGGGGCCCACAAGGTCGGGGGGCGCGCCCTCCACCCTTGTTCCTGGCTGGTGGCCCCCCTCTGGTTCTTCCTTCGCCCAATATTTTTTATATATTCCAAAAATAAGCTCTGTGAAGTTTGAGGACTTTTGGAGTTATGCATAATAGGTCTCTAATATTTGCTCCTTTTCTAGTCTAGAATTCCAGCTGCCGGCATTCTCCCACTTCATGTAAACCTTGTAAAATAAAGGAGAATAGGCATACGTATTGTGATATAATGCAATAAATATCAATATAAAAGCATGATGCAAAATGGACGTATAAACGAGGCACTCCTCCTCCTCCTCCTGCAGGAACTGGATGTAGCACGCAAGCTTGCTGACGCACGTGCGGGCCTCCACCTCCGCCTCCCTCCTTCGAGCGGTGGTGGCGGAGCGGGTGATGATCCCGGCAGTCGACGGTGGGCTGGCGGCCACGATGGCCGATGATACGTCCATTTTGCATCATGTTTTCTTACTATTATTTATAATGTTTTTATCCATAATAATGCTTTTTGTAGTAATTCTAATGTCTTTTCTCTCATAATATGCAAGGTATACACAAAGAGGGAGAATTCCGGCAGTTGGAAATCTGGACCTGGAAAAGCTACATCAGGCCACCTATTCTGCACAACTCCAAACAAGATGAAACTTCATGGAGATTTTTTATCAAATATATGAAGAATATTGGAGCAAATAACTACCAAAGGGGGCCCACCAGGTGGGCACAACCCACCTGGGCGCGCCAGGGAGCCCAGGCGCGCCCTGGTGGGTTGTGATCACCCAGGCCCACCTCCGGTGCCCTTCTTCTGGTATACAAGTCATTTTGACCTAGAAAAAGTAAGGAGAGGACTTTCGGGACGGAGTGCCTCCGTCTCGAGGCAGAACTTGGACAGGAGCACTTTTGTCCTCCAGCGGAGCGATTCCGTCGGGGGAACTTCCCTCTCGGAGGGGGAAATCATCGTCATCATCATCACCAACAACTCTCCCGTCTTGGGGAGGGAAATCTCCATCAACATCTTCACCAACACCATCTCCTCTCAAACCCTAGTTCATCTCTTGTGTTCAATCTTGTTACCGAAAGTATAGATTGGTGCTTGTGGGTGACTAGTAGTGTTCATTACATCTTGTAGTTGATTACTATATGGTTTATTTGGTGGAAGATTATATGTTCAGATCCAATATGATATTTAATACCCCTCCAATCTTGAGCATGATTATCATTTGTGAGTAGTTACTTTTGTTCTTGAGGTCACGGGAGAAATCACGTTGCAAGTAATCATGTGAATTTGATATGTAAGGGACCGATTGGATCCAAAAGTTTAATGCTATGGTTAGAATTTATTCCTTAATACTTTTCTCGTAGTTGCGGATGCTTGCGGGAGGGTTAATCATAAGTAGGAGGTTTGTTCAAGTAAGAACATCACCTAAGCACCGCTCCACCCACATATCAAATTATGAAAGTATGGAACACGAATCGAACCAACATGGTGAAAGTGACTGGATGAAATTCCCGTGTACCCTCAAGAACGCTTTGCTTACTATAAGCTCTGTTGGAAAAGGTAGTGCCTAGCAGGCGCTTAGGCATGCCTAGGCGCTAGGCAATGGCCAAACGCCTCACCTAGGGCATAAGCAGAAGTCTAGGCAGAGGAAGTAAGAAATTCTCTACCCAAGCGAGAAATCATGCCATATTGCACTGATATGCCAAAAGGGCCATATTCCATTCATAGTACTGGTAGTTAACATATTTATATGCCCTAAATTAATAAAATACACATATAATAACCACATATACACCCCGATAGTAAAAATTACATAACCACATAGGCTGCGCCTAGGGCACTTAAGCACCGCCTAGGCACTAGGCGAAGGCCAACCGCCTCGCTTATGCTTACCGCTTTTTCCAACCTTGACTATAAGAGACCGTTTTGGCCTGTCCTTTGCCTCAAAAGGATTGGGCTACCTTGCTGAACTTTTTCTACTATTATCGTTACTTGTTTGTTACAAATTATCTTACTATCAAACAACTCTGTTACTTACAATTTCAGCACTTGCAGACATTACCTTGCTGAAAACCACTTGTCATTTCCTTCTGCTCCTCATTGGGTTCGACACTCTTACTTATCAAAAAGAGCTAAAATTGATCCCCTATACTTGTGGGTCATCAAGGCTATTTTCTGGCACCGTTGCCGGGGAGTGAAGTGCCTTTGGTAAGTGGAATTTGGTAAGGAAACATTTATATAGTGTGCTGAAATTTATTGTCACTTGTTACTATGGAAAACAATCCTTTGAGGGGTTTTTTGCGGTATCTTCACCTCGACCGGAACTACAATTAGCTACCCTCAACCCACTATACCTACTGAAAATATTGAATATGAAATTCCTTCGGGTATGATAGAACAACTGCTAGCTAATCCTTATGCAGGAGATGGAACCGAACATCCTGATATGCACTAGATATATGTAGAATAAATTTGTGGATTGTTCAAGCTTGCAGGTTTACCCGGAGATGAAGTTATGAAAAAGGTTTTCCCTTTATCTTTGAAGGGAAAAGCATTGGCATGTGATATGTCTCCAATGTATCTATAATTTTTGATTACTCCATGTTGTTATATTATCAATCTTGGATGTTTTATAATCATTTTATAGTCAAATTATATCATTTTTTGGTACTAACCTATTGACATAGTGCCAAGTGCCAGTTGCTATTTTTCCATGTTTTTTACATCTCAAAAAATCTATATAAAACGGAGTCCAAATGCCATGAAACTTTACGAAGATTTTTTTATGGGCCAGAAGGAACACAACGGGCCCTAACTGTGCCTGGGGGGGTGCCCCGAGGGGAGCACAACCCACTAGGGCACGCCAGGAGGCCCAGGCGCGCCCTGGTGGGTTGTGCCCACCTCGGGTGCCCCCCGGACCGCCTCTTTGCTCTATAAATACCCCAATATTACCCAAACCCTAGGGGAGTCGATGAAATATTGATCCAGCCCCGCAGAGTCCAGAACCACCAGATCCAATCTAGACACCATCTCGAATGGGGTTCACCACCTCCATTGGTGCCGCTCTGATGATGCGTGAGTAGTTCTTTGTAGACCATCGGGTCCGTAGTTAGTAGCTAGATGGCTTCCTCTCTCTCTCTCTCTTGATTCTCAATACAATGGTCTCTTGGAGATCCATATGATGTAACTCTTTTGTGGTGTGTTTGTTGGGATCCGATGAACTTTGAGTTTATGATCAGATCTATCTTTTTATATCCATGAAAGTATTTGAGTTTCTTTGATCTCTTTTATGCATGATTGCTTATAGCCTCATATTTCTTCTCCGATATTTGGGTTTTCTTTGTCCAACTTGATCTATTTATCTTGCAATGGGAAGAGGTGCTTTGTAGTGGGTTCAATCTTACGGTGCTTGATCCCAGTGACAGAAGGGGAACCGACACATATGTATCGTTGGTACTAAGGATGAAACGATGGGGTATATCTCTACATAGACAGATCTTGTCTACATCATGTCATTGCTCTTATTGCATTACTCCGTTTCTCCATGAACTTAATACACTAGATGCATGCTGGATAGCGGTCGATGTGTGGAGTAATAGTAGTAGATCCAAGCAGGAGTCAGTCTATTAATCTTGGATGTGATGCCTATGTAATGATCATTGCCTGGATATCGTCATGAGTATTTGAAGTTCTATCAATTGCCCAATAGTAATTTGTTCACCCAACGCTTTGCGATTTTTCTCGAGAGAAGCCACTAGTGAAACCTACGGCCCCGGGGTCTCCTTCTCATATTATTTTCCTTTGCGATCTATTTTCCTTTGTGTTTATTTTCAGATCTACTAAACCAAAAACCCAAAAATACCTTGCTGCAATTTATTCTCATTTATTTATTTGGCATTCGATCTATCAATCTACTACAGATTGACCTCACGCCAATTTGCCTATCTTGAGGGGCCGTACCCCGGAAGGGATTGACAACCCCTTTAACACGTCGGGTTGCGAGAAGTTGTTATTTGTGTGCAGGTGATGTTTACGTTGTGTTGCTTGGTTCTCCTACTGGTTTGATAACCTTGGTTTCATATCTGAGGGAAATACCTACCACCGTTGTGCTACATCATCCCTTCCTCTTTGGGGAAATACCGACATAGCTTCAAGCAACATTAGCATGGTATAGGCTATGCGATGATATTGGATCCTGGACCTAGAATCGTATGAAATTAGAATTCCATCAAAAAATTATCCTATGCATCTAGTTCATCATGTGATTGGAATTATATATATAATTTTTGGCCCCGTGAAGGAGAAAGCATCGCTCTAGCTTGGGGGAGGCTTAAGTCAATGTTACATTCATGCCCTAATCATGAGCTCCCAAGAGAAATTATTATCCAGAACTTTTATGCTCAGCTTTCTCGTAATGATCAAACCATGCTTGATACCTCTTGTGCTGGTTCTTTATGAAGAAGACTATTGAATTCTGGTGGGATCTTTTGGAAAGAATTAAACGCAACTCTGAAGATTGGGAACTCGACAAAGGTAAAGAGTTAGGTGTTAAACTTAAGTATGATTGTGTTAATTCTTTTATGGATACCGATGCTTTTCAAAAGTTTAGCACTAAATATGGACTTGACTCTGAGATAGTAGCCTCCTTTTGTGAATCATTTGCTACTCATGTTGATCTCCCTAAATAGAAGTGGTTTAAATATCACCCACCTATTAAAGAAGAAATTAAAGAACATATGCCAGTTAAAGAAGAAACAATACTTTACAATGTCGATCACGTTGTTCCTTCTGCTTATATTGAGAAACCACCTTTCCCTGTTAGGATAAAGGAACACCTAAACCTGATGAACAAATTAAAGTAGAACCTAGTATTGCTATGGTTAAATATCTCTTGGAAGAAGATGTAGATGGGTATGTTATTTACTTCTGTGAAGAAGCTGCTAGAATTGCCAAACCTGGTAAAAAGGATAAACATAGACCTGTTGCTGGCATGCCCGTTGTCTAAGTTAAAATAGGAGATCACTATTATCATGGTTTATGTGACATAGGTGCTAGTGTGAGTGCTATTCCTTACACCTTATATCAAGAAATTATGAATGACATAGCACCCGCAGAGATAGAAGACATAGATGTTACTATTAAACATGCTAATAGAGACACTATATCACCAATTGGGATTGTTAGAGATGTTGAAGTCTTGTGTGGGAAAATAAAATACCCTACTTATTTTCTTGTTCTTGGTTCCCCACAAGATGACTTTTGTCCCTTCATCTTTGGTAGACCTTTCTTAAACACCACTAATCATAAAATAGATTGTAAGAAGCAAACTGTCGGTGTTAGTTTTGGTGATGAGTGCCATGAGTTTAATTTTTCCAAGTTTAGTAGAAAGCTTCATGAAAAAGAATTGCCTAGTAAGTATGAACTAATAGGTCTTGATACGTCTATTGATGTGCCTCCTACTGATCCCTTAGAACAGTATTTGCTAGACCATGAAAATGATTTACATATGCATGAAAGAAATGAAATATATAAGATTTTCTGTGAACAACGTCCTCTGATTAAACAAAAATTGCCTATTGAAACTCTAGGAGGTCCTCCTCCACCTAAAGGTGATCCTGTGTTCGAATTAAAACAATTGCCAGACACTTTGAAATATGCTTATCTTGATGAAAAGAAGATATATCTTGTTATTATTACTACTAACCTTTTAGAACATTAAGAAGAAGGATTATTGAAAGGTCTATGGAAGCACCGAGGTGCTATTGGATATACTCTTGATGATTTAAAGGGCATTAGTCCCACTCTATGTCAACACAAAATTAATATGGAACCTGGTGCTAAACCCGTTGTTGATCACCAACGTCGGTTAACCCCGAAGATGAAAGAAGTGGTAAGAACAGAAATATTAAAACTTCTGGAAGTAGGTATAATCTATCCTATAGCTGATAGTTGATGGGTAAGTCATGTTCATTGTGTCCCTAAGAACGGAGGTATAACTGTTGTTCCTAATGATAAGAATGAACTTATTCCACAAAGAATTGTTACAGGCTATAGAATGGTAATTGATTTTAGAAAATTAAACAAAGCAACTAGAAAAGATCATTACCCTCTACCTTTTATTGATCAAATGCTTGAAGGATTATCTACGCACACACATTTTTGCTTCCTTGATGGATATTCTGGTTTTCTAGAAATACCTGTTTCTCAACCTGATCAAGAAAAGACCACTTTTACTTGTCCCTTTGAAACTTATGCTTATAGACCTATGCCTTTCGGTTTATTTAATGCACCTGCTACCTTTCAAATATGTATGACTATTATATTCTCTGAATTTTGTCAAAATATTTTTGAGGTTGTCATGGACGACTTCTTTGTTTATGCGAAGTCTTTTGATGATTGTTTAAGCAATCTTGATCGAGTTTTACATAGATGTGAACAAACAAATCTTGTCTTGAATTGGGAGAGGTGCCACTTTATGGTTAATGAAGGCATTGTCTTGGGTCATACAATTTCTAAAAGAGGTATTGAAGTGGACAAAGCTAAGGTTGATGCTATTGAGAAAATGCCATGTCCTAAAGATGTAAAAGGTATTCAGAGTTTCTTAGGTCATGCTGGTTTTTATAGGAGATTTATCAAAGACTTTTCTAAAATTTCTAGGCCTCTTACGAATCTTTTGCAAAAGGATATACCTTTTGTTTTTGACGATG
Source organism: Triticum urartu (assembly GCF_003073215.2). Lineage (NCBI taxonomy): Eukaryota > Viridiplantae > Streptophyta > Magnoliopsida > Poales > Poaceae > Triticum > Triticum urartu. The sequence goes on along the minus strand of NC_053028.1, from coordinate 628,178,467 downwards.
ATTGTTTAGAAGCCTTTCAAACACTCAAGAAAGCCTTAATTTCTGCACCTATTGTTCAACTGGAACATGCCTTTTGAAATTATGTGTGATGCTAGTGACTATGCTATTGGTGTTGTTCTAGGACAAAGAGTTGATAAGAAACTGAATGTCATTCATTATGCTAGTAAAACTCTAGACAGTGCTCAACGAAATTATGCTACTACGGAAAAAGAATTCTTAGTAGTGGTGTTTTCTTGTGATAAATTTAGATCTATTGTTGATTCAAAAGTAATTGTTCACACCGATCATGCTGCTATTAAATATCTTATGGGAAAGAAAGATGCTAAACCTAGTTCTCTTGCTACAAGAATTTGATTTACATATAACTGATAGAAAAGGAGTTGAGAACCCCGTAGGTCATAATTTATCTAGGCTTGAAAATGTGCCTGATGACCCACTACCTATTGATGATAGTTTTCCTGATCAGCAGTTAGCTGCAATAAATGTTGTTCATAGTACTCCTTGGTATGCTGACTATGCTAATTACATTGTTGCTAAATATTTACCACCTAGCTTTACTTATCAACAAAAGAAAAAAATCTTCTATGATTTAAGACATTACTTTTGGGATGACCCACATCTTTATAAAGGAGTAGATGGTATTATTAGACATTGTGTACCTGAGAATGAACAGGGACAAATCATACGAAAATGTCACTCTGAAGCTTATGGAGGGCATCATGCTGGAGATAGAACTGCTCACAAGGTATTGCAATCTGGATTTTATTGGCCTATTCTCTGCAAGGATGCTCGTAAGTTCGTCTTATCTTGTGATGAATGTCAAGGAATAGGTAATATTGGTAAGCGTAAAGAAATGTTTATGAATTATTCACTTGCTGTTGAACCATTTGATGTTTGGGGGTGTCGGTGTCAAAACTGGCAGATCTCGGGTAGGGGATCCCAAACTATGCATCTAAGGTCGATGGTAAACGGAGACAGGGGACACGATGTTTTACCTAGGTTCGAGCCCTCTCTATGGAGGTAATACCCTACGTCATGCTTGGTTGATCTTGATGAATATGAGTATTAAAAGAGTTGATCTACCACGAGATCGTAATGGCTAAACCCTAGAGGTCTAGCTTGTGTGGTTATGATAATGAGTATCCTTCCCTCCGGACTAAGGGTCAGTTTGGTTGGTGTCCTAAACACCACGCCTGGGAAATATTCGTGCCTGGCACATGCCTGAGAAACTGAAAAAAATTGCCTGGTTAGGCAAGTGGAGCGAAGCCCCGTTTGGATGACGACCTTGCCTGGTGAGCGCTAAAAAGTCTGACACAGCGAATTGACTCCTTCCCAAATGCCTTGGTCCTTGAGACCTATGATTAATAAGCCCAGGCTGCTGCTCCAGGCAGGCCCAGGCGTCCAAATTCACTAGCCTGGACGAGGCTAACCAGGTTGCCTGGACTAAGCATGTTTCTTTCTTTTATTTTTTAAAATCTAGGCTAGGCTAATCACTTTGCATGGATTCCCAGGCCAGGCAGATGCTTCATTTCCCAGGACACTATCCAAACAAATACCAGGCAGGGTCCAGGCAGAGCCCAGGCCAGGCGTGCAACCCCCAGGCCTCAAACCAAACACGCCCTAGGTCCTCCGGTTTATATAGACACCAGGAGGATCTAGGGTTACACAAGGTCGGTTACAAAGAAGGGAATCTACATATTCGGTCGCCAAGGTTGCCTTCCACGCCAAGGAGAGTCATATCTAGACACAGGTGCAGTCTTTGGTCTTCGTATCTTCACAGCCCATTAGTCCGGCCCATGGCTAACAGGCCGGACACTCGAGGACCCCTTAGTCCAGGACTGCCTCAGTGGCCCCTGAACCTGGCTTCAATGAGAAGGTATCCGGCGCGTACATCTGTCTTCGGCATTGCAAGGCGGGTTCCTCCTTCCAAACTCCAAGGTAGTCTTCGAATGTATTGAACATGTCCGGACCTGTAACACACACCACACACAACCGTAGAGAGAATATAATATTCCACAAGTCCAATCTGCTGACAACTTTTTTTACAACATGACATCACGTCTGCCCGGTCACTATATCGAACCGTTTTGTCTGCCATCCCGTGTTTCGAGATGTGATTTCCATTGGCACGTCTTGTCAAAGCAGATATCGTGTCCCCTTATTGCGGGATCCTCATCAATACGGGCATGGGTAACCCAATCGTGCCGTTTACACAGCCCATGGGAGGAGGCGAGTTTTAAGGCGAGTAGGAAGGTGTTTGACATTCGCGGCCTTTATAAGGGGATAAGGATTCTTCCTCATTCACCCATGCCTTCTCCTTCCTCTGCCCATCCATTCTTGAGCTCCAGCGTCCAAGTTCTAGCTTCCCCCACCAGAGAAAGCACTCCAACCATGTCCGGATCTGGAGCTGGAGGCAAGTGGATGGCCTCCTCTATTAAGAAGAAAGACATCAAGGAGCTCTGAGAGGCCGGATACCTGGCCAAGGAGATCGTTCACCATCTCCCGGCCAAGGGACAAATCGTCCCTACCCCATAGCCCCATGAGAGGGTTGTATTTCTCACACATTTCGTCTGCGGGATGGGATTCCCTCTCCACCCATTTGTCCGCGGACTGATGTTTTTAATACGGGCTGGACTTCCATCATCTAGCCCCCAACTTTATCATCAACATCTCGACATTTATAGTCATTTGCGAGGCCTTTCTCCGTATCCCACCTCACTTCGGCCTATGGCTGAAGACCTTCAATGTAAAGCCGAAGGTGGTGAGAGGCCAACAAGCAGAGTGCGGAGGCGCCATGGTGGGCAAGATGCCCAATGTCACATGGCCCGAAGGCTCCTTTGTGGAGACGGTGAAGGGGTGGCAGTCGGGGTGGTTCTACATCACTGAGTCACGCGACACCAACTGGGCGGCGGCCCCTGAACTCCGATCCGGAGTTCCGATGCGGCTCACCTCCTGGCAAGAGAAGGGCCTAACCTGGGGTTCTTCGAATGAGCTAACTGGGCTCCAGACGTGCGTCCAGAACATGATAACCAAGAGAATCAAACTTGTCAACATGATCTAGGTCATGCTCATTCGCTGGATCCTTCTGTGCCAATGCCGGACTTGCTATTTGTGGGAGTTCGATCCGGCCAGGCACCAAACGCTGTTAGAGCTCTTCGGCACGATGCACGAAGACATCTGGAAAGTGTTCTTCAGGGCCGGCGAGACGCCACCGCCTACGACCGAGGATCACGGGCTAGCTTAAAGCGCCAGGCTAATTCGTTAAGTTCTTTCATGTTTTCAAGGTATAGCCTTTACTGGCATATTTTGAGGAAGCAGTCTAAGCCTTCCTATCAATATTTTTAGGCTTGGATTGACATAGCGAGGCGGATTAACTGTCCGGCCCCGCTGCCCGAAGACCAAGAAACCCCACTTCTGACAAAGATGTTGTTTCTGGTTACTTATGATGTGCCGGAGAAGAAGGCCAAGAAAACGGCCAAGGGGGCCCGAAGTGGCCTTCACCGAAAAGGTGCTTCAGACATGACGTCCGAAGACGAGACTCACTCTTCGGCCGCCGAAGACGAGGACGAGGAGGAGGAAGAAAGAAACTCCCACCCTGAGGGGGGAAGGAAGAAAAGGGGGGCCTCCCCAAATTTGGAGGCGAAGGCGCCCAAGAGGGGGGAGGTCTCCCTCGCGGATGACTCCGTGTGGGATGTCAATAGCGGTCCAGAGCGACCCTCCCCGAACCAAGCCACGGGCCGCCTTGTAAGTACCTTATGCATATACAAATGTCTGGCCTTTCTACTTTGCAATATTAATATGTTTAAATTATGCTATTGCAGTCCGGCCCGCGACAGCTCCCCGTGATCCTCAACAGGAGGTTCGCTAGATTCAAAGGAGATGGCCGGTGTGTCACTGCCGCCCGCTCACTCCCCCAAGGCCAAGGACGACGCGGAGGTGTTGTCCCGAAGAACTTTCCCAGGCCGGGGAGAGGCTCAGGAGGCGCCAGAAGGCGATGCCTCCGTCACTAGACACCAGCAAGAGCCGATCCTCATGGAGACTGGTGGTGAGGAGGGCCGTGTTCAGTCCGACCCTCAGCCGGACTCTATTCCGAAGACCGACGCGGCTCCCGAATCCAGCATGCAACCTCCTTCGAAAGAAGGGGGTATGCATATTCCGCCGGTGACCCTTGTCCAACCCGAGGCACCGGATAATCTGCTGGAAGTGCTGCGAGGCGCTTTCATTGTGGATGAGCACCGTGTCCTTATGGGCACGGTAATTGAGAAGGTTCAGTCCGCCAAAAGCGGACTGACCGAAACCTGCGCTAGCCTTTTAACAGGCTTTGAGGTAAGTAATGTAATTGTAGAAAGGATATCGCAATGTAAACAGTAGCCCCTGATGCTCTGTTCGGTGTTCGAAAAGAAAAAGCCGAACAGAGGATCAAAATAATTTTCGAAGGAGTCTAACATAAGATGTCTATGTGAATAAGCAGGCATCGCTGCTGGCTGCTGCTGCTCATACTGCGGAGGTCTCCGGCCTGAAGAAGAGCCTAGAGCGGGCCGAAGAAGAGCTCGACGTCATGAAGAAGTAGTTGAGGAAAGCCAAGGTATGCAGTGACCTGCGTGTATATTTAGGAAGGATGAATGTTTCCTGCTGACTAAAGTGTCATGAATTTTATTAGGGGCCATGACCGAGGTGGCGGCCCTCAAGAAGGCGTTAGCCGAGGCCAAGGACAAAGCGGCCAAGGAGCGCGCCGCATTCGAGAAACACGAGGCCCGGGTCAGCGAGGTATAGCAAGAGCTCTAGGACGCCATTAAGAAGTACGAGTCCTTGGAGCGTGATTCTAAGATGCAAGCGTTCGAACTTGCGAAGGCCCGCCAGAGCGCACAAGAGGCTCGAGCCGAGGCCCAGAGCGCCCTTCAAGAAATCCAGGCGGCCAAGAAGATCGCGGCGGGTAAGGCTTTCATTATGCAAAGCAAGTCTGTGAAGGAAATGTTCCTTTTACTTACCCGAATTTGGAGCTCTCCAGGGGCGTTTACGGATTTGCCGCGCAGCGTATCAGATGTTGTTGAGTTCTATCGAGCCGAAGAAGGGATTTCTACGGAGAAGCTATTCCGTTCTCAATATCTTGGACCAGAACATCCGATCCCCTTCAGCGACCAGCTAAAACAGCTGGTCGAGCTGCACAAGGCGGCCGAGCTAGCCAAGAAGGACCTGATAGTCCGACTATGGCCTGCCGCGCCGATACCCAGCAGCTAGTTCGGACTTGTGAAGCGGCTTGTTAGTGCCTGCCCATGGCTTGGGGTCATAAAGTGGTTGGTCTGTATTGAAGGTGCACGGATGGCCTTTGCCCGTGTCAAGATGCACTGGACGAAGATGGATGCCAAGAAGCTGATGAGCGAGGGGCCGCCTGAGGGCAAGGAGCACCGCCGACCCGAGTTATATTTTGATGGTGTCCTGGAGGGATCCCGCCTTGTGGCGGAACAATGTTCGAAGGATGTTATATTACCATGAAAACATTCATATTATCCAGTCCTGTAACATGAAACAATGATGTTATGCAATATAATGCTTGTTATGTTTTAATTTTTTCCTCCTGTGCGGCCGTGTTGTATGAAATCTGAGGGTTGGCCAGTCGTCGGCTTCTGCCCCCATGTAGGTAGTACGGGGGTGTTCAGGATGGAATCTAAAAAATCTTGATCCAATTATATGGTCCTTGAAGGAGTTGTTTAGCGCAACGAACCAGCCAACCAGACTATGCGGCTTGAACGCCCTCACTTAGCCATAGGAGTTTTATAACAAAAACATGGGCGCAGGCCCTAGTATCTGAACTAGAGTGCTTTAAGCGTCTGATCAGGAAGTACCGATCCTTCGTGTAATGCGGAAGAAACCTCCAACGATTTGCAACCTCCGAACAGCTGACCGACTCTCGCCGCATCATGATAGTCAGTCTTCGGCTTTCTCTACTGAGGCACTCCTTTGGGTAAACCAAGGCACAATCGCAGTTGTCGGGTGGTGGGTGCGACATATGCCAACGGGTGGCTTATCTTTGTCGGAACCAGTAAGACATCGCCGGTGCCTGGAAGCGGGATGAGGCGAAGACATGCACGCTGGCGGATCTTACCCAGCTTCGGGGCTCTCCGAGGAGATAACACCCCTACTGCTGCTCTGTGGGGTCTCCGCATGCTCACTAGATGAATCGAGTAGCTACACGACGCTCCTTGAGCTGTTTGGGGGGAGGAGGAAGAAAGGGCACGGCTAGCCTGCTTCTTCTCCTTATGTGGTGTCTAGAGCTAGCAGGGGGTTGAACCCTTTGCATCGGTGCTCCGGGGGGTCTATATAGGCCTACCCCCCGGGGGTACAATGGTAATCGGGCTGGGCGCGGGGCCCAGCCGTCTGTGACTGCGCTCGCCGGCTTCTGCGCCGGCTACAGGGGCCCGCCAACTGGTGGGTCCCGCCGTCTGCCAACTCCTTGGTCGACTGGCAGGCCCCACTGTCCGGGGCCAGGTCAATGGTGGGTCACTGTGGCTTCATCTTGGTGACGTGAGCTTCGTCGTGGTAAGCGTGGCTACAGTACCGCCGTCTGTCGGACGATCGCTGTAGCCTCACCGTGTCTTGTCTCCTTAATGGGGTGTCTTCTTCGAGGGAAGCGGCAAGCCGGCTGCGGGGAGCCGGCTCTGTCTTGGGACGGCTTGTTGGAAGCGTGGCCGCCTTCGGCCGTCTCTCTGCGTAAAGGGGCCCACCGCCTGTGGGCCGCGCTGGCGGCCCATCGTGGGTGAGGCCAGGGTCAACATGGCAACAGTGCCGCGCCGGACGGGTCATGCCTACCCCGTACGGCGCACTGTGCCAGGCGTGCCCCGGGATTCGAGGGTGGCAGGCTCTTCTGTAGCCACGCCCCGTCGCACCGCCGTTAGGTGGGTGCAAACTTTGTGGGTACGGTCTTGACTGCTTTACGGGGGGCCAGCTCGAAGGAGTCGGCTTTCTCACAGCCGGCTTCTTGGAGTCGGCCCTCTCATGAGGGTTAAAGTCGGACCGCCTTCCGAAAGCCGGCCTTGATCGCAGCCGGCTAGGGGAAGGCGGCCCCATGTCTTCGATTCTTGAGAGCCGGGCTGGCTCGTAACTTTTTCAGAAGTGCCAGGGGAAGCCGGCTTGGCTACCTATGGCTATCACACCGACAGTAGTCCCCGAAGCTGATCGAGCTCCGAGGTGAGCAGTGGGGACGAGAAGCTTAGTCAGCTTCCTATCCTGAGGAGCCGGCCTCGCGGGCGTACGCCGACTTCAGATAACCCCGCGTAGGCGGGAGGAGAGGGGGCCTGCGTGCTGACCACGGGCTCTTTCGCAGCCACGTGGCGGCAGGATCCTGCGAGCGCACGCGCGCGACGGGGCGCCGCCGCAGGCCCGGGCCCGCCACTCGCGAGCCTCGGTCCGGGCGCGGATCTCCCGTGGCCCACAGGGCCGCTCGCCTTCTCAAGGCAGTTTTCATCTCGCCATTAAGGATCGATAATCGCGGGGCGTGGGGAGTGGGCACGATCAACCCCCACGCTTCCCCACACCACGCCTCCTCGGCTCCGCCACGTGAGCCTATAAGTAGGGGGAGGAGGGGGAGCGACAGAGGTTCGCGCGCTCCCTCCCACTCCGTCCCTCCTAACTCTCGTCTTCTTCCTCTCGCTGCCGCCGCAGCCTCCTGTCTCAGCGCCGTCGCGTCTCCACGCCACCTCGCTCCCATGGCATTGTCAAGCTCCTGGGACGGCTCCAACGTCCATGAGGATCACGTGGAGTTCCTTCGTCAGACCCGGCGCCTGCCCGGCGCCGACCGCGTACAGGTCCGCCTGGCGCCCGAGAGGGAGATCTCGCCGGCGCCGGAGGAGGGCGAGCGGGTTGTCTTCCGCTCGCACTACCTGCGCGGCTTCGGCCTCCCGGCGAGCGGGTTTCTGCGTTCTTTCCTCGACTTCTACAACCTCCAGCCGCATCACCTCACGCCCAATGCGGTGATGCTGCTGTCGGCCTTCGTCTCCCTCTGCGAAGGCTTCTTGGGGCTGCTCCCCACGCTGGAGCTCTGGGGAGAGTTCTTCCAGAGCAAGCTCGGCACAGTCGTCGCCGGCGTGCCTGCCCCCTGCGGGGCCTTCATCGCCATGAGGAGGGCGAGTGAGAACAATCCGTTCCCGCCCATCCCCCTGATCCAGTCGGTAAAGGTCTGGCAGAGATCTTATTTCTATGTGAAGAACGTCGCCGAGCAAGAAGACTACATCAACCTGCCGGCTTATGTAGCCGGCCCGCCGGCTGGGAGGCAGCCCTCGTGGAGCTTCCGGTCCCGGTCGTTGTCTCCGGCCGGGAACGCTGCCATCTCCCGGCTTCGGGTGCTGATTCAGTCGGAAGGCTTGCGCGGGGCCGACTTGGTGGCCGCCTTCGTGGAGCGCCGGATCCTTCCTCTCCAGAGCCGGCCCCATATGATGTGTCAGATGAGTGGCCGCTTCGACCCAAGCCGGCTGAGCACATGGGAGATGCCCCATGCGGAGGTGGCGCTCATGGTCAACTACATTGCCAACTGCAAGCTCAGCGGGGACTGGCAATACGGCAAGGCGCCGTATTCTCGTGCAAATCCTCCACCCGTGGTAAGTTTCTCTCTTTATCTTCTTTTCGTCGTCAGCCGGCTTCGTGTCGGCCGGCTTCTGATCAGTCGGTTCTCTGAGCAGAACCCTCTTCTGGCGCCGCCGGCCGGGGTGGCAGGGATCGAACGCCAGTACGCCCCCGACCGCACGGTGGATGATGTTGATGACCCGGACTTGGGGGCGGCTGCCATGGAAGACACCGTCGTGGGGGACAGTGCCGAGCCCGGAGGCTCAAGGTTCACCGCGAGCTTCGAGGACTGGCCGGACGATTTTGAAGCCGAAGTCGCTCCGCGTCGCCAGCCGGCGGCCGACCGACAGGGCGCGGGCTCGTCCGTCGTGCCGGCTGCCGGCGGCGCGCAGAAGCGCCGGGCCGCTCTGGGCCTCTTCGGCAGTCGGCCGAAGAAGTCCAAGCCTTCCGCCGCGGCAACAAAGCGGGATGACGCGGCCACGAAGGCGGCACGCTTCCGCAAGGCTGTGAAACAGCCCCAGGCGGTCTCGGCGTAAGTCTTCAATTGCTTTGCCGCATTCGTCGTTGTTCTCTTTTCTTCGAATTTCTTCTTAACTTTTCCTCGCTTGCTGGGCAGGGCGCCGCTTTCCCTTGAGCAGGGCCCGAGCGGCTCCGTCGTGGAGCCGGCTGGAGGGTCCTCGAGCTCCCACTGCGTGGACCCCCGCGCCGATCTTAGGGAGGCCACAGAGCGGAACGCCCGCGTAGCACGGGAGGAGCGCGAGGTGGCGGAGAAGGCGGCCGCCCAGGCGGCAAAGGGGGAGGCCGAAGCGGTAGCCAAGGCCCAAAGGGAGGTGGCTCCCACAGAGACGGAGGCGGGAAGCTTGCGCAGCCAGCCTCCGCTGCTCGCCGTTCCCCTCCGAGCCGTGGCCCCCGACACCCCGTTGCCCTTGGCGGAGGAGATCATCCGAGACCCGCCGCTGTTGGAGAGGGAGGAGGACCCCGTGGCCTTGGCCGGGAGAGCGCCGCCTGCGGCGCCAACCGGAGCGGGCCAAGGCGGTCAATCATCAGCGGCGCCAGAGGAGCCGGCCGGAGGTGAGCCGGAGAGCGGGGCCGGCCTCAAGGTGCAGCTGGTGCCGGGCCGGCGTGCTGGAGGAGGCGCTGCTCCGTCGGAGTTGCGCCGAGCCGCGGGTGCAGGCCAGCCGGCTGGAGTTCTGGAGGCGGCCAGCACCGCCGTGTCCGAGTGGACTCCCAGCGGGGGGACCGGCGAGCTGGATGCGGCGGCTCAAGGGGTCCGGAGCCGGCTACGAGCTCAAGCCGCCCTGCTGCAACAACTCAACCAAGAGTTCTTGTCGACGCGAACCACTGTCCGGGTGAGTCCTTCGCTCTTGGCTGCTTTGCTTTCTTGATTTCTTCCATGGGGGCGCGTCAGCGCACCCACTGGGTGTAGTCCCCGAGATTCGGGCCGACTGCTGCGCAGTCGAGTCGGATCTTTCTCGACGGCCACCTTAGTTTGCTTTCTTTCTAAACTTTCAGGAATACCACAACCTTCGTGCTGCCGCCTTCGACTCCTAGGCCCGAGAGTTGAGCCGGCGGACCGACGACCTGGCCAACAGCCGAAGTAAGTACTTAGTTTTGTTTGTCTCCTGTGGGGGCGCGTCAGCGCACCCACTGGGTGTAGTCCCCGAGATACAGGCCGACTGCTGCGCAGTCGGGTCGAATCTTTCTTGACGACTCTTTTCTTATTGATCTTTCTTTTTTTTCTTCGCCCAACGCCGACTTGAGGAAGGAGCTTGGCGAAGCGAAGGCCGCCCTTTGCGCCAAAGAGGCTGAGTGCACTGCCTTGGCCCAGGAGCGGGATCGCCTGGCCAAGAAGCTGGCTGATCAAGAGGAAAGCCACAAAGCGGCCCTTCAGGCGGCGCGGGAAAGCGAAGACGCCTTGATGGCGGAGTATGAGATGGCGGCGGCGACCTGGTCTGAGACCCAGCGAGGCTTGGACGAAGGCTTCGGCCGGATTCAAGACTTGATCGACGGTAAGCTGCCTTCCTCGACCCTTTCCTGCCACTTGCCGCTTGGGTTTTTTGACTTATCTTGAGCTCTTGCTTGTCGTTTCTTGCAGATTACTTCCCAGGCTACTCCGCATTCGCCGCCCAAAGCATTGAGGCCCATCGCGAGGCGCGCCGGCAAGCGGAGGCCGACATCGCGCCGGATGCAAACCGGACCCTTGAGGAGCAGCTTCTGGCTGTCCAGGCACGGTTGCAGCCGGCTCATCGGATGCTTCGCCGGCTCCAACGTGCCGGGGCGCAAGTGCTGGCCGCCCTCTGGCCCAGCGAGACGATCCCCCGCACTCCGAGCCGAACTGTCGACTGGCTGGAAGTCGCAGTTGGTCGCTTCGAGGCTTGGAAAGCGTCAGCGGCCCACCTCGGAGCTGGGCGGGCGTTGGAATTCGTTCGGGCTTGGTACCCAAGGCTGAGCCTGGACCAGCTGCGCACTTGGCGGATGGAAGCCGACGCGGAGCTGGAGGCGGTGAGGCCAGCTATCGCCCAGCGGGCTTCAACGATCGCCGAGTGTACCGACATCAGCGTTTTCGCACCCGAAATCGATGATGACGGTGTCGCGCAGCCGGAGGAGTGGTTCGGGCTGAACCCGGCGGTGGGCGAGGACTCGGCGGAGGAGATCGCCTCCAGTGACGAGGGCGAAGAAGACGAAGACGACGGCGGCGGAGACGTCGAGCCGGCTGGTGGAACAACCAGCCGACCTCAGGCCGACCGTGCCTCCAGCAACGAGGCGCGTGGAAGTGCGCCCTCTGCGGGAGGCGGCGACCAAGCCGAAGTTCGTCAGCCGGCCGCTCCTTCAGCCGGCACGACCGTCTCCGCCAACCAGTCGGCCGCTCCACCAGCTTGACCTGCCGTCTTTATCTTTCCTGCTTTGTTGTCTTTGAACAATCTTTTGTTAAGTTTCGCAGTTCCACCCACTGGGGGTGTATCCAAACTATGTTGAATGCTGGCCTCTTGGAGGTCTTTTTATGTAAATTTTATCATGTGCATGTTTGGTTTCCATTCGCGTATGCTTGTTTATCCTTAGGCTTTTTCCTTTGCCGCCTTCCCTCTTTGGGGAGGCAAGTACTTGAGCTTTCTTGGATTTAAAGTAGAGCGAATGGAAACCGGCCGGCAGGCTACTCTAGTAGCCAGTCGGCGGTGTGGGAAAAACCGGCTTTTGTTATATTAGTCCGTTAGTCCCTAGCCGTTTTTCGTGTGGGCGGTCGTTCCTACCTTTAACTCTTGCCAGCCGGACAGCCGATTCTTCGAACTGTGACTTTGGCAAGAGAAGGCTTGAGAGCCGGCACACTACTTGTCTGACTGCGGGTAGGACTTCTAATATAACTTCGGTCGGCCAGTCCCCGAGCCGACTAGTCGAACTCGGTGCCGGACGGAATAAGTAAATGATACGACAAGGCCATAAGCATGATACTTTACATTCATAAATAAGGGATGGCAGTCCCCGAGCCCTCCTCGGGGAGCCTATTGTCTAGTACTTAATACAAAAGTTAGCGTGATACATACTGCCTTTCAACTGTAAAATCTTCGAAGGAGGTTGGCGTTCCATGGCCGTTCCGACTCCTTGCCGGAGTCGTCTCTCTTGCGTGCCTTCGGCTTCTGTGCGTCAATCAGGTAGTAGGAGTCGTTGCCTAGAGCTCTGCTGATGACGAAAGGGCCTTCCCAAGGGGCTGAGAGCTTGTGCTGGCCGGCTGTTCGCTGAATCAGCCGGAGCACAAGGTCACCCTCTTGGAAAGATCTTGGCCTGACCTTCCAGCTGTGGTAGCAGCGCAAACCCTGCTGGTAAATTGCAGACCGGCTGAGAGCTAACAGCCGGCTTTCTTCCAGCAGGTCGACACCGTCTTCTCGTGCTTCCTTGGCCTCCGCTTCCGTGTACATGGTTACTCGAGGCGAGTCGAATTCAATGTCAGTTGGGATGACCGCCTCGGCACCATACACAAGGAAGAAAGGGGTGAAGCCGGTTGACTTGTTTGGTGTAGTGCGCAGACTCCAGAGGACAGCCGGCAGCTCATCGAGCCAACAGCCGGCTGAGCGCTCCAAAGGTACAACCAGTCGGGGCTTGATGCCGGAGAGGATGAGGCCGTTGGCTCTCTTGACCTGGCCGTTTGACTGCGGGTGGGCGACGGATGCTAAGTCCAGCCGGATGCCTTGGGCTGCGCAGAAACGTGCCAAGGCTCCTTTGGCAAAATTCGTGCCATTGTCGGTGATGATGCTGTGCGGCACGCCGTACCGAGTTGTTATGTCTGCGATGAATGTCACGGCAGCCGGCCCATTCAGCTTCTTGATCGGCTTCGCCTCAACCCACTTGGTGAATTTGTCCACGGCGACGAGCAAATGCGTCATGCCACCACGCGCCGTCTTGAATGGGCCCACCATGTCCAGTCCCCAAACGGCAAAGGGCCAAGTGAGGGGAATGGTCTTGAGTGCCGAAGCCGGCATGTGTTGCTTGGAGCTGAAGAGCTAGCAGCCCTTGCAATGCTTGACTAATTCTTTGGCGTCGTCCAAAGCAGTCAGCCAGAAGAAGCCATGGCGGAAGGCTTTGGCGACAAGTGATCTTGAGGCCGCATGGTGGCCGCATTATCCTTAGTGAATGTCTGTGAGGATTGCAATGCCCTTTTCTTGCTCGACGCATCGCTGGAAGACTCCGGTGACGCTGCGCTTGAGTAGTTCTCTGTTGACGATTGTGTACGCTCCGGCTCGACGCTGGACTTGTCTTGCTTCTGTTTCGTCAGCCGGCAGGTCTTGGTTTACTAGGAAGTTGAGGATGGACTGAGCCCATGACGGAGCCGCGAGTTCTTCTACTGCCAAAGTGGCTACTGCCACCAGGGTGGGCGGGCTGGGCGGTGAGGTGCTGGAGTCAGCCGCCGGCTGTAGTGCTGATGCAGTCCCCGGGCCAGCTGCCGCAGTCCCCGAGCCGGCTACCGCAGTCCCCGGGCCAGCTGCCGAAGTCGCCGAGTTGGCGACGGGGGTCTTGGGGTCGGCGACTTGATTCTTCGAGCCGGGCCTGGCCGCATCGGGGTCAGGCGGCACGAAGATGGAATCGGATTCCGGAGACGGCTTGATGGACGGCTTGAGGAGGCGTTGTAGAGCGACGCCGGTTGGAATTGCTTGCCGAGTGGAGCCTATTTGAGCCAGGGTATCGGCTGGCTCGTTGTCGGCTCGAGGTACGTGGAGGAACTCGCATCCTTCAAAGTATCCGCTGAGTTGTTGGACCAGGAAACGGTAGCTCGCCATATTCGCGTCCTTGGCATCCCAGTTGCCGGATGACTACTGGACTACCAGGTCCGAGTCGCCATAACATAGGATCCGGCGAATGCCAAGCTCTTTGGCAAGCCGGAGCCCGTGTATGAGCGCCTCGTACTCGGCCACATTGTTGGAGGCGGCAAAGTGGATCTGTAGCGTGTATCTGAGCTTGTCGCCTTTGGGAGAGGTAAGGACGATGCCGGCTCCCAAGCCGGTGCGCATCTTGGACCCGTCGAAGTGCATGCGCCAATGGGTGGAGTCGGGAGCCGGCGGCAGGTACTGGGTCTCGGCCCAGTCGACGAGGAAGTCGGCCAGGGCTTGGGACTTGATGGCAGTGCGGGGCTGGTGGAAGATCGTGTATGGGGCCAGCTCGATGGCCCATTTCGCCACCCGGCCGGATGCATCCCGGCTGCCTATGATCTCGGCTAGCGGGGCAGTGCATACGACCGTGACGGGATGCTCTTGAAAGTAGGGCTTCAGCTTCTTGGCGATGAAGTACACGCCGTAACACATCTTTTGGTAGTGTGGGTAGTTCTGCTTCGAGGCGGACAGCACCTCGCTCAAATAGTACACCGGCCTCTGGACCGGCTGGGCTCGGCCTTCTTCCGGGCGCTGGACTACGATGACGGTGCTGACCACCCGGCTGGTTGCAGCGATGTAAAGGAGCATGGGCTCTTTCTCGGTCGGCGCCGCGAGGACAGGCGGCGTGGCCAGCATCTTCTTCAGCTCGTGAAAAGCTTGGTCGGCCTGGTCGTTCCACTCGAAGTGAGTGCTCTTCTTCATGAGGCGGTAGAGGGGGAGAGCTTTCTCTCCGAGCCGGCTCATGAAGCGGTTCAAGGAGGCCAGGCACCCGGTGAACTTCTGAATGTCTCGAAGCTTGGTAGGGATCGCCATTCTCTCGATGGCCTTGATCTTCGCCGGGTTGCATTCGATGCCACGTTCGGAGTCCAGGAAGCCTAGGAGCTGGCCGGCTGGCACCCCGAACACGCATTTCTCGGGGTTGAGCTTGATTTGGAACCGGCGCAGGTTCTCAAATGTTTCCTTGAGGTCTTCCAGCAAGGTGCCACGCTTCTCCGTCTTCACCACGATGTCGTCCACGTAAACATGGGCATTCCTGCCGAGCTGCTTGAGGAGGCACTTCTGCATGCAACGCTGAAAGGTGGCACCGGCATTTCTCAAGACGAATGTCATAGTCAGGTAGCAGAAGGCTCCGAACGGCATGATGAAGGCAGTCTTCAGGCGGTCGTCCGGGTCTAGCTTTATCTGGTGATATCCGGAGTAAGCATCCAAAAAACTCAACAGCTCGCATCCGGCTGTGGAGTCTATCACTTGGTCTATCCTTGGCAGGGCAAAAGGATCTTTGGGGCAAGCCTTGTTGAGACTTGTGTAGTCCATACACATGCGCCACTTGTTATTCTTCTTTAGCACAAGGACCGGGTTGGTGAGCCACTCTGGAAAGAAAACTTCCATGATAAAGCCGGCTGCCAAGAGCCGGGCTATCTCCTCCCCTACAATCCTGCGTTTCTCCTCCGACAGTCGGCGAAGGGGTTGTCTGACTGGCTTTGCGTCTTCTCGAACATGTAGTTTGTGCTCGGCAAATTTCCTCGGAACACCCGGCATGTCCTTGGGGGACCACGCAAAGATGTCCCGATTCTCACGGAGGAAATCGGCGAGCTCGCCTTCCTATTTGCTGTTCAGGTTTGCCCTGATGACGGCAAACCTCTCTGGACGCTTGGGGTCAAGAGGTATCTTCTTCGTCTCCTTGGCCGGCTGAAAAGACCCTTGAGTATCATGCTCCTTGGGGTCGGGGGACACGGCCGACTACTTGCCGGCTATGGCCACGACTCGGTCCAGCATCTTCTTCTCTTCGGCGATCACAAGGGACTCGGCCAGCCGGCTGCTGGCCGCTGCGCACTCGGAGGACTTCTTGTAGTCACCGGCTACGGTGATGACGCCTTTGGTGCTTGGTATCTTCATCTTGAGGTATGCATAGTGGGGAACCGCCATGAATTTGGCCAAGGCAGGTCGGCCCAGTAACGCATGATAAGGGCTCTCCAGGTCCACCACTTCAAACCAGATCGCTTCCCGGCGGAAATGCTCCTTGTCCCCAAAGAGTACATCAATCTTGATCTTGCCAATGGGGGCGCAGGACAGGCCGGGTACGATGCCGTGGAACACTGTCCGAGTGGGCGTGAGCTGTTTTGTCTTGATGTTCAGCTTCTCCAGGGTGTCACGATACAGGATGTTGATACTGCTCCCGCCGTCTACCAACACACGGGAGAAGCGGGCGGTGCGTCTGTCCGTTGCAAGGGTGGCTTCCAGGACCAGAGCATAAGAGCCGGGAGACGGCATCACCTCCGAATGGTCGGCCCGGCTCCAGCTGATGGGCTTTTCTGACCAATGCATGTGTCCAGCGGGGTTGGCAGTGACCACGCTGACTTCCTGGTGCTCTCGGCGTTTGCTGCGCCGGTCTTCGGGCTGGCTGGTGAAGACGATGTAGGTTGCTTGCTCATCAGGGAACTCGTCATGCACGGCCCCGACTACGGGCCGAGCGGCCGGAGGCGGCGGAGGCGGAGGCGGCGGGCCGGCAGGCGGAGGTGGCAAGAGCCCCTCACCCTTAGAGATTCGGGTGAGCCAGTTGCACTTTCGGGTCGTGTGGTTGGACGGCTTCGCGCCGCTGTGGAACTTGCAAGGGGCGTCGAGGGTTTGCTCGTAAGAGAAGGCGGGCTGCCAAGCCGGCCTGCCGCCCTTGGGCTTCTTGGGCGCCGGTCGTTCTTCAGGCGGCGCATCTTCGACCGTGGCCACCTGCCGGCTAGCGGGAGGCGGCGCAGGGCCCTTGCGCTTGTTGTCGTTCGAGTTGGGGTGTCGGCCGGGTTCTCCAGCCGGCGTCTTGGGCACCGGGTTGAGCACCTTTCCGGACGCGTCTACCCGAAGCTCGGTCTTCATCGAGGAGTCGGCGGTGGCGTACTTGTCCGCTATGTCCAGAAGCTCGTCGAGGGTAGCCGGCTCATCGCAGAGGAGCTTGTGCTTGAGGAGGGTGCCTTCTCGGCATCCGGCTGTGAAGTACTCTATGGCTTGCACCTCGTGCACCCCTTCACAAGAGTTGCGGAGCTCGGCCCAACGCGTGAGGTAATCGCGAGTGGACTCGGCGGGGCCTTGTACGCACAAGGAGAGCTGTCTGGGCTTGGGAGCCCGCTTGTAGGTGCTGGTGAAGTTGCGGATGAAGGCTTCTGTGAAGTCTAGCCAGCTATTGATGCTACGCGGCTTGAGGCTGTTGAGCCAGGTCCGCGCCGTGCCCTGCAGCATGAGGGGCACGTATTTCACGGCGACGCGCCGATTGCCGTTGGCTATGCTAACTGCGGTGGAGTAGTCGATCAACCAATCTTCTGGCTTCACGGAGCCATTGTACTTGGGCGTGTCTCTCGGGAGCGAGAACCCTTTGGGAAAGGGCTCGTCGTGGATGTGGGGGCCGAAACAAGGCGGGCCAACATCGTCTTCTTCTTCCAACGCCAGGGATCGCGCCAGGCGGTCGATCCGATGGCGGGCGTCGTTCTCGCCGATTCCTTCGCGGCGGCCCAGCCGGCCGCTGAGAGTCGGGTGCGCCACTGGCGGTGAGGCGGGATATCTCTCTCCATGGGGCGGAGGCGGAGGCGGGTCGCCCCGCCACTCCATGGCTCGGGGATGACTGTCCACGTCCCGCTCGATGGAGATCCGGGTCCGGCTGCGGCTGGTAGCCGGCTCCTTCTCGCGTAGCGCGCGGGTATTGCTCGTAGTCGGCGTCCGGGACATCGCGTCGTGCTCTCGGCGCGGGGGAAGGCTTTCCGCGCGAGCGTCGGCTTCGTGCCGCTGCGCGGCGGCGTCAATCAATTGCTGGATGCGCCGGGTCATGTGGGGAAGGTCTTCGGCTTCCAGGCCGTCCAGCTCGTCTACGGCCGCCTGGGCGGCACGCAAGTTCTCGAGCGGAGTGGCATAGACCGGGCGATCGACTCCCAGCGTGTCGGCGATGATGGCGCCGCGTTGCTTGACAAGGCCGGCCCGGCTTGGCCCGCCCGGGGCCGGTGTGCCGAAGGCGGCGCGGTCAGCCTCGCGCCGGTAGGCCTCAGTGAGGCGTCTTACGGAGGCCAGCCTCCGGCCCTCTGCGAGGAGAGCGAGGCGGCGTGCTTCCAGTGCTTCGTCGTCGGCGTCGGCCGGGAGAGGAGCGGACAAGTCGTGGGCCGCCGCGCGCGGGGCGTCGCGGGCGCTCTCGTCGGCCAGGCCGCCGTGGCCGACAACCATCACTTCGGCGGTGACAGCATCGTGGCCGTCGGCTCGAGGAAGCGGGTCGTTGTAGATCGCAACATTGGTGGGGAAGGCATCGTAGGAGGCCGTGTCGGAGTCGACAGGCATCGGGTCGGTTGAGCCAACCGACTCCAGGTTCGCAGCGGGCTCGCTGGAGACATGGAGCTGGCCGAGAAGGTTGGCGAGGCGGTCAGTGCCCTCGTCGGAGGCGAGCTCGTCGGAGGTGAAGGTCTCGTCGGGGAGATCGGCGAGGCCGCTTGCCGCGTAGATGCTGGTGACGCCTTGCAGCGCGTCGTGGCAAGCGCCATCGGGCGTGCCGGGCTGGCTACGCTCGCTGGGGAGGAAGAGGGTTCCCGTCAAGAACAGGTCTCCGGACGACGGTGCGCCTGGCCCCACGGTGGGCGCCAAATGTCGGGTGGTGGGTGCGACATATGCCAACGGGTGGCTTATCTTTGTGGGAACCAGTAAGACATCGCCGGTGCCTCGAAGCGGGATGAGGCGAAGACATGCACGCCGGCGGATCTTACCCAGCTTCGGGGCTCTCCGAGGAGATAACACCCCTACTGCTGCTCTGCGGGGTCTCCGCATGCTCACTAGATGAATCGAGTAGCTACATGACGCTCCTTGAGCTGTTTGGGGGGAGGAGGAAGAAAGGGCACGGCTAGCCTGCTTCTTCTCCTTATGTGGTGTCTAGAGCTAGCAGGGGGTCGAACCCTTTGCATGGGTGCTCCGGAGGGTTTATATAGGCCTACCCCCCGAGGGTACAATGGTAATCCGGCTGGGCGTGGGGCCCAGCCGTCTGTGACTGCGCTCGCCGGCTTCTGCGCCGGCTGCAGGGGCCCGCCGACTGGTGGGTCCCGCCGGCTGCCAACTCCTTGGTCGACTGGCAGGCCCCACTGTCCGGGGCCAGGTCAACGGCGGGTCACTGTGGCTTCATCTTGGTGACGTGAGCTTCGTCGTGGTAAGCGTGGCTACAGTACCGCCGTCTGTCGGACGATCGCTGTAGCCTCACCACGTCTTGTCTCCTTAATGGGGCATCTTCTTCGAGGGAAGCGGCAAGCCGGCTGCGGGGAGCCGGCTCTGTCTTGGGCCGGCTTGTTGGAAGCGTGGCCGCCTTCGGCCGTCTCTCTGCGTAAAGGGGCCCACCGCCTGTGGGCCGCGCTGGCGGCCCGTCGTGGGTGAGGCCAGGGTCAACATGGCAACAGTGCCGCGCCGGACGGGTCATGCCTACCCCGTACGACGCACTGTGCCAGGCGTGCCCCGGGATTCGAGGGTGGCAGGCTCTTCTGTAGCCACGCCCCGTCGCACCGCCGTTAGGTGGGTGCAAACTTTGTGGGTACGGTCTTGACTGCTTTACGGGGGGCCAGCTCGAAGGAGTCGGCTTTCTCACAGCCGGCTTCTTAGAGTCGGCCCTCTCATGAGGGTTAAAGTCGGACCGCCTTCCAAAAGCCGGCCTTCATCGCAGCCGGCTAGGGGAAGGCGGCCCCATGTCTTGGATTCTTGAGAGCCGGGCTGGCTCGTAACTTTTTCAGAAGTGCCAGGGGAAGCCGGCTAGGCTACCCATGGCTATTCACTCCGACAGCAGTAGTTCTCCCTTTACTACCTTAGTTGATATAGCGGAATGTAAGGTAGCAAGCATAGGAGCCGAGCAACCCAACTATTGACCAAAGACATGATTCGAAGCCAATGCATATAATGCTAAATTCAGGGTGCCGAACTATACTTATAAAAAGTGTTCGGACTTTTGTTGCCGTAGTGTGGGGTGCTATGAAGCCCCTGGCAAACATCAAATGTACCAAAGTGTACGGGTGCTACCTGATAGGGTTATCCACAGGGGGGCAGAGAGAAAAAAACAAGAAAACAGAAAAGGTGCAAAGGTAAAAAGCTGGGGTCCTAAAGCTCCAGCCGCAAACTGTTCTCGTTGTAATTTAATTAGTATGTCAAGGCGCATTGATACAGGTAGTGCGATAAGCAACATGCTATCTGACATGCCAAAACCAAGGGAGAGCTGCATGTGGGTCCTAAAAAACAGGTAGAGTTATCGTTAACGGAATCACCTAAAAAGTCCCCCATATGTCTGCGTTTCTCGCTGTCTTGGTGTGTTTATCCTTCAAGAGGATCGATGATCAGACCACCAGATGGGGCATGTGGGATTGAGACCTAAAAAGGAAACAAGTAAAAGTGAAAGTATGTGTGTAGCCGGTGTCGGTTGAGCTGTACTATGGATCACAAGCTAGCTATGCCTCCGTCCATGCCCATGGGATTTTGAGTGCGTAGTTATGTATGCGCCGCACGAATGCCACCACTTGATCGGGACTGAGACGGAGGCCGGATTGCTAGTCAAGCTCCTGACGACCAAGCTCTCCTGCTGGAGAGTAGTTCGGACCCTCTTAACGGTGTCCATGGGCTCGGCAGCCAAATTAAGGTTCTGCTTGAGAAGGCTGCTCTGTACTTCTGCTGCTAAGGCAGCTGTGTGCTATTCTATACAGAGGGAGTGTTCCGTATTTCCATTGACTGTTATGACGCCGCATCGATCGGGCATCTTGAGCTTGAGATAAGCATAGTGTGGTACTGTGTTGAATCGAGCAAATGCAGTTCGTCCGAGCAGTGCATGATAGCCGCTGCGGAAGGGGACGACATCGAAGATTAACTCCTCGCTTTGGAAGTTGTCCGGAGATCTGAAGACAACCTCTAGTGTGATTGAGCCCATACAGCAGGCATCTACACCTGGTATGACTCCTTTGAAGGTAGTCTTGATGGGCTTGATCCGTGATGGGTTAATGCCCATTTTTCGTGTTGTATCCTAATAGAGCAGATTGAGGCTGCAACCTCCGTCCATAAGGACGCGAGTCAGGTGGAACCCATCAATTATTGGGTCTAGGACCAGTGCGGCTGAGCCATCGTGACGGATACTGGTCGGATGATCCTGGCGATCAAAAGTGATCAGGCATGACGACCATGGATTAAATTTTGGGGCGACTGGCTCTATCGCGCAGACGTCCCTGAGCGCACGCTTGCGCTCCCTCTTGGGGATGTGGTTAGCGTATATCATGTTCACCGTTTTGACCTGAGGGGGAAACCTCTTCTGTCCCCCTGTGTTCGGTTGCCGGGGCTCTGCGTCATCGTCCTCGCTTTGCGATCCCTTTTCCCTGTTCTCGGCGTTTAATTTGTCGGCTTGTTTAAAAACCCAGCAATCTCTATTTGTATGATTGGGTGGTTTTCCGGGGTGCCATGAATCTGGCACGGACGATCAAGTATGTGGTCCCAGCTGGATGGGCCTGAATTGTTCTTTTGGAACGGCTTCTTCCGCTAACCGGACTTAGAGCCACTGAATCCGGCATTGACCGCCGTATCCTCGATGTTGTCGCTATTGTTTCGACGCTTGTATCTGTTGCGTCGAGACTTGTCTTTTTTTTCTTAACCTCAAGGGTGTCGGCGTTGCTTGCGTTGTTTTTGCTACAGGCCAACCAACTGTCCTCGCCCGCACAAAAGCGGGTCATGAGTTCCGTGAGGGCCGCCAAGGATTTTGGCTTTTCTTGGCCGAGGTGGCAAGCAGGCCATTTGTCGCGGATGCTATGTTTGAAAGCTGATAGGGCTTCGGAATCCGGACAGTCGATGATTTGGTTCTTTTTAGTGAAGAACCTAGTCCAGAATTTCTTGACGGACTCTCCGGGCTGTTGAATTGTATGTCTTAAGTCATCAGCGTCCAGAGGTCGAACATATGTAGCTTGGAAGTTATCAAGGAAGGACTCTTCCAAGTCCTCCCAGCTGCCAACAGAATTTTCAGGCAGACTGTTTAGCTAATGCCGAGCTGGCCCATTGAGTTTTAAAGGGAGGTATTTGATGGCGTGGAGGTCATTGTCGCGGGCCATGTGAATGTGGAGAATGAAGTCTTCAATCCACACCGTGGGGTCCGTGGTTCCATCATATGATTCTATATTCACGGGTTTGAACCCTTTTGGGAATTCATGATCCATGACCTCATCAGTGAAGCAATGAGGGTGTGTGGCGCCTCTATATCGGGATGTATCGTGACGAAGCTCTGATGGAGTCCGTCTACGGTTTTCAGCCCACGCATGACTAGGTTTGTCACGTCCGAATAGGTGGTCGTCATCGTGTGTCGAGGCACGTCCTCACGATCTGTAGATTGATCTGGTATGTCCTGCTTCATTGTTCAGGTTTTGCCGGAGGTCATATGTATGGTCGTGGGTTAATTTACCTCTACCTATGCGATGAGGCGGGGCAGGCTGGTGTTTGGCATGAGTTGCCGTTTTGTCCCGACCACATGGTGGTCGGTCAGCCGCATTGTACGATGGTGGTATGTATTCCGGCGCCTCCTCATCAAACTGAGGTAGCAATTTGCGCTTTGGGTAGCTTTTGGTTGGGCGCTTGAGGCCGTATTCTTCGGGTGCTAGGACAACGGTCCATTTATCATTGAGAAGATCTTGGTCAGCTTGAAGTTGCTGCTGCTTCTTTTTCAGGCTCCTTGCAGTGGCTATTAGCTGGCGCTCGAAGCGCTCCTTCTCAACAGGTTCCTCAGGCACGATGAAATCCTCGGTGCCGAGGCTCACCTCATCCTCGGAGACCGTAAGATAATTATCGTCCTCCGAATCTTCGTGCGTGGCCCGTTTACCAGGGCCAACCGGCCCATCTTCCCGTTCATCTTGTTCATTAGCTACATCAACAAGTTCTACCTCTTGAGCATGCGCTAGTTTTCCCTTGAAGAGGAAAGGGTGAGGCAGCAAAGTAGCGTAAGTATTTCCCTCAGTTTTTGAGAACCAAGGTATCAATCCAGTAGGAGACCACGCGCGAGTCACCTCATACCTACACAAACAAATAAGAACCTCGCAACCAACGCGATAAAGGGGTTGTCAATCCCTTCACGGCCACTTGCAAGAGTGAGATCTGATAGAGATAATAATAATAAGATAAATATTTTTGGTATTTTTATGATATAGATTGAAAGTAAGGATTGCAAAATAAAATAGATTGGAAACATGTATGATGGAAAATAGACTCGGGGGGCATATGTTTCACTAGTGGCTTCTCTCAAGATAGCATAAGTATTATGGTGGGTGAACAAATTACTGTCGAGCAATTGATAGAAAAGCGAATAATTATGAGAATATCTAGGTCTGATCATGTATATAGGTATCGCGTCCGTGACAAGTAGACCGACTCCTACCTGCATCTACTACTATTACTCCACACATCGACCGCTATCCAGCATGCATCTAGAGTATTAAGTTCATAAGAACGGAGTAACTCCTTAAGCAAGATGACATGATGTAGAGGGATAAACTCATGCAATATGATATAAACTCCATATTTTTATCCTCGATGGCAAGAATACAATACATGTCGTTTCCCTTTCTGTCACTGGGATCGAGCACCGCAAGATTGAACCCAAAGCTAAGCACTTCTCCCATTGCAAGAAAGATCAATCTAGTAGGCCAAACCAAACTGATAATTCGAAGAGACTTGCAAAGATAACCAATCATACATAAAAGAATTCAGAGAAGATTCAAATATTGTTCATAGATAGTCTTGATCATAAACCCACAATTCATCGGATCTTGACAAACACACAGCAAAAGAAGATTACATCGAATAGATCTCTGAGAGAATCGAGGAGAACTTTGTATTGAGATCCATAGAGAGAGAAGAAGCCATCTAGCTAATAAATATGGACCCGAAGGTCTGAGGTAAACTACTCACACATCATCGGAGGGGCCATGGAGTTGACGTAGAGGCCCTTCGTGATCAATGCCTCCTCCGGCGGAGCTCCGGAAATGGCCCCAAGATGGGATCTCTTGGGTACAGAAGGTTGCGGCGGTGGAAATAGGGTTTCATGGTGCTCCTGGATGTTTTCGGGGTACGTAGGTATATATAGGAGGAAGAAGTAGGTCGGTAGAGCCACGAGGGGCCCACAAGGGGGGAGGGCGCGCCCAGGGGGGTAGGCGCGCCCCCTGCCTCATGGCCACCTCGTTGGTTGCTTGATGTCCACTTCAAGTCATCTGGATCACGTTTGTTCCAAAAATCACGCTCCCGAAGGTTTCATTCCGTTTGGACTCTGTTTGATATTCCTTTTCTACGAAACACTGAAATAGGCAAAAAAAACAGCAATTTGCACTGGGCCTTGGGTTAATAGGTTAGTCCCAAAAATAATATAAAAGTGTAAAATAAAGCCCATTAACATCCAAAACAGATAATATAATAGCATGGAACAATCAAAAATTATAGATACGTTGGAGATGTATCAAGCATCCCCAAGTTTAATTCCTGCTCGTCCTCGAGTAGGTAAATGATAAAAACAGAATTTTTTATGTGGAATGCTTTCTAGAATATTCTTCATTGTATTTTTCTCTATTATGGCATGAATGTTCAGATCTGAAAGATTTAAGATAAAAGTTTATTATTGACATAAAAATAGTAATACTCCAAGTATGCTAATCAAGCAATTATGTCTTATCAAAATACCATAGCCAAATAAAACTTATCCCTACAAAGTCATATAGTTTGGCCATGCTTCATTTTTGTCACACAAAATGCTCTCATCATGCTTCATACTTAGCCTTTTCAAACTCTTTCAACTTTTACGCAATATATGATCGTGAGCCGTGGACATAGCACTATGGGTGGAATAGAATATGATGATTGAGGTTGTGTGAGAAGACAAAAAGGGAGAAAGTCTCACATTGATGCGGCTAATCAATGGGCTATGGAGATGCCCACCGATTGATGTCAATGCAAGGAGTAGGGATTTCCATGCAACAGATGCACTAGAGCTATAAATATATGAAAGCTCATCAAAGAAAGTAAGTGGGTGTGCATCCAACTCGCTTGCTCACAAAGACCTAGGGCATTTTAGGAAGCCCATCATTGGAATATACAAGCCAAGTTCGATAATGAAAAATTCCCACTAGTAAATGAAAGTGACAAAATAAGAGACTCTCTATCATGAAGATCATGGTGCTACTTTGAAGCACAAGTGTGGAAAAAGGATAATAACATTGTACCTTATCTCTTTTTCTCTCATTTTTTCTCTTTTTTTTATTTGGGCCTTCTTCTTTTTTTTTTCTTTTGGACTATTTTCTCTTTCTTTTTTTTTCCGAAGTCTCATCCCGACTTGTGGGGGAATCATAGTCTCCATCATCCTTTCCTCACATGGGACAATGCTCTAATGATGATCATCACACTTTTATTTTCTTACAACTCAAGAATTACAACTCGATACTTAGAACAAAATATGACTCTATGTGAATGCCTCAGGCAGTGTACCGGGATTGCGATGAATCAAGAGTGACAAGTATGAAAAATTATGAACGGTGGCTTTGCCACAAATACGATGTCAACTACATGATCATGCAAAGCAATATGACAATGATGATGCATGTGATAACAAATGGAACGGTGGAAAGTTGTATGGCAATATATCTCGGTATGGCTATGGAAATGCCATAACAGGTAGGTATGGAGGCTGTTTTGAGGAAGATATAAGGAGGCTTATGTGTGATAGAGCGTATCATATCACGGGGTTTGGATGCACCGGTGATACGTCTCCGTCGTATCTATAATTTTTGATTGTTCCATGCCAATATTATTCAACTTTCATATACTTTTGGCAACTTTTTATACTATTTTTGGGACTAACATATTGATCCAGTGCCCAGTGCCAGTTCCTGTTTGTTGCATGTTTTTTGTTTCGCAGAATATCCATATCAAACGGAGTCCAAACGGAATAAAAACTGACAGAGATTTTTTTTGGAATATATATGATTTTTGGGAAGAAGAATCCACGCGAGACGATGCTCGAGGGGCCCACGAGGTAGGGGGCGCGCCCCAGGGTGTCAGGTGCGCCCTTGACCCTCGTGGCCACCCCGTAAGGCGGTTGGTGCCCTTCTTTCGCGGAAAGAAAGCTAATTTCCGGATAGAGATCGTGTCAAAATTTCAGCCCAATCGGAGTTACGGATCTCCGGGAATATAAGAAACGGTGAAAGGGAAGAATCTGAGAACGCAGAACCAGAGAGAAACAGAGAGATAGATCCAATCTCGGAGGGGCTCTCGCCCCTCCCATGCCATGGAGGCTAAGGACTAGAGGGGAAACCCTTCTCCCATCTAGCGAGCAGGTCAAGGAAGAAGAGGAAGAAGGGGGCCCCTCTCTCCCTCTCCTCCGGTGGCGCCGGAATGCCGCCGTGGCCATCAACATCATCACCGCGATCTTCACCAACACCTCCACCATCTTCACCAACATCTCCATCACCTTCCCCCCTCTATCTGCAGCGGTCCACTCTCCCGCAACCCGTTGTACCCTCTACTTGAACATGGTGCTTTATGCTTCATATTATTATCCAATGATGTGTTGCCATCCTATGATGTCTGAGTAGATTTTCGTTGTCCTATCGGTGGTTGATGAATTGCTATGATAGATTTAATTTTCTTGTGGTTATGTTGCTGTCCTTTGGTGCCCATCATATGATTGCGCGCGTGGATCACACCCTAGGGTTAGTTTATATGTTGATAGGACTATGTATTGGAGGGCAAGAGTGACAGAAGCTTCAACCTAGCATCGAAATTGATGCATACGGGATTGAAGGGGGACCAATATATCTTAATGCTATGGTTGGGTTTTACCTTAATGAACATTAGTAGTTGCAGATGCTTGCTAATAGTTCCAATCATAAGTGCATAAAATTCCAAGTCAGGGATGACATGCTAGCAGTGGCCTCTCCCACATAATACTTGCTATCGGTCTAGTAAGGTAGTCAATTGCTTAGGGACAATTTCACAACTCCTACCACCACTTTTCTACACTCGCTATATTTACTTTATTTTTTCTTTATCTAAACAGCCCCTACTTTTTATTTACGTACTCTTTATTATCTTGCAAACCTATCCAACAACACCTACAAAGTACTTCTAGTTTCATACTTGTTCTAGGTAAAGCGAACATCAAGTGTGCGTAGAGTTGTATCGGTGGTCGATAGAACTTGAGGGAATATTTGTTCTACCTTTAGCTCCTCGTTGGGTTCGACACTCTTACTTATCGAAAACTGTTGCGATCCCCTATACTTGTGGGGTATCAAGACCTTTTTCTCGCGCCGTTGCCGGGGAGCAATAGCCTGGGGTGAATATCCTCGTGTGTGCTTGTTTGCTTTATCACTAAGTAATTTTCATTTTCTGTTCTTAGTTGTTCTCTATCTTTAGTTATGGATATGGAACACAAAATACCAAAAAAATTAGGTGTACTTGCTACTCATGGAGATGGGGAACCTCCTAAAACCCTCGATGCTGGTTATGTGAAAGATATTATGTACTACTTTAATAATCCTGAGAAAAACCCCATTCAATTATGTAATGGGAGTAACGTTGGATCAACGTGAATACTTTAGGGATTACCGCTTGACACAAAAAGGGAAACTATTATGGGACCAAATTTATATATTGAAGTGGTGTGCAAGATAACTATGCTCGGAATATGATTATAGTTGTTGCTCTAGGATGAATTCTCCACACCTCCCCTTTTCATGCAGATTTAATGATAATGAAACCTTGGCTTCTTATGCTAGAGGTATATATGATTACTATGATGTGGAACAAATAGAAGAAGTTGTTGCTTTTATGGGTGCTTATGAAATTGAATCTATGTTTAAAGAGTTTGATGATATTGATGATGCTTGTTATAGATCTGGAAATTTAGCTATCCTCAAATATTGCTATGAGAATTATGAATACAATTATGAAATTAATGCACTTATTAAGAAAGTCTCCGCTGTCCAAGAAGAGACTAATATTTTGCAGGAATCTATGGAAGAAGAAGTTGATGACACTGTGAGCTCATCGGATGAAAAAGATGAGGAGGAGAGCGAAGAACAAAAGGAGGAAGAGTGGATTGATCACCTGTGCCCACCTTCTAATGAGAGTAACTCTTCAACTCATACATTGTTTAATTCCCCTTCGTGCTTACCGAAGGATGATTGCTATGATGACTGTTATGATCCCTATGATTCTTTTGAAATATCCCTTTTTGATAATGCTTGCTATGCTTGTGGCCAAGATGCCAATATGAATTATGCTTATGGAGATGAACTTGCTATAGTTCCTTATGTTAAACATGAAATTGGTGCTATTGCACCCACACATGATAGTCCTATTATCTTTTTGAATTCTCCCGATTATACTATATCGGAGAAGTTTGCACTTATTAAGGATTATATTGATGGGTTGCCTTTTACCGTTGCACATGATGATTTCGATAAATATAATATGCATGTGCTTGCTGCTCCTACTTGCAATTATTATGAGAGAGGAACTATATGTCCACCTCTCTATGTTTCCAACATGATAAAATTGCAAGAAACTGTTTATACTATGCATTGGCCTTTACTAGGTGTGCATGAATTGTTCTTTTATGACATGTCGATGCATAGGAAGAGAGTTAGACTTCGTCATTGCTTGATATATGTTGCTTTGTGGTCACTACTAAATTACAAATAATTGTTAATTAAAATTGGCTTTGATATACCTTGGGATCCGGGTAGATCCATTACTTGAGCACTATATGCCTAGCTTAATGGCTTTAAAGAAAGCGCTGCCAGGGAGACAACCCGGAAGTTTTAGAGAGTCATTTATTTCTGTTGAGTTCTTTCATATAGTTTAAAAACAACAAAAATAAAGAGGGGAACCCAAAACTTTTCAAAAAGGAAAGTGAAAGTGAGAAAGACAAGCACTGTTGAAGTGGGAGAGCTCCTTGAACTTTGTTCATGCTCACGCAACTTTGTGAATCTTGATTACAGAAACTTTTCAATAAAAAATAATTACCCCCTTGTACAATTCCATTGTATTATAAAAATAATGTGCCAAGGTTTGCCTTTAGGATGTTTACATTTGCTTGATGGTTTGTACGGTGCAGGACAGAAACTTTGGCTATAGTGTGCGATTTTACATTTTTAGCTGGAACGTCAAATGGTTCTGATTCTTTTTGCACTGTCTTGCTGTACAAATTTTTTATTTTTCCTAATTTTGGAAGAATTGTTCAAGTACCATAAGTATGGTGAATGTTCAGATTGCTACAGACTGTTCTGTTTTAGACAGATTCTGTTTTTGATGCATAGTTTGCTTGTTTTGATGAAACTATCAATTTATATCATTGGATTAAGCCATGAAAAAGTTATACTACAGTAGACACAATGAAAAAACAAAATATGAATTGGTTTGCAATGGTACTTATAGTGATGATTTGCTTTATTATACTAACGAATCTTACCGAGTTTTCTGTTGAAGTTTTGTGTGGATGAAGTGTTCGATGATCGAGAAGGTCTCGATGTGAGAAGAAGGAAGAGAGGCAAGAGCTCAATCTTGGGGATGCCCGAGGCACCCCAAGTAAATATTGAAGGAAACTCAAGCGTCTAAGCTTGGGGATGCTGGGGAGGCATCCCCTCTTTCTTCAACAAGTATCGGTATGTTTTCGGATTCGTTTCGTTCAAGCGATATGTGCAATCTTGGAGCGTCTTTTGCATTTAGTTTTCATTTTTCTTTTATGCACCATGCTGCTATGAGATGGTCCTTGGTTGATTTATAGAATGCTCATTGCACTTCACTTATATCTTTTGAGTATGGCTTTATAGAATGCTTCATGTGCTTCGCTTATATCATTTGAAGTTTGGATTGCCTGTTTCTCTTTACATAGACAACTGCCATTTGTAGAATGCTCTTTTGCTTCACTTATATTTGTTAGAGCGTGGGCATATCTTTTGTAGAAAGAATTAAACTCTCTTTATTCACTTATATCTGTTTAGAGAGATGACAGGAATTGGTCATTCACATGGTTAGTCATAAAATCCTACATAAAACTTGTAGATCACTGAATATGATATGTTTGATTACTTGCAATAGTTTTACGATATAAAGATGGTGATATTAGAGTCATGCTAGTGGGTAGTTTTGGATTGTAGAAATACTTGTGTTGAGGTTTGTGACTCCCGTAGCATGCACGATGGTGAACCGTTATGTAACGAAGTCGGAGCATGATTTATTTATTGATCGTCTTCCTTATGAGTGGCGGTCGGGGACGAGCGATGGTATTTTCCTACCAATCTATCCCCCTAGGAGCATGCGCGTAGTACTTTGTTTCGATGACTAATAGATTTTTGCAATAAGTATGTGAGTCCTTTATGACTAATGTTGAGTCCATGGAATATACGCACTCTCACCCTTCCACCATTCCTAGCCTCTCTAGTACCGTGCAACTTTCGCCGGTACCATAAACCCACCATATACCTTCCTCAAAACATCCACCATACCTACCTATCATGGCATTTCCATAGCCATTCCGAGATATATTGCCATGCAACTTCCATCATCATCATATACATGACTTGAGCATTCATTGTCATATTGCTTAGCATGATCGTAAGATAGCTAGCATGATGTTCTCATGGCTTGTCCGTTTTTTGATGTCATTGCTATGCTAGATCATTGCACATCCCGGTAGACCGCCGGAGGCATTCATATAGAGTCATATCTTTGTTCCAGTATCGAGTTGTAATATTGAGTTGTAAGTAAATAAAAGTGTGATGATCATCATTATTAGAGCATTTCCCAAAAAAAGGGAGGCCAAAGAAGCCTAAATAAAAAAAGGGGCCAAAGAAGCCCGCAAAAAAAGGGATAATTTTCATTATAGAACTTGGCTTGTATATTCCGATGATGGGCTTCCTCAAATGCCCGAGGTCTTCATGAGCAAGCAAGTTGGATGCACACCCACTTAGTTTCAGTTAGAGCTTTCATACACTTATTGCTCTAGTGCATCCGTTGCATGGCAATCCCTACTCACTCACAAGTATATCTATTGATGGGCATCTCCATAGCCCGTTGATATGCCTAGTTGATGTGAGACTATCTTCTCCTTTTTGTCTCCTCCACCATCATATTCTATTCCATCTATAGTGCTATGTCCATGGCTCACGCTCATGTATTGCGTGAAAGTTGAAAAGGTTTGAGAACGTCAAAAGTATGAAACAATTACTTGGCTTGTCATCGGGGTTGTGCATGATTTGAATATTTTGTGTGGTGAAGATGGAGCATAGCCAAACTATATGATTTTGTAGGGATAACTTTCTTTGGCCATGTTATTTCGAAAATACATGATTGCTTTATTAGTATGCTTGAAGTATTATTGTCTTTATGTCAAAAGATAGATTATTGCTTTGAATCACTCGTGTCTTAATATTCATGCCATGATTAGACATATGATCAAGATTATGCTAGGTAGCATTCCACATCAAAATTATCTTTTTTATCATTTACCTACTCGAGGACGAGCAGGAATTAAGCTTGGGGATGCTGATACGTCTCCGTCGTATCTATAATTTTTGATTGTTCCATGCCAATATTATTCAACTTTCATATACTTTTGGCAACTTTTTATACTATTTTGGGGACTAACATATTGATCCAGTGCCCAGTGCCAGTTTTGTTTGTTGCATGTTTTTTGTTTCGCAGAATATCCATACCAAACAGAGTCCAAACGGAATAAAAACTGATAGAGATTTTTTTGGAATATATATGATTTTTGGGAAGAATAATCCACGCGAGACGATGCTCGAGGGGCCCACGAGGTAGGGGGCGCGCCCTAGGGTGTCAGGCGCTCCCCTGACCCTCGTGGCCACCCCGTAAGGTGGTTGGTGCCCTTCTTTCTCCACAAGAAAGCTAATTTCCGGATAGAGATCGTGTAAAAATATCAGCCCAATCGGAATTACGGATCTCCGGGAATATAAGAAACGGTGAAAGGGAAGAATCTGAGAACGCAGAACCAGAGAGAAACAGAGAGATAGATCCAATCTCGGAGGGGCTCTCGCCCCTCCCATGCCATGGAGGCCAAGGACTAGAGGGGAAACCCTTCTCCCATCCAGGGAGGAGGTCAAGGAAGAACAGGAAGAAGGGGGCCCCTCTCCCCCTCTCCTCCGGTGGCGCCGGGACGCCGCCGTGGCCATCATCATCATCACCGCGATCTTCACCAACACCTCCGCCATCTTCACCAACATCTCCATCACCTTCCCCCCTCTATCTACAGCGGTCTACTCTCCCGCAACCCTATGTACCCTCTACTTGAACATGGTGCTTTATGCTTCATATTATTATCCAATGATGTGTTGCCATCCTATGATGTCTGAGTAGATTTTCGTTGTCCTATCGGTGGTTGATGAATTGCTATGATAGATTTAATTTGCTTGTGGTTATGTTGCTGTCCTTTGGTGCCCATCATATGATTGCGCGCATGGATCACACCCTAGGGTTAGTTTGTATGTTGATAGGACTATGTATTGGAGGGCAAGAGTGACAGAAGCTTCAACCTAGCATCGAAATTGATGCATACGGGATTGAAGGGGGACCAATATATCTTAATGCTATGGTTGGGTTTTACCTTAATGAACATTAGTAGTTGCAGATGCTTGCTAATAGTTCCAATCATAAGTGCATAAAATTCCAAGTCAGGGATGACATGCTAGCAGTGGCCTCTCCCACATAATACTTGCTATCGGTCTAGTAAGGTAGTCAATTGCTTAGGGACAATTTCGCAACTCCTACCACCACTTTTCCACACTCTCTATATTTACTTTATTATTTCTTTATCTAAACAGCCCCTACTTTTTATTTACGTACTCTTTATTATCTTGCAAACCTATCCAACAACACCTACAAAGTACTTCTAGTTTCATACTTGTTCTAGGTAAAGCGAACATCAAGCGTGCGTAGAGTTGTATCGGTGGTCAATAGAACTTGAGGGAATATTTTTTCTACCTTTAGCTCCTCATTGGGTTCGACACTCTTACTTATCGAAAAATTTTGCGATCCCCTATACTTGTGGGTTATCAACCGGCGAAGTTTGCACCAACTCTCAAGGTGAGAAAGGGCAATGCACAGTACCAAAGAGGCTAGCAATGATGGAAGGGTGAGAGTGCGTATAATCCATGGAGTCAACATTAGTCATAAAGAACTCACATACTTATTGCAAAAATCTACAATTCTTCAAAACCAAGCACTACACGCATGCTCCTAGGGGGATAGATTGGTAGGAAAAGACCATCGCTCGTCCCCGACTGCCACTCATAAGGAAAGCAATCAAAGAACACCCCATGCTTCAAATTTGTCACATAATGTTTACCATACGTGCATGCTATGGGACTTGCCAACTTTAACACAAGTATTCATCAATTTCACAATTACTCAACTAGCACACCTCTAATATTACCACCTTTATATCTCAAAACAATCTATCAAGCATCCAACTTCTCTTAGCATTTAAAATTTATAACCAAAGTGAATTACCATGCTGTTCTAAAGGACTCTCAAAATAATATAAGTGAAGCATGAGAGATCAATAATTTCTATAAAATAAAACCACCACCGTGCTCTACAAGATATAAGTGAAGCACTAGAGCAAAAATTATCCAACTCAAAAGATATAAGTGAAGCACATAGAGTATTCTAATAAATTCCAATTCATGCGTGTCTCTCCCAAAAGGTGTGTATAGCAAGGATGATTGTGGCAAACTAAAAAGCAAAGACTCAAATCATACAAGACGCTTCAAGCAAAACACATATCATGTGGCGAATAAAAATATAGCTCCAAGTAAAGTTACCGATGGACGAAGACGAAAGAGGGGATGCCTTCCGGGGCATCCCCAAGCTTAGGCTTTTGGTTGTCCTTGGATTTTACCTTGGGGTGCCTTGGGAATACCCATGCTTCTTCTCTTGCCACTCCTTGTTCCATAATCCATCAAATCTTTACCCAAAACATGAAAACTTCACAACACAAAACTTAAAAGAAAATCTTCGTGAGCTCTGTTAGTAAAAGAAAACAAACCACCACTTCAAGGTACTGTAGTGAAATCATTCCTTATTTATATTGGTGTTAAACCTACTATATTCCAAATTTTCTATGATTCATAAACTCTATTACTAGCCATAGATTCATCAAAATAAGCAAACAACACACGAAAAACAGAATCTGTCAAAAACAGAACAGTCTGTAGTAATATGTAGGTTTAGAATACTTATGGAACCCCAAAAATTCTAAAATAAATTGTTGGAAGTGAGGAATTTATCTATTAATCATCTTAAAAAATAATTAACTAAATATAACTCTACAATAAGAAATGGCAGCAATTCTCGTGAGTGCTAAAGTTTCTGTTTTTTTACAGCAAGATCAAAAAGACTTCCCCCAAGTCTTCCCAACGGTTCTACTTGGCACAAACACTAATTAAACACAAAAACACAACCAAAACAGAGGCTAGATAAATTATTTACTAATAAACAGAAACAAAAATCAAGGAATAAAAATATAATTGGATTTCCTCCCAACAAGCGCTATCGTTTAACGCCCGTAGCTAGGCATAAAAAAAGCGAGGATAAATCTAGGTGTTGCCATCTTTGGTAGGCAATCCATAGGTGGCTCTCATAATAGATTCATATGATAATTTTATTTTCTTTCTAGGGAAGTGTTCCGTGCATTTCCTTAACGGAAATTGGAATCTAACATTCCCTTCCTTCATATCAATAATTGCACCAATCGTTCTAAGGAAAGGTCTACCAAGAATAATAGGACATGAAGGATTGCAATATATATCAAGAACAATGAAATCTATGGGCACATAATTCCTATTTGCAACAATAAGAACATCATTAATTCTTCCCATAGGTTTTTTAATGGTGGAATCCGCAAGGTGCAAATTTAAAGAACAATCATCAAATTCACGGAAACCTAGCAAATCACACAAAGTTTTTGGAATCATGGAAACACTAGCAGCCAAATCACACAAAGCATAGCATTCATGATCTTTAATTCTTATTTTAATTGTAGGTTCCTGCTCATCATAAAGTTTTCTAGGGATAGAAACTTCCAACTCAAGTTTTTCTTCATAAGGTTGCATCAACGAATCAACTATATGTTTAGTAAAAGCTTTATTTTGACTATAAGAATGAGGAGAATTTAGCACGGATTGCAACAAGGAAATACAATCTATCAAAGAGAAATTATCATAATTAAATTCCTTGACATCCAAAATAGTGGGTTCGTTGCTATCTAAAGTTTTAACCTCTTCAATCCCACTTTTAACAATTTTGGCATCAAGATCTAAAAACTCTGAATTTTTGGGACGGCTACTAACTAAATTTGACTCATCTCCAGTCCCATCATTATCAAGATTCATATTGCAAAACAAGGATTTAATGGGGGACACATCAATCACTTTTAGATCTTCATCTTTATTATCTAACTCTTCTGGTTTAGCGGCCATCTTATTAACTAAAGTGGCCTGCTTATCAGAAATTTGGGCAATTAATTTTTCAACATGAGCAAACTGAGATTTCAAACCATAAAATTCCTTGGACATATCATCGAGCTCTTTATTCATGAAGCCAATAAAACCTTTTTGTTCTTCAAACTCGTTTCTAAAGAAATTATTATGTTCAAACTGCAAGGATATAAAACTTCTAATGTTGTTTTGATTTCTTCCAACCTTCTAAGGTGAGGATCAACAACTTTTGGTAAAGCCATAAGGGCAACAAGCAACAAGAGGCAAGCGAAAAAAAGAGGCGAACAGAAAGAGATGGAGAATAAAACGGCAAGGGTGAAGTGGGGGACAGGAGAATGAGAGGCAAATGGCAAATAATGTAATGTTAAGGGTAAGAGTTGTGATGGGTACATGGTATGTCTTGATTTGGCATAGATCTCCCCGGCAACAGCGCCAGAAATCCTTCTTGCTATCTCTTGAGCATGCGTTGGTTTTCCCTTGAAGAGGAAAGGGTGATGCAGCAAAGTAGCGTAAGTATTTCCCTCAGTTTTTGAGAACCAAGGTATCAATCCAGTAGGAGACCACGGGCGAGTCATCTCGTACCTACACAAACAAATAAGAACCTCGCAACCAACGCGATAAAGGGGTTGTCAATCCCTTCACGGCCACTTGAAAGAGTGAGATCTGATAGAGATAATAATAATAAGATAAAAAATTTTGGTATTTTTATGATATAGATTGAAAGTAAAGATTGCAAAATAAAATAGATTAGAAACTTGTATGATGGAAAATAGACCCAGGGGCCATAGGTTTCACTAGTGGCTTCTCTCAATATAGCATAAGTATTACGGTGGGTGAACAAATTACTGTCAAGCAATTGATATAAAGCGAATAATTATGAGAATATCGAGGTATGATCATGTATATAGGCATCACGTCTGTGACAAGTAGACCGACTCCTGCCTACATCTACTACTATTACTCCAAACATCGACCGCTATCCAGCATGCATCTAGATTATTAAGTTCATAAGAACGGAGTAACGCCTTAAGCAATATGACATCATGTAGAGTGATAAACTCATGCAATATGATATAAACCCCATATTTTTGTTCTCGATGGAAACAATACAATACGTGTCGTTTCCCTTTCTGTCACTGGGATCGAGCACCGCAAGATTGAACCCAAAGCTAAGCACTTCTCCCATTTCAAGAAAGATCAATCTAGTAGGCCAAACCAAACTGATAATTCGAAGAGACTTGCAAAGATAACCAATCATACATAAAAGAATTTAGAGAAGATTCAAATATTATACATAGATAGTCTTGATCATAAGCCCAGAATTCATCGGATCTCGACAAACACACCACAAAAGAAGATTACATCGAATAAATCTCCAAGAGAATCGAGGAGAACTTTGTATTGAGATCCAAAGAGAGAGAAGAAGCCATCTAGCTAATAACTATGGACCCGAAGGTCTGAGGTAAACTACTCACACATCATCGGAGGGGCCATGGAGTTGACGTAGAGGCCCTTCGTGATCAATGCCTCCTCCGGCGGAGCTCCGGAAAAGGCCCCAAGATGGGATCTCTTGGGTACGGAAGGTTGCGGCGGTGGAAATAGGGTTTCATGGTGCTCCTGGATGTTTTCGGGGTACGTAGGTATATATATAGGAGGAAGAAGTAGGTCGGTAGAGCCACGAGGGGCCCACAAGGGGGGAGGGCGCGCCCAGGGGGGTAGGCGCGCCCCCTGCCTCGTGGCCACCTCGTTGGTTGCTTGATGTCCACTTCAAGTCATCTGGATCATGTTTGTTCCAAAAATCATGCTCCCGAAGGTTTCATTCCGTTTGGAATTTGTTTGATATTCCTTTTCTACGAAACACTGAAATAGGCAAAAAAACAGCAATTTGCACTGGGCCTTGGGTTAATAGGTTAGTCCCAAAAATAATATAAAAGTGTAAAATAAAGCCCATTAACATCCAAAACAGATAATATAATAGCATGGAACAATCAAAAATTATAGATACGTTGGAGATGTATCAAGCATCCCCAAGCTTAATTCCTGCTCGTCCTCGAGTAGGTAAATGATAAAAACAGAATTTTTTATGTGGAATGCTTTCTAGAATATTCTTCATTGTATTTTTCTCTATTGTGGCATGAATGTTCAGATCTGAAAGATTCAAGATAAAAGTTTATTATTGACATAAAAATAGTAATACTCCAAGTATGCTAATCAAGCAATTATGTCTTATCAAAATACCATAGCCAAATAAAACTTATCCCTAGAAAGTCATATAGTTTGGCCATGCTTCATTTTTGTCACACAAAATGCTCTCATCATGCTTCATACTTAGCCTTTTCAAACTCTTTCAACTTTTACGCAATATATGATCGCGAGCCATGGACATAGCACTATGGGAGGAAGAAGTAGGTCGGTGGAGCCACGAGGGGCCCACGACTGGGGAGGGCGCGCCCCCCTACCTCGTGGCCACCTTGTTGGTTGCTTGACATCCACTCCAAGTCCTCTGGATCACGTTTGTTCCAAATATCACACTCCCAAAGGTTTCATTCCGTTTGATATTCTTTTCTGCGAAACACTCAAATAGGCAAAAAAACAGCAATTTGCACTGGGCCTTGGGTTAATAGGTGATACGTCCATTTTGCATCATGCTTTTATATCGATATTTATTGCATTATGGGCTGTTATTACACATTATGTCACAATACTAATGCCTGTTCTATCTTATTTTACAAGGTTTGCATGAAGGGGGAGAATGCCGGCAGCTGGGATTCTGGGCTGGAAAAGGAGCAAATATTAGAGACCTATTCTACACTGCTCCAAAAGTCCTGAAACTTCACGGAAGTTATTTCGAGAATATATAAAAAATACTGAGCGCAAGAAGTACCAGAGGGGGGCCACCCACCAGCCACGAGGGTGGGGTGCGCGCCCTACCCCCTTGGGCGCGCCCCCTACCTCATGGGCCCCCTGGTGGCCCTCCGATGCCCATCTTCTGCTATATGGAGTCTTTAATCGAGAGAAAAATCGTAAGCAAGCTTTCGGGACGAGACTCCGCCGCCACGAGGCGGAAGCTTGGCGGAACCAATCTAGGGCTCCAGCAGAGCTGTTCTGCCGGGGAAACTTCCCTCCGGGAGGGGGAAATCATCACCATCGTCATCACCAACGATCCTCTCATCGGGAGGGGGTCAATCTCCATCAACATCTTCACCAGCACCATCTCATCTCAAACCCTAGTTCATCTCTTGTATCCAATCTTTGTATCCAAACCTCAGATTGGTACCTATGGGTTGCTAGTAGTGTTGATTACTCCTTGTAGTTGATGCTAGTTGGTTTATTCGGTGGAAGATTATATTTTCAGATCCTTAATGATAATTAATACTCCTCTGATTATGATTATGAATATGCTTTGCTTCGTAAGGGGCTGATTCGGATACATATGTTTCATGCTATGGTTAGGTTTACCTTAATACTTCTGGTGTAGTTGTGGATGCTTGCAATAGGGGTTAATCATAAGTGGGATGCTTGTCCAAGTAAGAGTACCCAAGCACCGTTCCACCCACATATCAAATTAAATAAAAGAGAAGAAATAAAAAGAAACAAAGAGATCATATGGATCTTATGGAAAGTAATGAGCTCACATATAAAGAGTATGATGAATAAAAGGTGTTGAGAGTTGACAAACATAGTTTTGGTCATCGTTGCAATTAATAGAAAGTAATAAAGAAAGAGAGGTTCACATATAAATATACTATCTTGGACATCTTTTATGATTGTGAGCACTCATTAAAGTATGACATGCTAAGAGTTGACGTTGGACAAGGAAGACAACGTAATGGGTTATGTTTTCTTACATCTAAGATAAATTATATTGTCATGGATCGTCCAACATGTTGAGCTTGCCTTTCCCTCTCATGCTAGCCAATTTCCTTGCACCAAGTAGAGATACTACTTGTGCTTCCAAATATCCCTAAATCCAGTTTTGCCATGAGAGTCCACCATATCTACCTATGGATTGAGTAAGATCCTTCAAGTAAGTTGTCATCGATGCAAGCAATAAAAATTGCTCTCTAAATATGTATGACTTATTAGTGCAGAGAAAATAAGCTTTATACGATCTTGTGATATGGAAGAAATAATAGCGACGGACTGCATAATAAAGGTCCATATCACAAGTGGCAATATAAAGTGACGTTCTTTTGCATTAAGATTTTGTGCATCCAACCATAAAAGCGCATGACAACCTCTGCTTCCCTCTGCGAAGGGCCTATCTTTTAATTTTATCTCCTACCTTACATAAGAGTCATGGTGATCTTCACCTTAGCTTTTTTACATTTTATCCTTTGGCAAGCACAATGTGTTGGAAAGATCCTGATATATATAGCTAATTGGATGTGAGTCTTCATGAACTATTATTGTTGACATAACCCTTGAGGTAAAATGTTGGGAGGCAAAACTATAAGCCCCTATCTTTCTGTGTGTCCAATTAAAACTTCATACCCATAAATATTGCATGAGTGTTAGCAATTGTGAAAGACTAAAATATGGTAGAGTATGTGGACTTGCTGGAAAGCTCTTATATTGACTCTTTCCTATGTTATGATAAATTGCAATTGCCTCAATGACTGAGATTATAGTTTGTTGCTTCTCAATGAAGTTTATGATTCATACTTGAAATTGTGATTGAATTGTTACTTTAGCATAAGAGATCATATGACAAAATATATATACGTTGCTGTTCAAAGAATGATCATGATGCCTTCATGTCCGTATTTTATTTTTATCGACACCTCTATCTCTAAACATGTGGACATATTTTTCGATTTCGGCTTTCGCTTAAGGACAAGCGAGGTCTAATCTTGGGGGAGTTGATACGTCCATTTTGCATCATGCTTTTATATCGATATTTATTGCATTATGGGCTGTTATTACACATTATGTCACAATACTTATGCCTATTCTCTCTTATTTTACAAGGTTTACATGAAGAGGGAGAATGTCGGCGACTGGGATTCTGGGCTGGAAAAGGAGAAAATAATAGACACCTATTCTACACAGCTCCAAAAGTCCTCAAACTTCACGGAAGTTATTTCTAGATTATATAAAAAATACTGAGCGCAAGAAGTACCAGAGGGGGGGCCACCCACCAGCCACAAGGGTGGGGGCGCGCCCTACCCCCTGGGCACGCCCCCTGCCTCGTGGGCCCTCTGGTGGCCCTCCGATGCCCATCTTCTACTATATGGAGTCTTTCGTTGAGAAAAAAATCACAAGCAAGCTTTAGGGACGAGACTCCGCCGCCACGAGGTGGAACCTTGGCAGAACCAATCTAGAGCTCCGGCAGAGCTGTTCTGCCGGGGAAACTTCCCTCCGGGAGGGGGAAATCATCACCATCGTCATCACCAACGATCCTCTCATTGGGAGGGGGTCAATCTCCATCAACATCTTCACCAGCACCATCTCATCTCAAACCCAAGTTCATCTCTTGTATCCAATCTTTGTATCCAAACCTCAGATTGGTACCTATGGGTTGCTAGTAGTGTTGATTACTCCTTGTAGTTGATGCTTGTTGGTTTATTCGGTGGAAGATTATATTTTCAGATCCTTAATGATAATTAAAACTCCTCTGATTATGATTATGAATATGCTTTGTGAGTAGTTACGTTTGTTCCTGAGGACATGGGAGAAGTCTTGTTATAAGTAGTCATGTGAATTTGGTATTCGTTTGATATTTTGATGAGATGTATGTTGCCATCCCTCTAGTGGTGTCATGTGAACGTCGACTACATGACACTTCACCATTGTTTGGGCCTAGAGGGAGACATT
The DNA here is from genome assembly GCF_003073215.2 of Triticum urartu. Lineage (NCBI taxonomy): Eukaryota > Viridiplantae > Streptophyta > Magnoliopsida > Poales > Poaceae > Triticum > Triticum urartu. Next base: position 628,137,225 of record NC_053028.1, on the reverse strand, counting down.
GGGAAGTAATAAGTAGATGATGGGTTGCTAGAGTGACAGAAGCTTAAACCCTAGTTTATGTGTTGCTTCGTAAGGGGCTGATATGGATCCATATGTTTCATGCTATGGTTAGGTTTACCTTAATACTTCTTTTGTAGTTGCGGATGCTTGCAATAGGGGTTAATCATAAGTGGGATGCTTGTCCAAGTAAGGACAGTACCCAAGCACCGGTCCACCCACATATCAAATTAAATAAAAGAGGAGTTGATACGTCCATTTTGCATCATGATTTTATATCGATATTTATTGCATTATGGGCTGTTATTACACATTATGTCACAATACTTATGCCTATTCTCTCTTATTTTACAAGGTTTACATGAAGAGGGAGAATGTCGGCGACTGGGATTCTGGGCTGGAAAAGGAGCAAATATTAGAGACCTATTCTGCACAGCCACAAAAGTCCTGAAACTTAACGGAAGTTATTTCCATAATATATAAAAAATACTGTGCGCAAGAAGTATCGGAGGGGGCCACTCACCAGCCACGAGGGTGGGGGCGCGCCCAACCGCCCTGGGCACGCCCCCTGCCTCGTGGGCCCCTGGTGGCCCTCCGATGTCCATTTTCTGCTATATGGAGTCTTTCGTCGACAAAAAAATCATAAGCAACCTTTCAGGACGAGACTCCGCCGCCACGAGGCGGAACCAATCTAGGGCTCCGGCAGAGCTGTTCTGCCAGGGAAACTTCCCTCCGGGAGGGGGAAATCATCACCATCGTCATCACCAACGATCCTCTCATCGGGAGGGGGTCAATCTCCATCAACATCTTCACCAGCACCATCTCATCTCAAACCCTAGTTCATCTCTTGTATCCAATCTTTGTATCCAAAACCTTAGATTGGTACCTGTGGGTTGCTAGTAGTGTTGATTACTCCTTGTAATTAATGGTAGTTGGTTTACTTGGTGGAAGATTATATGTTCAGATCCATTATGCATATTAATACCCCTATGATTATGAACATGAATATTCTTTGTGAGTAGTTACATTTGTTCCTAAGGACATGGGAGAAGTCTTGCTATTAGTAGTCATGTGAATTTGGTATTCGTTCGATATTTTGATGAGATGTATGTTGTCATCCCTCTAGTGGTGTCATGTGAACGTCGACTACATGACACTTCACCATTGTTTGGGCCTAGAGGGAGACATTGGGAAGTAAAGTAGATGATGGGTTGCTAGAGTGACAGAAGCTTAAACCCTAGTTTATGCCTATGGTTAGGTTTACCTTAATACTTCTGTTGTAGTTGCGGATGCTTGCAATAGGGGTTAATCATAAGTGGGATGCTTGTCCAAGTAATGACAGTACCCAAGAACCGGTCCACCCACATATCAAATTATCAAAGTACCGAACACGAATCATATGATCGTGATGAAAACTAGCTTGACAATAATTCCCATGTGTCCTCGGGAGCGCTTTCCTTCATATAAGAATTTGTCCAGGCTTGTCCTTTGCTACAAAAAGGATTGGGCCATATTGCTGCACCTTATTTACTTTTATTACTTGCTACTCGTTACCAATTACCTTATCACAAAACTATCTGTTACCGATAATTTCAGTGCTTGCAGAGAATACCTTGCTGAAAACCGCTTATCATTTCCTTCTACTCCTCGTTGGGTTCGACACTCTTACTTATCGAAAGGACTACGATAGATCCCCTATACTTGTGGGTCATCAAGACTATTTTATGGCGCCGTTTTCGGGGAGTGGATCGCCTTTGGTAGGTGGAATTTGGTAAGGAAAATTTTATATAGTGTGCTGAAATTTACTGTCACTTGTTACTATGGAAAGTAATCCTTTGAGGGGCTTGTTTGGGGTATCTTCACCCCGACCGGTAGAGCAAATAGTTTCTCCTCAACGTACTGGACCTACTGAAAATGAAAATTTTTACTTCGAAATTCCTTCGGGTATGATAGAGAAACTGCTAGCTAATCCTTTTGCAGGAGATGGAACATTGCATCCTGACTTACACTTAATCTATGTGGATGAAGTTTGTGGATTATTTAAGCTTGCAGGTATGCTCGATGATGTTATCAAGAAGAAGTTCTTCCCTTTATCTTTGAAGGGATATGCATTGACATGGTATAGGCTATGTGATGATATGGGATCATGGGACTACAAACGGTTGAAATTGGAATTTCACCAGAAGTTTTATCCTATGCATCTTCTTCATCGTGATCGTAATTATATATATAATTTTTGGCCTCGCAAAGGAGAAAGCATCGCTCAAGCTTGTGGGGGGCTTAAGTCAATGTTATATTCATGCCCCAATCATGAGCTCTCAAGAGAAATGATTATTCAAAAATTTTATGCTCGGCTTTCTGACAACAATCGCTCCATGCTCGATACTTCTTGTGCTGGTTCTTTTATGATGAAGACTATTGAAATCAGATGGGATTTATTGGAGAGGATTAAACGCAACTCTAAAGATTGGGATCTCGACGAAGGTAAGGAGTCAGGTATGACACCTAAGTTTGATTGTGTTAAATCTTTTATGGATACTGATGTTTTCTGTAAGTTTAGCACTAAATATGGACTTGACTCTGAGATAGTAGCTTCTTTCTATGAATCCTTTGCTACTCATGTTGATCTCCCTAAGGAGAAGTGGTTTAAATATAATCCTCCCATTGAAGTAAAAGTAGTTGCACCTATTAAAGTTGAAGAAAAGACTATCACTTATAATGATACTGTTGTACCTACTGCTTATGTTGAGAAACCACCTTTCCCTGTTAGAATAAAGGATCATGCTAAAGTTTCAGCTGTAGTCAACAAAAGTAATATTAGGACACACAAACCCCCTGAGCAAGTTAAAGTTGAACCTAATATTGCTATGGTTAAAGATCTCTTGGCCGATAATATTGATGGGCATGTTATTTACTTCTGTGATGAGACTGCTAGAATTGCTAAACCTGGTGCTAAACATAAACATAGACATGTGGTAGGCATGCCTATTATTTCTGTTAAAATAGGATACCATTGTTATCATGGCTTGTGTGATATGGGTGCTAGTGCTAGTGCAATACCTATTTCATTATACAAAGAAATTATGCATGATATTGCACCAGGTGACATAGAAGGTATTGATGTTACCATTAAGCTTGATAATAGAGATACTATTTCACCAATTGGGATTGTTAGAGATGTTGAAGTCTTGTGTGGGAAGGCTAAATATCCTGCTGATTTTCTTGTTCTTGGTTCCTGTCGGTGTCAAAACCGGCGGATCTCGGGTAGGGGATCCCGAACTGTGCGTCTAGGCCGGATGGTAACAGGAGGCAGGGGACACAATGTTTTACCCAGGTTCGGGCCCTCTTGATGGAGGTAAAACCCTACATCCTGCTTGATTAATATTGATGATATGGGTAGTACAAGAGTAGATCTACCATGAGATCAGAGAGGCTAAACCCTAAAAGCTAGCCTATGGTATGATTGTATGTTGTCCTACGGACTAAAACCCTCCGGTTTATATTGACACCGGAGAGGGTTAGGGTTACACAAGGTCGGTTACAAAGGAGGAGATATCCACATCCGTATTGCCTAGCTTGCTTTCCACGCCAAGTAGAGTCCTACCCGGACACGAGACGAAGTCTTCAATCTTGTATCTTCATAGTCTAACAGTCCGGCCAAAGGATATAGTCCGGCTATCCGGAGACCCCCTAATCCAGGACTCCCTCAGTAACCCCTAAACCAGGCTTCAATGACGATGAGTCCGGCGCGCAGTATTGTCTTCGGCATTGCAAGGCGGGTTCCTCCTCCGAATACACCATGGAAGAATTTGAATACAAGGATAGTGTCCGACCCTGCAAAATAAGTTCCACATACCACCGTAGAGAGAATAATATTTTCGCAAATCTAATTTGCTGACTTGTTTTGGCAGCACAACGTTATTTCATGGCCCGGTGATTATTCGAATCGTTTTTCTTCAACCAGCTCCAGACATAACGCGAGGCGGTTTCTTAACACGTCTTGTCAAAGCAGAGATCGTGTTCCCCCAATTACGGGATTCTCATTAATACGGTCGTGGGTAACCCAACCATGTCTAGGACTCCTAGATTATAGGTAAGTCTCAAACGGCTACGGAGAGGACGCTTGATATTCACCCTCTTTATAAAGGGACAAGGTTTTCGCTTTTTCCCTCTCGTACTCAATCGAACCCCTCCCCCGCCTCGAGTTCTAACCCCCAAAGCCCAGGTCAGGTGCTCTGGATCTTCAATCATGTCCGGATCCAGCCTTCAAGGCCAGTGGATGCCCTCCTCCGTCATGGAAGAGGATATCAAGAAGTTGAGGGAGGCCAGATACCTGACCACCAAGGTTTCGCATCGGCTGCCTGCTCGAGGGCAGGTTGTCCCCACTCCCGAACCCGACGAGAACATCGTGTTCGTCTCCCACTTCCTCCGAGGCCTAGGCCTCACTCTGGATCCCTTCGTCAGGGGTTTGATGTTCTATTACGGGCTAGATTTCCACGATCTAGCTCCGGACTCCTTTCTCCACATCTCGACATTTATTGTTGTGTGTGAGGCCTTCCTCCACATTACCCCTCACTTTGGCCTGTGGCTCAAGACCTTTGAAGTGAAGCCGAAGATGATCGAGGGGAAACATGCAGCGTGCGGAGTGCGTCAACAGGCAAGATGGCAGGAGCTCCGTGGCCAAAAGGTTCCTTTCCAGAGGTGTCCGAATTATGGCAACAGGAGTGATTTTACGTCACGGCTCCCAGAAGTGCCCAGTGGGCGGCTGCCCCCGCTTTCCGCTCGGGCCCCCCACCACAACTGATGTCATGGATTAGCAGAGGTCTGAGCTGGGGTCTAGCCAAGGACGTGCCTATACTGCAAAGCCGCATTCAAGATCTCTTCGAGGGAGATTTTAATTTGGTTGTGGTAATGCAAGTTATGCTAGTTCGTCGAGTCCAGCCTTGCAAACGCCGGCCCCTTCGCTTGTGGGAGTTCAACCCAGAAGGACCGCGTGCCATTCAAAGTTTCCTCGGCCTGACGCACGAGGAGATGTACAAGTCATTCTTCGGACCTCAAATAGAGTGTCCGGATACTACCGAGGACGTGGGCCTGAGCAGTAACCGCACTGCCGAACAAGTAAGAAATCCTCTAGCCGAACACACCGTCTTTTATTCATGAAGTTATTTCTGAGAGATCACTCTTTGACCAGGACTGGCTAACAAAGGCGAAGATGATTCGGTGTTCGGCCCCCCTCCCTGAGGGTTTGGAAAATCCGGTTTTGGAAAAGATGCTCGAGCTCGCACCTTGCCCGGAGCCCTCAAGGAAGATACAGGGGGAATAATATGGGCGGAAGCGGGCCCCCATCGCTGCTAGTTCCAACTGAGGGAATGATCGCCTCCATAAAGGAGGATAACCGGGGGAGGAAGAGGACTACTTCCGAGGATCCGGAAGCCGAGGCCTCCAAACGGGAGAAGAAGTCTCCAACAAAGGGTCCTGCCTCGGGGGGTGCTCTTGCCGCACAAAGTCCGCGGGGGGATCATCCCTCCAACGAGTCGTAAGTGATACAAAAAATACTTTAATAGTGAAGGTATACCATCTTTCTTCTAAGAAAATAACCGCCGCATATATCTTGCAGTTCGGGTCTTAGCCCCTCTCAGCTGAGCTCGTCTTCGGGGGGATCTTCTTCCGGAGATGATGAAGAGCGAATCGCCTCCCCTAGACTCCTCCGCTCAAGAACCGGGCGACCCCGAAGTGTCGTCACGGAGGGCCTCTTCGGATCCGGTGAGGCCAGAAGATAATCCCATAGACCCCCGAAGTCCCCAGCGTCCGGCTCTCAAAGAGAGCAAACAAAAGAGTCTGGCACCGTCTGGTATGCGGTCGGACATTCTGAGGGAGCTGGTGGGGCGAGCGGCCATCTCAAAAGAACACCGTATGCTGATGGGTATGGTGATGGAGAGAATTTCGTCCGCCGAAAGCGGATTACATGAAGCCTTTATGAGTCTACTGACAGGCTTTGAGGTACGTGAGATAATATGTGATAGTACCGCACATGTTAGGTGTGCCCTGTGTACATAGTAGCCCCTGAGACTCTGGTTGTCGTCGAGAACGGCGGTGAACACAGGATCATAGTCCCAGGCAATAACCATACTGCCTTTATGTGCAGGTGGTGGAAGCTCCGGTGGCTAGCCGGACTAGTGAGTTTGCCGAATTAAAATGGCAACTGGATGCGGCAGACGCCGACATCGAGCTTGTTAACAAGCGGCTTGACGAATCACAGGGTAAGTAATGTTTTCAGGTGAATGTCACACAATAAGAGCAGCATGATGTCAGTATCTTTAATATGTTGTGACTGCAGACGGAGCTGCCACCATGGAGATCCTTCGGGCGGAGCTCGCCCGAGCCAAGGAACAACCGAGGGTTAGTATTGCAGTTGCTTTGAAGGCGTCCGAGGAGTTAAGAGCCGAGAAGGCCACCCATTGCGAAAGCAAAGAAAAGATGGCCAAGATGGCCGTAGAATTAAAAGGCACTGCTGACCGTTGCCAGTTCCTTGAAGAGGAGAACCTAGTGAAGGCAGCGGACCTGGAGAAGGCCACTATGGCGACCAAAGACAGTCGCTCTGCTATGAGGGCGAAGAAGGAGGAGCTGCGCGAAGCCAGGGATATTGCGGCTGGGAAGCCCTTTCTGCTGCGAAGGAAGTTCGGAGATCCGCGGTATGCCCCTCTGGATCGGCTGTGGAGTTCGGCAGACGCATATATGGACTTGGCGGCGAGCGCTGTCGATGCGGTCGAATACTTCCAAGATCAATCAGGTCGTGAAGTGGACAAGCTATTCTGGTCACAATTCAACGTTCAAGAGCGTCCGCTTCCCTTGACTGATCAGCTAGCCGAATGGGCCGAACTTAATAGGTTTTCCGGACTCGCCATGAGGTCTGTTGTAGATCAGTTGTGGCCGGAGAAGCCGAAGCCGAACAGCTATTTCAGCTTAGTGGAGCAGTTCCTTGGCGCGGTGCCGCGCATCAACGCGATGAAGAGGTCGGCATGCATAGAAGGCTCGCGGATGGCCTTTGCCCGTGTCAAGGCCTACTGGGCAGGGATGCTACCACTGTTGCGGTGCAAGGTTCGGCCATGGGCCGAGTAGCTGCCGAGCACTATTTTGAAGAGGTTCTTGAGGGTGCTCATTTGATAGAGTCCCAGTGCTCGAAGAATATTATGTTTGAATGACATGTATTCCCATTGTAAACACAATGTTTTTATGGAATATAGTAAGGCTGTATTTATACTTTTGCCGGAAAGTAATGTGATGCCTCCTGTGTGGCCGTTTATGTATATATGTATATAACCTGAAAGATTGCAGTCGTTGGCTTCAACCCCCACGCATATAATGCGGAGGTGCTCGCAAAAAACGTGTGTTCACACTTAACCCAACGTCTTGGTCCTATTAAGGAGGTGATAGCGCAGCGAACGAGGCAACCGGACTATAATGCTTTAACACTTTCACTTAGCCATAGGAGTTTGACAGTGGGGCTACTAGATAGCCCCTGGTGGCTCCGCACTCTCCCGATCTCTGGGTGCGTACATGCCTGGCCGGAAAACGGCCCTTCGTTAAGGCGGAGGAATTCTAACATTCCGATAGGTCATCGAGTGGTTGACCAATCTCACACTATATCATGACAGTCACTTTTCGGCTTTCTCTACTGAGGTGCTCGTCCGGATGAACCAGGGCACACTCACAGTAGTTCTCCTGGTGCTGCCTTAGCCGATAAAGAGGAACGTAAGGCACCAAAACACAGGAGCCGGGCAAACCCAACATTTGACCAAAGACAATGATTCGGAGGTGATGCATATAAGGCCAAACTCGCGATGCCGAACACTCCCTAAGGTATTCAGTCTTTATGGTATAGATCGGGCCTAAATAGTGCCCTTTGTAAGAAGCCCCTTGTGTCTAGGTACGTGCATTACTCTGACGTGGTCACATGCCAAGACGTCAGTATTCTTCTCAATTGTACTGAGAATTCGAGGGATGTGTATCAACAAGAGACAGTAAAAAAAGGTTTATGCAGGGTATTAATCTAAAAAGAATCCTTGGAGCGGGTCCCTGCTGCACGTCTGCGCCTGTGTCTCCGTTGTGCCGTATCCTGGACGGGTGTAGCATGATGATCATCTGGGAATTCCGTGGTATGACGTAGCTATCTGCCTCCTTGGTTGCTGCATCATGTGTTCGGCAATAGTGCTGCCGGACAGTATTTCCAGAGATTAAGGTCCTGAAAAAAAAGAAAAATAACCAAACGGGAAGCCCCTAGTGCGGTTTAAGCCGCGTCTTGGGGCGTGCCGCAGTTGTGCCCCCCTCCCCACTTGTGCCCATGGTATTTTTAATGCGTAATTATGTACGCGTGGCACGAGTTTCGCCATTGGGCTGGGATTGGGGTGGCCGCCGTATTGCTATGCGAGCTCAGATCGCGCCAAGCGGTCTATTTGCCGATTGCTCCGAGCGTGCTTGAAGGTGTCTGGGCTTTGAAGCACCGAACTGGTTGATTGCCTTGAGAGACTGCTTTGCGCTTCTGCTGCGAGGGCCGCGGTGTGCTCCTCTGTTCGGAGAGAGCGCTCTGTGTTTCCATTGACTGTAATAACTCCGCGAGGTCTTGGCATCTTGAGCTTGAGGTATGCATAATGCGGTACCGCATTGAATCTAGCAAATGCGGTTCACCCGAGCAGTGCGTGATAACCACTGCGGAACGGGACTATATCGAAGATTAACTCTTCGCTTCGGAAGTTATCTGGGGATCCGAAGACCACTTCCAGTGTAATTGAGCCTGTGCAATGGGACTCTACACCTGGAATGACGCCTTTAAAGGTCATTTTTGTGGGTTTGATCCTTGAGGGGTCTATACCCATTTTGCGCATTGTGTCCTGATAAAGCAGGTTTAGGCTGCTGCCGCCATCCATAAGGACTCGAGTGAGCTGAAATCCGTCAATGATTGGGTCTAGGACCAGTGCGGCGAATCCGCCATGATGGATACTAGTGGGGTGGTCCCTGCGATCGAAGGTGATCGGACAGGAGGACCAAGGGTTGAACTTTGGGGCGACTGGCTCCAACGCATATACGTCCCTGAGCGCACGCTTCCGCTCCCTCTTGGGGATGTGGGTTGCGTATATCATGTTCACCATCCGCACTTGCGGGGGAAACCTCTTCTGTCCTTCGGTGTGCGGCTGCCGGGGCTCCTCCTCGTCATCGCTATGCGGCCCCTTGTCCTTGTTTTCGGCAATTAACTTGCCGGCCTGCTTGAACACCCAACAATCCCTGTTGGTGTGATTGGTTGGCTTGTCTGGGGTGCCGTGTATTTGACACGAGCGATCGAGTATACGGTCCAAGCTAGACGAACCCGGCATACTTTGTTTGAATGGCTTTTTCCGCTGACCGGGTTTAGAGCCTTTGAATCCGGCATTGACTTTCGTATCCTCGGTATTTTCGCTGTTAATGCGGCGCTTATGTTTGTTGCGACGTGACCTACTATTGCTGTCCTTGGTATCGGAGGTACCATGGTTCTTTGATATGTTATTACTGCGAGCCAGCCAGCTGTCTTCTCCCGCACAAAAGCGGGTCATGAGCGTCGTGAGAGCTGCCATAGATTTCGGCTTTTCCTGACCAAGGTGCTGGGCTAGCCACTCGTCTCGGATGTTGTGTTTGAAAGCCTCTAAGGCCTCTGCATCCGGACAGTCGACGATTTGATTTTTCTTGGTAAGGAACCGAGTCCAGAATTGCCTGGCCGACTCTTCTGGCTGCTGAATTATGTGGCTCAAGTCATCGGCGTCTGGTGGTCGCACATAAGTGCCCTGAAAGTTGTCGAGGAATGTGGCTTCCAGATCTTCCCAACAGCTAATGGAGTCCGCTGGCAAGCTGTTAAGCCAATGCCGCGCTGGTCCTTTGAGCTTTAGTGGGAGGTATTTGATGGCGTGTAAGTCATCACCGCGGGCCATGTGGATGTGGAGGAGGAAATCCTCGATCCATACTGCGGAATCTGTTGTGCCGTCGTATGATTCAATATTTACAGGTTTGAAACCTTATGGGAATTGATGATCCATTACTTCGTCTGTGAAGCATAAGGGGTGTGCGGTGCCTTTGTATTGGGCTATATCACGATGCAGCTCGAATGGGTCTTGCCCGTTGTGTTCGGCCCGACCGGATTTGCTTTTACTGTATCCGGCGTGACGTTTATCGTCTCGCAGAGTTGTGCACCCTCGTGATCCGTAGATCGATCTTGCATGCTTTGCTTTGTCCTCCAATATGTCTCGCATGTCAGGCGTATCTCCCCATGCCTTTTTATTTGAATGGCGTCGGGGTGGAGGCTGAGTTTTTGGCTGGAATGCCTCTCTATCGTGGCCACGACGTGGCCGATCAGCCATATCATAGCTTCTTCCTCCAGTCGGGGTAGTAACCTGCACTTTGGGTAATTCTTGGAGGGGCGCTCGAGTTTATATTCCTCGGCCGCGAGGACTTCAGTCCATCTGTCAGCTAGCAGATCTTGATCAGCCTGAAGCGCTCTTGTTCGACGAGATCCTCTGGTACGACGAATTCATCGTCGCCGAGGCTTGCCTCGTCTTCGGAGGGGGGCATGCAATTGTCATCCTCCTCCTCTCCGTCTGCCGCTCTCTCAGGAGGGCTGGCTCCTCCATCCTCCTACTCTAAATCTTGCTGGAGGGGATTGTTGTTATCTTCGACACTATCTGGAGTGTTATTATCTCCTGTGCCGGTATCACCATTTTTGCTTTGGCGGGACTTAGAGAGGTGCCGCTGACGTTGGCGCTTGGGTTGCTTCTTGGAGAGGTCATCCTCTGTTATCTCGTCTCCATTGCCTTCTTTGGGTGTATCCACCATTTATATGTCATATGACGAGGTGGATTTCAAGTGCCCTATAGGCGTTGGTTCATGTTCGTCTCCTACATCATCGTCCATACCGTCGATGTCTTCGGAGTCGAAGTCGAGCATGTCGGTTAAATCATCGACAGTGGCTACGAAGTGGGTGGTGGGTGGGCGTCGAATTTCTTTGTCGTCCGCATCCCAATCCTGTTGGCCATAGTCCGGCCAGGGCTCTCCTGACAAAGAGAGAGACTTTAGTGAATCCAGAATGTCGCCGAAGGGAGAGTGCTGAAAGATATCCGCGGCGGTGAATTCCATGATCGGCGCCCAATCGGATTCGATTGGCAGGAGCGCGGACGGTTCGGAGTCCGGAAAAGAGTCCGGCACCTTGGAGTCACGGGCTTCGCAGAGGATTAGGATGGTGTTCGGCTCGATCGCCATTGAGACTGCAGCCCCTGAGGCGGTGTCTAGCCACCCGTCCTCGATTGGCGCAGTTGGCTCCGAGCTAAGGGTCGGAGCTGATGCGGGCGCGGCCTCTGGGGTACTGTTCGGCGGCAGAGCTAGGTCATACCCATCGTGACAGTGCAGCGCGCCCGGCTATAGCTTGAATCCATCGAAGATCAAGTCTCCACGGATGTCGGCCGTGTAGTTCAAACTTCCAAATCTGACCCGATGGCCAGGGGCGTAGCTTTCAATCTGCTCCAGATGGCCAAGCGAATTAGCCCGCAGTGCAAAGCCGCAAAACACGAAGATCTGTCTGGGGAGAAAGGTCTCACCCTGGACCGCATCGTTGTTGATGATCGGAGGAGCCATCGGGCCTAAAGGTGACGACACAGAGGAACTCTCAATGAAAGCACCAATGTCGGTGTCAAAACCGGCGGATCTCGGGTAGGGGGTCCCGAACTATGCGTCTAGGCCGGATGGTAACAGGAGGCAGGGGACACAATGTTTTACCCAGGTTCGGGCCCTCTTGATGGAGGTAAAACCCTACGTCCTGCTTGATTAATATTGATGATATGGGTAGTACGAGAGTAGATCTACCACGAGATCAGAGAGGCTAAACCCTAGAAGCTAGCCTGTGGTATGATTGTATGTTGTCCTACGGACTAAAACCCTTCGGTTTATATAGACACCGGAGAGGGTTAGGGACACAAGGTCGGTTACAAAGGAGGAGATATCCATATCCGTATTGCCTAGCTTGCCTTCCACGCTAAGTAGAGTCCTATCCGGACACGAGACGAAGTCTTCAATCTTGTATCTTCATAGTCTAACAGTCCGGCCAAAGGATATAGTCCGGCTGTCCGGAGACCCCCTAATCCAGGACTCCCTCGGTTCCCCTCAAGATAGCTTTTGTCCCATTATATTTTGCTAGACCCTTCTTGAACACTGTTAATGCTAAGATAGATTGCAAGAAGGATGTTGTTACTATTGGTTTAGATGATATGTCTCATGAGTTTAATTTTTCTAAATTTCGTAGACAACCCCGTGATGAAGAATTGCCTAGTAACGATGAAATTGTTGGTCTTGCTTCTATTGATTTGCCTCCTAATGATCCTTTAGAACAATATTTGCTAGACCATGAGAATGATATGTTTATGAATGGAAGAAGGGAAATAGATGAGATATTTCTTTAAACAAGGACCCATTCTGAAACACAATTTGCCTGTTGAAATCCTAGGGGATCCTCCTCCACCCAAGGGTGATCCCGTGTTTGAGCTTAAACCATTGCCTGATACTCTTAAATATGCTTATCTTGATGAAAAGAAGATATATCATGTTATTATTAGTGCTAACCTTTCAGAGAAGGAGGAAGAGAAAATATTGAAAACTCTAAAGAAGCATCATGCTTCTATTGGATATACTCTTGATGATCTTAACGGAATTAGTCCCACTCTATGTCAACACAAAATAAATTTGGAGAAAGACGCCAAACTAGTTATTGATCATCAACGACAGCTGAATCCTAAGATGAAAGAAGTGGTAAGAAAGGAAATATTAAAGCTCCTTGAGGCAGGTATAATTTATCCCGTTGCTGATAGTCACTGGGTAAGTCCTGTCCATTGTGTCCCTAAGAAGGGAGGTATTACTGTTGTTCCTAATGATAAAGATGAATTGATTCCGCAAAGAATTATTACAGGTTATAGGATGGTAATTGATTTCCGCAAACTAAATAAGGCTACTAAAAAGATCATTACCCCTTACCTTTTATTGATCAAATGCTAGAATGATTATCCAAACATACACATTTTTGCTTTCTAGATGGTTACTCTGGCTTCTCTCAAATACCTGTGTCAGCTGAGGATCAAGCAAACACCACTTTTACTTGCCCTTCGGTACTTTTGCTTATAGACGTACGCCTTTTGGTTTATGTAATGCACCTGCTACCTTTCAAAGATGCATGATGGCTATATTTTCTGACTTTTTTGAAAAGATATGTGAGGTTTTCCTGGACGATTTCTCCGTTTATGGATCCTCTTTTGATGATTGCTTGAGAAACCTTGATCGAGTTTTGCAGAGATGTGAAGAAACTAATCTCATTTTGAATTGGGAGAAATGCCACTTTATGGTTAATGAAGGTATTGCCTTGGGGCATAAAATTTCTGAAAGAGGCATTGAAGTTGATAAAGCTAAAGTTGATGCTATTGAAAAGATGCCATGTCCCAAGGACATCAAAGGTATAAGAAGCTTCCTCGGTCACGCTGGTTTTTATAGGAGGTTCATTAAGGACTTCTCAAAAATTTCTCGGCCTCTGACTAATCTATTACAAAAAGATATTCCTTTTGTCTTTGATGATGATTGTGTAGAAGCATTTGAAATACTTAAGAAAGCATTGATTTCTGCACCTATTGTTCAGCCACCTGATTGGAATTTACCCTTTGAAATTATGTGTGATGCTAGTGATTATGCTGTAGGTGCTGTTCTAGGGAAAAGAGTTGATAAGAAATTAAATGTTATTCAATATGCTAGTAAAACTCTAGACAATACCCAGAGAAATTATGCTACCACTGAAAAAGAATTTTTGGCAGTTGTTTTTGCTTGTGATAAGTTCAGACCTTATATTGTTGATTCTAAAGTAACTATTCACACTGATCATGCTGCTATTAAATACCTCATGGAAAAAAAGATGCTAAACCTAGACTTATTAGATGGGTTCTCCTGCTACAAGAATTTTATTTCCATATTATTGATAGAAAGGGAGCTGAGAACCCCGTTGCAGACAACTTGTCTAGGTTAGAAAATGTTCTTGATGACCCACTACCTATTGATGATAGCTTACCTGATGAACAATTAAATGTCATAAATGCTTCTCGAACTGCTCCATGGTATGTTGATTATGCTAATTATATTGTTGCTAAATTTATATCACCTAGTTTCACATACCAGCAAAAGAAAAAGTTCTTCTATGATTTATGCTAATTATATTGTTGCTAAATTTATACCACCTAGTTTCACATACCAGCAAAAGAAAAAGTTCTTCTATGATTTAACACATTACTTTTTGGATGACCCACATCTTTATAAAGAAGGAGTAGATGGTATTATTAGACGTTGTGTACCTGGGCATGAACAGGAACAGATCCTACGCAAGTGTCACTCCGAGGCTTATGGAGGACACGATGCTGGAGATAGAACTGCACATAAGGTATTGCAATCCGGTTTTTATTGGCCTACTCTCTTCAAGGATGCCCATAAGTTTGTCTTGTATTGTGATGAATGTCAAAGAATTGGTAATATTAGTAGACGTCAAGAAATGCCTATGAATTATTCACTTGTTATCGAAGCATTTGATATTTGGGGCTTTGATTATATGGGACCTTTTCCTTCCTCTAATGGGTATACACATATTTTAGTTGTTGTTGATTACGTTACTAAGTGGGTAGAAGCTATTCCAACTAGTAGTGCTGATCATAACACCTCTATTAAGATGCTTAAAGAAGTTATTTTCCTGAGGTTTGGAGTCCCTAGATATTTAATGACTGATGGTGGTTCACATTTTATTCATGGTGCCTTTCGTAAAATGCTTGCTAAGTATGATGTTAATCATAGAATTGCATCTCCTTATCACCCATAGTCTAGTGGTCAAGTAGAATTGAGTAACAGAGAACTCAAATTAATTTTGCAAAAGACTGTTAATATATCTAGAAAGAATTGGTCCAAGAAACTTGATGATGCATTATGGGCCTACAGAACTGCATACAAAAATCCTATGGGTATGTCTCCGTATAAAATGGTTTATGGTAAAGCATGTCATTTACCTCTCGAGCTAGAACATAAGGCATATTGGGCCATTAAAGAGCTCAACTATGATTTCAAACTTGCTGGTGAGAAGAGGTTATTTGACATTAGCTCACTTGATGAATGGAGATCCCAGGCTTATGAAAATGCCAAGTTGTTTAAAGAAAAAGTTAAAAGATGGCATGACAAAAGGATACAAAAGCATGAGTTTAATGTAGGTGATTATGTATTGCTATACAACTCTCGTTTAAGATTTTTTTGCAGGAAAACTTCTCTCTAAATGGGAAGGTCCTTACGTTATCAAGGAGGTCTATCATTCCGGTGCCATAAAAATCAACAACTTCGAAGGCACAAATCTGAAGGTGGTGAATGGTCAAAGAATTAAACATTATATCTCACGTAATCCTATAAATGTTGAAACTAATATTATTGAAACCGTAACCCCGGAGGAATACATAAGGGACACTTTCTGGAACGTTTCGGACTCCAAAAAGGAATAGGTACGTGGTACGGTAAGTAAACCGACTCCAAAACAGTTCTAATGGCAATTTTTCTCCGTTTTGGAATATTTAGAAAAATAGGAAAATAAGAAGCAGTCCGGGAAGGACACGAGGCTTCCATGAGGGTGGGAGGCACGCCCTACCCCCCAGGGCACGCCCCCTGCCTCGTGGGCACCTCGTGTGCTCTCCGGACTCCGTTTTCTTGCACGATACTTCTTTTAGTCGGTAAAAATTCATTATATAATCTCCCGAAGGTTTTGACCACCCTATCACGCAAATATATCATGTCTTTGTTTCGAGTTGTCCTGCTGCAGATTAGAGCAACATGTCGTCCCAGGATACGAAAGGAGAAAGCTATGTGGCTGATTACCTTGCAGATCCTCAGGTCTATGGGGATGTGGAGCATTGTGGTTGGACTACGGAAGAAGAAGAGGACTATGAACCCAAGGGAAAGGAGGAGCCGAGCTCAGATGAAGATGAAGTCCCATTACCTCAACCTGGGG
Source organism: Triticum urartu (assembly GCF_003073215.2). Classification (NCBI taxonomy): domain Eukaryota; kingdom Viridiplantae; phylum Streptophyta; class Magnoliopsida; order Poales; family Poaceae; genus Triticum; species Triticum urartu. Next base: position 628,121,153 of record NC_053028.1, on the reverse strand, counting down.
AAATTCATGTGGAGTTCAAAAATTCAAGCCCCCCTGATAGAGCAAAGAAACTTAAGATCGAGTTTATCCCTTTTCGCCTCTTGCAGGAAAACAAGCAGGAATTATGCAAAAAGATATTAAGCCTGGAGCAGGAGATTGATGACCCGAGGGATCAAAATTCTATCCTCAAGCGTAAATTAAGGAAGAAGCCTACGCCATCAACAAAACTATCATCTTCTTCACCAACAAAGAAGGAGATATAAACACATGGGTATGGGCACTCCCCTTGGCAACTGCCAAGCTTGGGGGAGTGCCCCGGTATCGTATCACCATCACTTTTATCTTTACCGTTTTTCTTAGTTCGGTCCTTTTGATAATATATTGATCTAGTAGAATAAAGCTTTAGTATGATCTAGTTGTGACTTTTGCTTTATGATCCCTCTATGTAATCGAGTCCGTGAGCTATATAATAAAGATTAGTGTTGAGTCAAGGGCTTGATTATTTTGTTATGATCTTGAGGGAATTAAATAAAATAAAAGAGAAGAAATAAAAAGAAACAAATAGATCATATGGATCTTATGGAAAGGAATGAGCTCACATATAAAGAGTATGACGAATAAAAGTTGTTGAGAGTTGACAAACATAGTTTTGGTCATCGTTGCAATAAATAGGAAGTAATAAAGAAAGAGAGGTTAACATACAAATATACTATCTTGGACATCTTTTATGATTGTGAGCACTCATTAAAGTATGACATGCTAAGAGTTGACGTTGGACAAGGAAGACAACGTAATGGGTTATGTTTTCTTACATCTGAGATAAATTATATTGTCATGGATCACCCAACATGTTGAGCTTGCCTTTCCCTCTCATGCTAGCCAATTTCCTTGCACCAAGTAGAGATACTACTTGTGCTACCAAATATCCCTAAACCCAGTTTTGCCATGAGAGTCCACCATATCTACCTATGGATTGAGTAAGATCCTTCAAGTAAGTTGTCATTAGTGCAAGCAATAAAAATTTCACTCTAAATATGTATGACTTATTAGTGCGGAGAAAATAAGCTTTATACGATCTTGTGATATGGAAGAAATAAAAGCGACGGACTGCATAATAAAGGTCCATATCACAAGTGGCAATATAAAGTGACATTTTTTTGCATTAAGATTTTGTGCATCCAACCATAAAAGCGCATGACAACCTCTGCTTCCCTCTGCGAAGGGCCTATCTTTTACTTTTATCCTCTACCTTACATAAGAGTCATGGTGATCTTCACCTTACCTTTTTTACATTTTATCCTTTCGCAAGCACAATGTGTTGGAAAGATCCTGATATATATAGCTAATTGGATGTGAGTCGTCATGAACTATTATTGTTGACATTACCCTTGAGGTAAAACGTTGGCACGCAAAACTATAAGCCCCTATCTTTCTGTGTGTCCAATTAAAACTTCATACCCATAAATATTGCGTGAGTGTTAGCAATTGTGAACGACTAAAAGATGGTTGAGTATGTGGACTTGCTGAAAAGCTCTTATATTGACTCTTTCCTATGTTATGATAAATTGCAATTGCCTCAATGACTGAGATTAGAGTTTGTTGGTTCTCAATGAAGTTTATGATTCATACTTGAAATTGTGATTGAATTGTTACTTTAGCATAAGAGATCATATGACAAAATATATATACGTTGATGTTCAAAGAATGATCATGATGCCCTCATGTCCGTATTGTATTTTTATCGACACCTCTGTCTTAAACATGTGGACATATTTTTCGATTTCAGCTTTCGCTTGAGGAAAAGCGAGGTCTAAGCTTCGGGGAGTTGATACGTCCATTTTGCATCATGCTTTTATATCGATATTTATTGCATTATGGGCTGTTATTACACATTATGTCACAATACTTATGCCTATTCTCTCTTATTTTACAAGGTTTACATGAAGAGGGAGAATGCCGGCAGCTGGGATTCTGCGCTGGAAAAGGACCAAATATTAGAGACCTATTCTGCACAGCTCCAAAAGTCCTGAAACTTCACGGAAGTTATTTCCAGAATATATAAAAAATACTGAGCGCAAGAAGTACCATAGGGGGGCACCCACCAGCCACGAGGGTGGGGGCTGCGCCCTACCCCCTGGGCGCGCCCCCTGCCTCGTGGGCCCCTTGGTGGCCCTCCGATGCCCATCTTCTACTATATGGAGTCTTTCGTCGATAAAAAAATCATAAGCAAGCTTTCGGGACGAGACTCTGCCGCCACGAGGTGGAACCTTGGCGGAATCAATCTAGGGCTCCGGCAGAGCTGTTCTGCCGGGGAAAATTCCCTCCGGGAGGGGGAAATCATCACCATCGTCAATACCAACGATCCTCTCATCGGGAGGGGGTCAATCTCCATCAACATATTCACCAGCACCATCTCATCTCAAACCCTAGTTCATCTCTCGTATCCAATCTTTGTATCCAAACCTCAGATTGGTACATGTGGGTTGCTAGTAGTGTTGATTACTCCTTGTAGTTAATGCTAGTTGGTTTACTTGGTGGAAGATTATATGTTCAGATCCATTATGCATATTAATACCCCTCTGATTATGAACATGAATATGCTTTGTGAGTAGTTACGTTTGTTCCTGAGGACATGGGAGAAGTCTTGCTATTAGTAGTCATGTGAATTTGGTATTTGTTCGATATTTTTATGAGATGTATGTTGTCATCCCTCTAGTGGTGTCATGTGAACGTCGACTACATGACACTTCACCATTGTTTGGGCCTAGAGGGAGACATTGGGAAGTAATAAGTAGATGATGGGTTGCTAGAGTGACATAAGCTTAAACCCTAGTTTATGCGTTGCTTGATAAGGGGCTGATTTGGATCCATATGTTTCATGCTATGGTTAGGTTTACCTTAATGCTTTTGTTGTAGTTGCGGATGCTTGCAATAGGGGTTAATCATAAGTGGGATGCTTGTCCAAGTAAGGACAGTACCCAAGCACCGGTCCACCCACATATCAAATTATCAAAGTACCGAACGTGAATCATATGACCGTGATGAAAACTAGCTTGACGATAATTCCCATGTGTCCTCGGGAGCGCTTTCCTTCATATAAGAGTTTGTCCAGGCTTGTCCTTTGCTACAAAAAGGATTGGGCCATCTTGCTGCACCTTATTTACTTTTATTACTTGCTACTCGTTACCAATTACCTTATCACAAAACTATATGTTACCGATAATTTCAGTGCTTGCAGAAAATACCTTGCTGAAAACCGCTTATCATTTCCTTCTGCTCCTCGTTGGGTTCGACAATGTTACTTATCGAAAGGACTATGATAGATCCCCTATACTTGTGGGTCATCAATAGGTTAGTCCCAAAAATAATATAAAAGTGTAAAATAAAGCCCATTAACATCCAAAACAGATAATATAATAGCATGGAACAATCAAAAATTATAGATACGTTGGAGACGTATCAACGGGGTCTTCGTTGTCTTCGGCACCTTCTGGAGTGTTATCTTCTCCTGTGCCGGTGTTGCTGTCTTTACTGCGGCGTGACTTATAGCGGCGCCGCTGACGCCGATGCTTTGATTGTATTTCGGAAGGTTTATCCTCAATTAGGTCTTCCTTCTCATCGCCGTTGTTCTCCTTTGGTGCATCCACCATGTATACATAATACGAGGAAGTGGCCGTCTAGTGTACGGTGAACGGCGGGTTATGGGCCTCTTCTTCTCCGGCATCGTCATCCATACTGTCGATGTCCTTGGAGTCGTAATCAAGTGTGTCGGTCAAATCCTCGACCGTGGCTATGAAGTGGGTGGCGGGTGGGAAGCAAAATTCTCCACCGTCAGCCTTTAGTTCGGACCGGATATAGTTTGATTGTGAGTCCTCCGTCAAGGAAAAGTTTTTAATGAGTTTAGCATGTCGCCCAAAGGCGAGTGCTGGAAGATGTCTGCGGCACTGAATTCGAAGATCGATAAACGATCAAGTTCGGCGCCTGCGAGCTCACATGGTTTGGTACTTACGGCCGGAGACGAGTCCAGTATTCCGGTGGCACAGGTATCGTGTGAGATCAAATCTATGTGCGGCTCCAACGCCGGGGAATCTGTGGCCTCCATGGCGGGTTTGAGCTTCCCGTCCTTGGATGGCGCAGTCTGCTCCGGATCTAAGGCCAGAGTGGTTATGGTAGCTGTCTCCTGGATGCAATCCGATGACAGATTTAGGTCATGTCTCTTGGGGTGACCAGGAGTGGTAGCCGTGGTCGCTAATCCGGCAAAGATCAAGTCTCCACGGATGCCCGCAACATAGTTCAAGCTCCCAAATCTGACCTAACGGCCAGGGGCGTAGCTTTCGATCTGCTCCAGATGGCCAAACGAATTGGCCCGCTACAATCGCATTAGTTCTCCCTTTACTACCTTAGCCGATAGAGCGGAACGTAAGGTAGCAAGCACAGGAGCCAGGCAACCCAACTATTGACCAAAGACATGATTCGGAGCCAATGCATATAATGCTAAATTCGGGGTGCCGAACTATACTTGTAAAAAGTGTTCGGACTTTTGTTGCCGTAGTGTGGGGTGCTATGAAGCCCCTGGAAAACATCAAACGTAGCAAAGTGTACGGGTGCTACCTGATAGGGTTATCCACAGGGGAGCTGAGAGAAAAAAGAGAAAGAAAACAAAAAAAGGTAAAAAGTTGGGGTCCTAAAGCTCCAGCTGCAAACTATTCTCATTGTAATTTAATTAGTACGTCAAGGTGCATTGATATAGGTAGTGCGATAAGCAACAGGCTATTTGTCATGTCGAAACCAAGGGAGAGCTACATGTGGGTCCTGAAAAATAGGTAGAGTTATCGTTAACGGAATCACCTAAAAAGTCCTCCATATGTCTGTGTTTCTCGCTGTATTGGTGTGTTTATCCTTCAAGAGGACTGATGACCAGACCACCAGATGGGGCCTGTGGGATTAAGACCTGAAGAGGAAACAAGTAAAAGTGAAAGTATGTGTGTATCCGATGTCGGTTGAGCCGTACTATGGACCACAAGCTAGCTATGCCTCCGTCGATGCCCATGGGATTTTGAGTGCGTAGTTATGTATGCCCGGCACGAATGCCACCACTTGATCGGGACTGAGACGGAGGCGGGATTGCTAGTCGAGCTCCTGACGAGCCGGGCTCTCCTGCTGCAGAGTAGTTCGGACCCTCTTAACGGTGTCCGTGGGATCGGTAGCCGAATTAAGGTTATGCTTGAGAAGGCTGCTCTGTACTTCTGCTGCTAAGGCAGCTGTGTGCTCTTTTGTACGGAGAGAGTGTTCCGTATTTCCATTGACCGTTATGACGCCGCATGGACCGAGCATCTTGAGCTTGAGATAAACATAGTGTGGTACTGTGTTGAATCGAGAAAACGCAGTTCGTCCGAGCAGTGTGTGATAGCCGTTGTGGAAGGGGACGGCATCGAAGATTAACTCCTCGCTTCAGAAGTTGTCCGGAGATCCGAAGACAACCTCTAGTGTCATTGAGCCCGTACAGCGGGCCTCTACATCTGGTATGACTCCTTTGAAGGTAGTCCCTGTGGGATTGATCTGTGATGGGTTAATGCCCATTTTTCACGTTGTATCCTGATAGAGCAGATTGAGGCTGCTAGCTCCGTCCATAAGGACGCGAGTCTGGTGGAACCCATCAATTATTGGGTCTAGGACCAGTGCGGCTGAGCCACCGTGATGGATACTGGTCGGATGATCCCGGCGATCAAAAGTGATCGGGCATGACGACCATGGATTAAATTTTGGGGTGACTGGCTCTATCGCATAGACGTCCCTGAGCGCACGCTTGCGCTCCCTCTTGGGGATGTGGGTAATGTATATCATGTTCACCGTTTTGACCTGAGGGGGAAACTTCTTCTGTCCCCCTGTGTTCGGTTGCTGGGGCTCTTCGTCATCGTCCTCGCTTGCAATCCCTTTTCCCTGTTCTCGGCGTTTAATTTTCCAGCCTGTTTAAAAACCCAACAGTCTCTATTTGTATGATTGGGTGGTTTGTCCGGGGTGCCATGAATCTGGCACGAACGATCAAGTATGCGGTCCAAGATGGATGGGCCTGAATAGTTCTTTTGGAACGGCTTCTTTCGCTGATCGGACTTAGAGCCACTGAATCTGGCATTATCCACCGTATCCTCGGTGTTTTCATTGTTGTTTCGACGCTTGTATCTGTTGCGTCGAGACTTGTCTTTGTTATTTTTAACTTCAGGGGTGTCGGTGTCACTGTCGGTGTCAAAACCGGCGGATCTCGGGTAGGGGGTCCCGAACTGTGTGTCTAGGATCGATGGTAACAGGAGACGGGGGACACTATGTTTACCCAGGTTCGGGTCCTCTCTATGGAGGTAATACCCTACTTCCTGCTTGATTGATCTTGATGAATATGAGTATTGCAAGATTTGATCTACCACGAGATCGTAATGGCTAAACCCTAGAAGCCTAGCCTGTATGACTATGGTAATGAATATATTTTCCGAACTAACCCCTCCGGTTTATATTGACACCGGGGGGGGATCTAGGGTTACATAGAGTCGGTTACATAAGAAGGAATCCTCATAGTCGGTTGCCAAGCTTGCCCTCCACGCCAAGGGGAGTCCAATCCGGACACGGATACAGTCTTCGGCCTTCATGTCTTCACAGCCCATCAGTCCGGCCCATGGACAACAGGCTGGACACCCGAGGACCCCTTAGTACAGGACTCCCTCAGTTGCCCCTGAACCTGGCTTCAATGACGAGGAGTCCGGCGCACATATTGTCTTCGGCATTGCAAGGCGGGTTCCCCCTTTCGAACTCCTAGTTGATCTCCAGATGTAATGATTGTATCCGGACTTGTGTGCACAACCGCAGAGGACATAATATTTCACGAGTTCAACCCACCGACCACTTTTTGGTAATATGACACCACGCCTGCCTGGCCACTACTTGCAAACAGTTTTAGCTGGCCCGTCGCCCCACGTCCCAAGACGGAGATCGTGCCTCCCTTTTTTAAGGGATTCCTGTCAACCCAAACGCGGGTAACCCAACCGTAGCTTGGGTACAACTCCTTGGAAACAAGCAAGTTTTTGAGGCCCAAGAGGAGACGTTTGATATTTGCAGCCTTTATATAGGGGTGCAGACCTGTCTTTTTCTCCCACGCTTGCCTCTTTTTCAACCCCTACTACCCCGAGTTCCAACACCCGGGTTTCGGTCGCCGCCAGCCCCAATCATGTCCGGATCCAGCCGTCAAGGCCGGTGGGTAGCTTCTTCTGTTGCGGAGGAAGACATTGCAAAGCTTCGGGCGGCAAGGTACCTGACCGCTGAAATCTATCATCGGCTTCCTGCAGAGGGGCAGGTTATTCCCACCCCCCAGATCCGGCGAGAGGGTCGTGTTCATGTCCCACTTCCTCCGCGGGTTGGGGTTTGCACTTAACCCCTTCGTCCAAGGGCTCATGTTCTATTACGGGCTAGACTTTCACGATTTGGCCCCGAACTATATTCTTCTTATCTCGGCGTTTATCATCACATGTGAAGCCTTCCTCCAAACTCCTCCGCACTTTGGCTTATGGCTCAAGACCTTAGATGTGAAGCCGCAAGTGGTAGAGGGGGAGCAGGCCAAGTGCGGCGGCGCTATAGTGAGCAAGCTTGCTAGCGCCGTTTGGCTGAAAGGATCCTTCGCCAAATCTTTCGATTTGTGGCAGCAGGGGTGGTTCTATATCACCGAGCCCCACAGCTCCAAGTGGGCAACTGCGCCCGCATTCTGATCCAGCCCCCCAATTCGGCTTGCATCGTGGATTAACAAGGGTCTGGATTGGGGATCAACAAATGATGTGCGAACTCTGCAAAGTCGCATCCGAAGCCTCATTGAGAGGTACATCGACATAGCCAATATCGTTCAAGTAATGCTAGTTTGTCGGACCCTGCCGTGCCAGCGACGGCCTCTCCGCCTATGGGAGTTCAATCCAGAAGGGTCGCGGACTCTTTAGCACTTCTTTGGCACAACGCACGAAGGAATGTGGAGATTATTCTTTGGGAAACGAAGGCAATGGCCGGACACCACTGAAGATGTCGGCCTGGACTGTAACCATCTGGATACCCCGGTAAGTACCCGTTTACCGAATACCTTATAGTCAGATACCTAGTGGCAAGATACCAACAGTATCATCCTTTTTCAGGGCTGGATACAGAAGGTGGGACGGATTAGGTGTCTGGCTCCCCTTCCCTAAGACTCAGCTACTCCCATGTTAACAAGGATGCTAGCCTCGGCGCCATATCAGGCACCAGCAGGGGAGGGCGAGAATACCCAAGATGACCTTGGTTCTGGAGGTAAGTCAGACACTGAGTCCAGAAAAATCAACCTTTCCTCGCCCGAAGACGGAGGCGGAAAAGGACCTAGTATCCCTTCTCCAAACAGGAGGAAAAGGGCCACCTCCGAAGATTGGGAGGGGCGGTCTTCCAAGAAGGGCAAGATGCCACCGTCGATCGGCTTGGGTTTGGAAAGCGACGCCGTTGAGCAGCTCCAACAGGGGGACAAGCCCTCGGCCAAACCGTAAGAGAATCCGGAGTACTTTGATAGCGTCCCGCTCCATTATTGTTACCGAAGATACACGTAACTCATTTATGCATTTTTACAGGTCGGCACCGAATTTTTCTAGGTGATCCCCTTCTTCGGGGAATCTCCTCCCAGAGATGATGGAGAGCGAGACGCCTCCTCCGACCTCCTCGCCCAATAAGGCAGATGACTCTGAAGTGTCATCGCGGAGGGTCCCTTTAGACCAGGGGACAAAAGAGGCAGTACACAAAGGTCGACCTCCGACCATCCGGGATTCCGGGGCTGATGATAACAAAGGCCCCGGGCTGTCTGGTTCACAGCCGACAGTGATTTTGGAGACGGGCGAGCAAATTCCTTCAAAGGATGATTGTGCTTTTGGAGCAGCTTCCGGAGACCCGGGGACTCTGGATATGTTGTGGGACATGTTGCGGAAAGCATCTGTCTAGGGGGAACAGTGTACCTTGATGGGCACAGTGATTGAAAAGATTTCGTCCATGAAGAGCGGATTAGATGAAGCTTTCATGAGCCTGCTGAAGGGCTTCGAGGTTTGTGACATAATGTTTTCAGCTATGTTTCATTTGCAAAGATGCGCCTGTGTATAGGTAGTAGCCCCTGATACTCGGGTTGGCTTCCGCTGGGAAGCAAAACGGAGGATCGAAAAGGATCGTTTGAGGACTAACCTGATCAACTTTGAACACAGGCTGCTTCCCCCTTGGCCGCTTCCCGGACTATGGAAATTGCCGATTTGCAGCGGAAGCTTGATGTGGCAGGGGATGATCTTACTTTAATCAATATGCGTCTTGACGAGTCGCAATGTATGTATTCGGGGCAATCCTCATACATTTTTGTGGTATAAGCATAATGCTGAGATTTAGATGCTGGAATATGCATGGCTGCAGATGGTGCTGCCGCCATTGAAGTTCTTCGAGCGGAGCTGGCCCAGGCCAAGGAGCAGGCCCGTCGTAGTAATGCTGCTGTCGAAAAGGCATCGGCTGAATTAAAAGCCGAACAAGCTGCACGGGGCCAAGATGAGGAGAAGATATCCACTATGATGCTCAAACTGGAGAATGCTACCGGCCGCTGTGAATTTCTGAAGGAGAGTAAAGCCTTAACGGCTGATCTGGACAAGGCCTTACAAGAGGCTAGAGCAGCACGGTCGGAATCCAGAGCAGCCCATGAGGAGGTTCGACAGGTGAGGGAGATTGCGACTTGTCGGAGTAATTGGACACAGATACCCCAAAGACGGCGAGACAAGAATTCAAGACATCGGGGCTAGCAAAGCCCCTCAGTCCAACTACCTAGCCGGCGGCTGACTGCTGGCTGCTGACTACTCCACCAGGCCGACTACTGGCTGCCGACTGCTCCACCAGGCCGACTGCTGGCTGCCGACTGCTGGCTGCTGACTGCTCCACCAGGACGACTGCTGGCTGCCGACTGCTCCACCAGGCTGACTGCTGGCTGCCGACTGCTGGATGCCGACTGCTCCACCAGGCCGACTGCTGGCTGCCGACTACTCCACCAGGCCGACTGCTGGCTACTGACTGCTCCACCAAGCCGACTGCTGGCTGCCGACTCCTCCGCCAGGCCGACTGCCCGAAGTCAACTGCAGCCTGACGAGACACCGACAGGATGACCATACTGCGACGTCATCTACAGTGTACCGTGTCCCCTGGGTACTGATTTATAAAGTACCCAGGGGACAAGCATGACATGCACCATGCCACTAGCCATGCCTACATAGCTTGGCTTGTAAGCTATCCAAGGTAGCTTACAACCAAAGCCACTACCACCCATGCCAACTCCTATATATATAGGCACACATCCATCCATCAGGGGATGGACTCACTCACGCACACACACAAGCAAGCTAGCTAGCAAGAGAGCTAGCTAGCAAGCCATCCACACACATGCATGAGCATACACATGCTCATGGCCATGAGCCATGAGCATGGCCGGCCACTAGAGCATGCCACATACATGCATATATGAAACCAGATGCCTGTGGCACTGCTTTCAGATACAGCTTCAGGAGCAACTCTGTACCAGATATACTCAGACATGCAGGAATAGGGGTGTTATCTCTCCGGAGAGCCCCGAACCTGGGTAAACTAGCGCATACTACTCGCATACCCGTCCCTAGATATTCCGGCAGCAGTCTTGCCCTCACACGAAGCCACCTTGTGGAATATGTCGTCTTGCACCCCCCGTGAGAATACCACGACATTTGGCGCCCACCGTGGGGCGGTACTATGCTACCGCGCTGCTGCTGGTTTCGCAGTCCGGGCGGGGCCCTTTTTTTTCTTCATCGCCTCGGCCGCGGCGTCGCGCCGTCTCTCCGACAGCGGTCGGGGTCTCGACATCGACGCGCCCCCGGAGTGGCCGCGAGGGGCGGCGCGTCCTCGTCACCGGCCTCGCCATCTTCGTCATCTCTGCCGTGACGTCGCCGTCATCTCTCCGATCACGCTCGGGGGCTCGACATTGACCCGCCCTCGGCGCGACCGAGCGGGACGGCGTGTCCTCGTCGGCCGCCTCGGCCCCTTCGTCACTCCCGCCACAACACTGGCCGCCGTCGCGGCCCCTGCGTTGCTCCAGCCGTGCCCGGCCTCATCGTCCTCGCGCATGCTGCTGCGCCCTCGGCGTCTCCGGGGGCGCGTCGGCTCCAGCCCCATCTCGGCCATACCTCCGCGCATGGTTCCGCTGGCCATCTCCGTCCCCGTGTGTGCACGCGCCCATGTCCAGCAAGCTAGGCTAGCAGAGCCCACTGAACCAATGGATCCAGTTGTGCTAGCTAACTAGCTTGGCTCGTGTCTGTGCATACGACCGTCCATGCTGGCGTCCTCCTTCACTCCCGCGCATTGCGTCGCTGCTCCGGCCACGCATCCGCAGGCCTCGCGCCGGCCGCGCCCAGCTCCGGCTCTCCACGACCCGACCATCCTGCTCTGCCTAAGCTCGTGGCGCTGCTCCATCCTCTCCGTCGCGTCCCGTGTCGGCCGCCTCTGCCGGCGAGCTGCAGCTCCTCCCGCGCCGGCTTCCCATGGGGCCGCACCTCTCCACCGCGTCCGGTTGCTGCTCTGCAGCTCAACGCGCGCTGGCCGGCTCCGTCGCTCCCTCACTGTGTGGCTGCCGTGTCCCGCCCGCCTGTTGAGCGTGCCTCGCGACCGCGCCGGCCCTGCTACGGCCGCCTTCCCGCGCCGCCCTGCTGTGCTCCCGAGTAGCCGGCAGGGTCGTGCGCCCCACGCCGACTCCGCTCGCATCGCCGCTGTTGACTGCTGCCCCGCTGCCGTGCTCAGGCTCGGGTCCTCCCCGCAGGTCGTCGGGTGCGGCCCCGCCACCCTCTCCAAGCGAGCTCTCTGCCCAGCCCCATCACGCACCGGCGAGCCCCTGGGGCTCCCCCCCATAGCCGCCTACCGCTCTGCCCCTGGTCTTCCTCCGCCCCGCGCGCACGACACTTCGCCTCGCCTCTACTGACCTGCACCGCTCGGCCTCGCGCCTCTGTCCGACTCCCGCGCCTCACCAGTCGGCCGATCCGCCCGCGCCCGGCTCCCTCCACTAAGGCCGCCGGTTCCGCCCCCATAGCGGGCTGCCGCCTGGTCCGGCCGCTCTCGGCCCGCGCACGCGCCGACTCCGGCTTCACTCCCGCCCGGCTTCCGCGCCGGCCGGCTCGCCGCCAGTCTCGCCCTCGCTCGGCTCCACGCCCGCCCCTACGCCGCGTTGCTTCACGCCGTCCAGCACGCGGGCCCAGGCGCGCGCCGGCCCTCAGCGCCGGTTGCTGCTTTATGGACGGCTCCGCCCTACGGCCGGGTTCGTTTGCGCCGCGCCGCCGCCGGGTCCGCCTGCTTCTGCCCGCGGCCGGGTCCGCCTTCGGCCCCGCAGCCGGCTCCGCCAACTTCTCCCCGCGGCGGGGTCCGCCTTCGGCCCCGCGGCCGGCTGCGCCTCGCGCTTTCTCCTGACCGGTCGCTGCGAGGGGGAGGCCGGCTGCCCACATGGATTAGAGGAGGCCGGCTGCTCCACGCGGAGATTAAAAAAAAGTGACCGGGTGAGATGGCCGGCTACCCGAGAGTCAGATGAAATAAAAGAAAAGAAGAAAGAGTCGGGCCGGCTGCTAGCAAGAAAGAAAAGTCAAGGGCCGGCTGGAAGGAAAGAAAGATCCCCGCTGGGGAAAAGAAGAAGAAAAGGGTCGTCTGCCCGCTGTGGCTGACTGCTCCTGCAAAGGAAAAGAGGTCCGACTGACCAAGTCAACAGCCGGTTGCTGGCGAGAAAAAAAATGTGTATGTGCATCCAACTGCAAAGAGCCGGTCGAAGAAAAGGCCGGGTGCCCACAGCCGACTCACAGAGAAAAAGAAAGAAATGTGCGTCCGATTGCCAGATGTGCGTCCGACCGCTGGCTGCCTGGCCGGCTGCAAAGAGCCCGACTGCTGTGTCGGGGCCCGCCCGCCCAGCCAGCTGAAGAAAAAAAACAGGAGGACAAAGTAGTTGCCGGGAGATCCGGCCCGACTGCTCAGTAGTCGGCCCAGATCTCGGGGGCTACACCCAGCGGGTGCGCTGACGCACCCCACAAAGAAGAAGACGAAATAGTCGCTGGGAGATCCGGCCCGACTGCTCAGCAGTCGGCCCGAATCTCGGGGGCTACACCTAGCGGGTGCGCTAACGCGCCCCCGCGAAGATTGCAGACAAGAGAATAGATTTGCCCGGCTGCCAGCAGCTGGCAGAAGAGAAAAAGAAGAAGATAGGCGCTGCAAGATGCATCGCCGCCTGGCCGATCGAGCCTGACCGGCCGGGACCCCCTTCGAGCACCCGAAGGCTCGAAGACTACACCCAGCAAGTGTGCCGGCGCGCTCAGCAAGCCTTGAGCCACGCCGGCTGTCTTCGGCAAACTCCGCCTCGGCAACACGAAAACGAATGTGAGCTCCTCACCCGCATATTTTTTGCACCGCAAGAGCACGGATAACCTCGAGCGATGCTCGGGGGCTATCTCCGCATTTTATTATAGTTACATCACTGTTCACCCCGGTGCCAACCAGAGTTGGCCCGGGGGCTGGCCGCTTGGCCTGAGACGTTAGTCCCCGCAGACGGCTTAGTACCGTGCGCGGTACCAAAGGCCCACTCTTAGTCACAGACCACAGAGCGGCTGTCCGACTAGCAAGAGTGAACGCTGGAGGCCACCCACGCGAAAAACGTCCGGGAAGAAAAACGGATTGGGCGATCCGGACGTTTCCTTTACAAGTATCTACTCGGTTGAATCTGCTCCCAGACTCTGAGTAGTGTACACTCCACTTCGCGGCCCACTCTCAGCCACAGACCACAGAGCGGCTGTCCGGCAAGCAAGAGCACAAGCCAAAAAGTGGAGGGAACACGAAAAAGATTAAGGGGGCTCGAACGAAACCGAGTCGGCACCCTCCGCATAAAACTTGCAATGCTAAAAGCAAACATTTGATATATCTGCGTGGACTAACTTTGTCTTTTTCATGATCATTTCCATGAACACTCGCCAAAAAACCTCCGCCCAACTTTGCCAAGTTGCCCGGAGGCTTGGGGGCTACTGTCAGAGTAATTGGACACAGATACCCTGAAGACGGCGAGACAAGAATTCAAGACATCGAGGCTAGCAAAGCCCCTCAGTCCAACTACCTGGTCGGCGGCTGACTGCTGGCTGCTGACTGCTCCACCAGGCCGACTGCTGGCTACCGACTGCTCCACCAGGCCGACTGCTGGCTGCCGACTGCTGGCTGCTGACTGCTCCACCAGGGCGACTGTTGGCTGCCGACTACTCCACCAGGACGACTGCTGGCTGCCGACTCCTCCACCAGGCCGACTGCTGGCTGCCGACTACTGGCTGCTGACTGCTCCACCAGGCGGACTGCTGGCTGCCGACTCCTCCGCCGGGCCGACTGCCCGAAGTCAACTGCAGCCTGACGAGACACCGACGGGACGACCATACCGCGACATCATCTGCAGTGTACCGTGTCCCCTAGGTACTGATTTATAAAGTACCCCAGGGGACAAGCATGACATGCACCATGCCACTAGCCATGCCTACATAGCTTGGCTTGTAAGCTGCCCAAGGTAGCTTACAACCAAAGCCACTACCACCCATGCCAACTCCTATATATATAGGCACACATCCATCCATCAGGGGATGGACTCACTCACGCACACACACAAGCAAGCTAGCTAGCAAGAGAGCTAGCTAGCAAGCCATCCACACACACGCATGAGCATGGCCGGCCACTAGAGCATGCCACGTACATGCATATATGAAACCAGATGCCTGTGGCACTGCTTTCAGATACAGCTCCAGGAGCAACTCTGTACCAGATATACCAGATATACTCAGAAATGCAGGAGTAGGGGTGTTATCTCTCCGGAGAGCTTCGAACCTGAGTAAACTAGCGCGTACTACTCGCATACCCGTCCCTGGATATTCCGGCAGCAGTCTTGCCCTCACACGAAGCCACCTTGTGGCATATGTCGTCTTGCACCCCCCGTGAGAATACCACGACATGACTGGAAAGCCCTTTCTGCTGCAAACTAAGTTTGGTGACCCGAACTATGCCCAGCTTAACCAAGTATGGAGTTCTCCGGATGAGTTCTTGGACTTGCTAAAGTGTTCTGCCGAGGCGGTGCAGTATTACCAAGCGCGAGATGGATATGCAACGGAGAAGCTTTTTTGGTCACAGTTTGGCGCATCAAAGCGCCCTCTGTTGCTCAATGAACAGATGTCCCAATGGGACGAACTTCATAGGATATCCGGCGCTGCCATGAAGGATGTCGTAATCCGGTTGTGGCCAACCAAGCCTGTTCCGAATTGCTATTTCGGTTTGGTGCAGAGGCTTGTTGATGCGGTGCCGTGTATCGATGCTGTGAAGCGATCATCGTGCATTGAGCGTGCGCGGATGGCTTTTTCCCAAGTCAAAACATTCTGGGGGAACATGAAGGCCATCAATGTTGCGATGAAGAGTCCACCCAAAGGCAAGGACCGCCCGGAACCGGAGCATTATTTTGAAGACATCCTAGAGGCCGCCCGCTTTATAGAGGGTCAGTGCTCGAAAGACATAATGTTCGAGTGAGGTGTATGAAAATTGTAAAAGAAAATTTTATAGTTAATATATTTATGTTTTGCTTGAAAGCGTGAATTCCTCCTGTGCGGCCGTTTTGATATAATCTGAAAGTTTTCCAGTCGTCAGCTTCAGCCCCCTCGTAGGAAGTACGGGGGTGTTCGGAAAGGCATTTAATCACTCTTTATCCAACGTCTTGGTCCATGAAGGAGGTAATAATGCGGCGAACCAGGCAATCGGACTATAGGGCGTTAACGCTTTCACTTAGCCATAGGAGTTTTATTGTGGGGCTGCGACATAGCCCCTAGTATATATGCGGCGTATGGTGCCTTACATATTTGATCTGAAAAAGATCCCTCATGTGACACGGAGAATCGCTAAAGATTGAAGTCGTCAAGTGGTTGACCAGCTCACGCCGCATCATGACAGTCAGTTTTCGGCTTTCTCTACTGAGGTGCTCATCCGGTTTAGGCCAGGGCACAATCGCAGTAGTTCTCCCTTTACTACCCTAGACGATAGAGCGTAACGTAGGGTAGCAAGCACAGGAGCCGGGCAACCCAACTATTGCCCCAAGACAATGATTCAGAGCTGATGCATATAAGGCCAAACTTGCGACACGGAAGTATGCTATAGAGTTGTTCGGACTTTTACTGGCAACTCATTTGTTCCCACACCAAGCCCCTGGCAGGTTATGCCAAGGTATTTCTGTGAAATAACCGTAGGAGCCACATTTGTTGGGGAAACAATGCAGATGATTAGTTAGGATATTGTTTAATGGGAACTGAGTGATATGCCAATGATTACTTATGATATATATATATATATATAAGCCATCCTCCCTGCTATTTGACATGCTCGGGGTTGGAGGTGGAGGAGCAGGCATAGTACAGGCTCGAGAAATAGAGAGTGTGGTCTACAAAAAGTTATTTTGGACCTTCCGTCGCACGTCTGCGCCGCCAGTCCTCGGTGGGGGGAATCCTTGATGGAAATAGCCCCTTAGGTGAGTGTACGGATCCGGACTCCGATAGAGCCAGTTTCCGATGTTTATCCTGTTCGTCACCTGTTTTTAAAGGATAGCGAAGGAATGAATAAAAGGAAAATAATAATAATAATAATAATAATAATAATAATAATAATAATAAGTTATTGGAGTGCTTGCAGGCTTATCTGTATTGTGCTTCCACCAATGCCCATGGTATCTTGATTGCGTAATGATGTATGCGCGGTACAAACTTTGTAGGTGTACAGAGTGGGCGGCGGAAGCTGGGTTGCTATTTCCGTTGTAGGAGTAGTTGATCCTCGGGTGGAGACTGCTTCTGACCCCCGGTGTTTCGTTGGTGGACCTTTCTGTCATCCTGTCGCTTGGCGGCCTCCTCCCCCATGTGTTTGGCGTTGAGCTTGACGACATGTTTAAAGACCCAGCAGTTTCTATTGGTATGATTAGCTGGTTTATCGGGGTGACCATGAATATGGTAGGGTCGGTCCAATATCCTGTCTAGGCTGGATGATTCGTCTTGATTCGCCTTGAATGGCTTCTTCTGTTGACCGGACTTGGGGTTGCTGAATCCGGTGTTGACCGCTGTGTCGCCTGATCTTTCATTGTCATTGTGACTGTTGTTTTTGCTTCCTCGTGGCTTGTCGTTGCCATCTCAGATTTCGGAGGTGCCCTGGTTGCTGGCGCTATTGCTTCTACGAGTGAGCCGGCTGTCTTCTCCCGCGCAAAAGCGGGTCATCAGAGCAGTGAGGGCTGTCATGGATTTAGGTCCTTCTTGGCCGAGGTGGCATGCAAGCCATTCGTCCCGGACGCTGTTTCTAAAATCTGCAAGGGCTTCCACTTCCGAACAGTCAACGATTTGGTTCTTTTTGACTAAGAACCGAGTCTAGAGCTCCCTGGCTGATTCTCCGGGCTGTTGGACAATGTGACTTAGGTCATCGGCATCCGGTGGCCGGACATGTGTTCCTCGGAAGTTATCGAGGAAGGCCTCTTCCAAGTCCTCCCAGCTGCCTATGGAGTTCTCAGGCAGGTTGTTTAACCAGTATCGAGTTGGCCCTTTTAGTTTTAGTGGGAGGTATTTAATAGCATGGAGGTCGTCCCCACGGGCCATATGGATGTGGAGGATGAAATCTTCTATCCATACCGCGGGAACGGTTGTCCCATCGTATGATTCAATATTGACGGGTTTGAATCCTTCGGGGAATTCATGATCCATTACTTCATCAGTGAAGCAAAGCGGGTGTGCGGCGCCTCTATGTTTGGCCACACTGCGTCGTAACTGCAAAGGAGTCCCTTTGCGGTTTTCGGATCAGGCGTGGCGAGGTTTGACACGTCCGAATAGGTAGCCATCGTCGCATGTCGAAGCATGCTTTCACGATCCGTAGATCGGTCTTGCGTTTCCTGCTCTATTGTCCAAGTCCCTCTGCAGGTTGTCTGGGTAATCGTGACCTGCATTGTTCTTGCCTTTATGGAGAGGTGGGGTGGTCTGGTGTTTGGCTTGAGTTACCTCTTTATTCAGGCAGAGTTGTCGGCGACCTGCCGCATTGTGTGACGATGGTATGGGCTCCAACGCCCCGTCATCGGACTGGCATAGCAATATGTGCTTTGGGTAGCTTTTGGCTAGGCCACTAAGGCTGTATTCTTCGACGACCAGGACTTCAGTCCATCTGCCGTTGAGTAGGTCTTGGTCAGCTTGAAGCCGTTGCTGCTTCTTTTTCAGGCTCCTTGCCGTAGCTATCAGCCTGCGCTTGAAGCGCTCCTGCTCGAGGGGCTCTTCGAGTACGATGAAGTCTTCGTCGCTGAGGCTTACCTCATCTTCGGAGAGCGGAAGGTAGTTGTCGTCCTCCGAACCGTCGCTGGGCGGGGCCTGTTCATCGGGGCTGGCTTGCCCGTTTTCCTGTTCCTCCTGATCGGATATTGCTCCCACAGGGTCTTCATTGCTTTCGGCGTCGTCCGGGGTACTATTTTCACCAGTGACATCGTTGATGCGGCGTGACTTGGGCAGCGTTTGGGGCACCGGAATTTAGACTGTGTCTCAGGAGTTTTAACTGGATCTCCCTTGTCCTTTGCCGCAAGGTTTTTTAAGTGTATCGATCATGTACGCGTCATATGAAGGGGTGGCCATCCCACGCCTGATGACTGGCGGGTCTTGGCCTTGCTCCTTATCGCCATTGTCGTCTATGCCATCAATGTCTTCGGAGCCAGAAGCGGGCATGTCAGTTAAGTCCTCGACAGTGGCTATGAAGTGGATGGCGGGTGGGAAGCGAAATTCTCCATTGTCAGCCTCTAGCTCAAACCGGACATAGTTTGGCCGTGAGTCCCCCATCGGGGACAGGTCTGCGCTGAACTCGATGATTGATAACCGATCCAGCTCGGTGTCTGGGAGCATGCAAGGTTCGTAACTTATAGTCGGAAATGAGTCCAAAATTCCGTTGACGCTGATATTGCCTGGTGTTGAGTTTGTGTGCGGCTCCAACGCCGCGGACTCTGTGGCTTCGGATGGTGCAAACTGCTCCGGATCTAAGGTCGTAGCAGTTATAGGAACCATCTCCAAAACCTGGTCCGATGACAGATTTAGGTCATGTTCATCGGAGCGAGGGGGGGCGATCGCCGCGGTCTCAAATCCATTGAAGATCAAGTCTCCACGGATATCCGTGACATAGTTCAAGCTTCCAAATCTGACCTGATGGCCAGGAGCATAGCTATCGACCTGCTCCAGATGGCCAAGTGAGTTGGCCCATAGTACGAAGCCGCCGAACACGAAAATCTGTTCGGGGAGGAAGGTTTCTCCTTGGATAGCGTCACTATATACGACTGAAGGGGCCATCGAACCTTTCGTTGACGGCACAGTGGAACTCTCAATGAAAGCACCAATGTCGGTGTCAAAACCGATGGATCTCAGGTAGGGGGTCCCGAACTATGCGTCTAGGATCGAGGGTAACAGGAGACGGGGGACACGATGTTTACCCAGGTTCGGGCCCTCTCTATGGAGGTAATACCCTACTTCCTGCTTGATTGATCTTGATGAATATGAGTATTACAAGAGTTGATCTACCACGAGATCGTAATGGCTAAACCCTAGAAGCCTAGCCTGTATGACTATGGTAATGAATATATTTTTCGAACTAACCCCTCCGGTTTATATAGACACTGGGGGGAATATAGGGTTACATAGAGTCAGTTACATAAGAATGAATCTTCATAGTCGGTAGCCAAGCTTGCCCTCCACGCCAAGGAGAGTCCAATCCGGACACGGGTACAGTCTTCGGCCTTCATGTCTTCACAGCCCATCAGTCCGGCCCATGGACAATAGGTCGGACGCCCGAGGACCCCTTAGTCCAGGACTCCCTCAGTCGCTTGCATTGTTTTTGCTACGGGCCAACCAACTATCCTCGCCTGCACAAAAGTGGGTCATGAGTGCCGTGAGGGCCGCCATGGATTTTGGCTTTTCCTGGCCGAGGTGGCGGGCGAGCCATTCGTCGCGGATGTTGTGTTTGAAGGTTGCTAGAGCTTCGGCGTCCGGACAATCGATGATTTGATTCTTTTTAGTTAAGAACCTAGTCTAGAATTTCCTGGCGGACTCTCCGGGCTGTTGAACTATATGGCTTAAGTCATCAGCGTCCGGAGGTCGAACATATGTACCTTGGAAGTTATCGAGTAAGGCTTCTTCCAAGTCCTCCCAGCTGCCAATAGAATTTTCAGGCAGACTGTTGAGCCAATGCCGAGCTGGCCCCTTGAGTTTTAAAGGGGGGTATTTGATGGCATGGAGGTCATAGCCGCGGGCCATATGAATTTGGAGAATGAAGTCTTCGATCCACACCGTGGGGTCCGTGGTTCCATCGTATGATTCTATATTCACGGGTTTGAACCCTTCTGGGAATTCATGATCCATGACCTCATCAGTGAAGCAATGAGGGTGTGCGGCGCCTCTATATCGGGCCATATCGCGACATAGCTCTAATGAAGTCCATCTGCGGTTTTCAGCCCGCGCATGACTAAGTTTGTGACGTCCGAATAGGTGGCCGTCGTCGCGTGTCGAGGCACGTCCTCGCGATCCGTAGATTGATCTAGTATGTCATTCTTTATTGTTCAGGTTTTGCCGAAGGTCATATGTATGGTCGTGGGCTAATTTACCTCTACCTGTGCGATGAGGTGGGGTGGGCTAGTGTTCGGCGTGAGTTGCCGTTTTGTCCCGACCACGTGGTGGTCGGTCAGCCGCATTGTACGATGGTGGTATGTATTCCGATGCCTCCTCATCAAACTGAGGTGGCAATTTGCGCTTTGGGTAGCTTTTGGTTGGGTGCTTGAGGCCGTATTCTTTGGCTGCTAGGACATCGGTCCATTTATCATTGAGCAGATCTTGGTCAGCTTGAAGCTGCTGCTGCTTCTTTTTCAGGCTCCTTGCAGTGGCTATTAGCTGGCGTTTGAAGCGCTGCTGCTCAAAAGGTTCCTCATGCACGATGAAATCGTCGGTGCCGAGGCCCACCTCATCCTCAGAGAGCGAAAGATAACTTCCGTCCTCTGAATCTTCGTGTGTGGCCTGTTTACCAGGGCTAACCTGCCCATCTTCCCATTCATCTTGTTCATTAGCTGTTTCAACAGGGTCTTCGTTGTCTTCGGCACCTTCTGGAGTGTTATCTTCTCCTGTGCCGGTGTTGCTTTCTTTACTGCGGCGTGACTTAGAGCGGCGTCGTTGATGCCGGCGCTTGGATTGTATTTCGGAAGGTTTATCCTCAGCTGGATCTTCCTTGCCATCGCCGCTATTCTCCTTTGGTGCATCCACCATGTATACATCATACGAGGAAGTGGCCGTCCAGCGTCCAGTAAACGGCGGGTTCTGGGCCTCTTCTTCTTCGGCATCGTCGTCCATACCGTCCATGTCCTCGGAGTCGTAATCAAGTGTGTCGGTCAAATCCTCGACCATGACTATGAAGTGGGTGGCGGGTGGGAAGCAAAATTCTCCACCGTCAGCCCCAAGTTCAGACCAGATATAGTTCGGCTGCGATTCCTCTGTCAAAAGGACAGGTTTTTTAATGAGTTTAGCATGTCGCCCAAAGGCGAGTGCTGGAAGATGTCTGCGGCGCTGAATTCGAAGATCGATAAACGATCAAGTTCGGCGCCCACGCGCTCACATGGTTCAGAACTTACGGCTGGAGACGATTCTGGAGTTCCGGTGGCACAGGTATCGTGTGAGATCAAGTCTATGTGCGGCTCCAACACCGGGAATCCATGGCCTCCGCAGCGGGGTTGAGCTTCCTATCCTTGGATGGCACAGTCTGCTCCGGATCTAAGGCTAGAGCGGTTACGGGAGTTGTCTCCTGGATGCAGTCCGATGACAGATTTAGGTCATGTCTCTCGGGGTGACCAGGAGTGGTAGCCGCGGTCCTGAATCCGGCGAAGATCAAGTCTCCACGGATGTCCGTAACGTAGTTCAAGCTCCCAAATCTGACCTGGCGGCCAGGGGCGTAGCTTTTGATCTGCTCCAGATGGCCAAACGAATTGGCCCGCAGTGCGAAGCCACCGAACACAAAGGTTTATCCTGGGAGGAAAGTTTCTCCTTGGACAGCGTCATTATTGACGGTTGAAGGGGCCATCAAACATTTTGGCGACAGTACAGTGGAACTCTCAATGAAAGCACCAATGTCGGTGTCAAAACCGGCGGATCTCGGGTAGGGGGTCCTGAACTATGCGTCTAAGTTCAATGGTAACAGGAGACAGGGGACACGATGTTTTACCCAGGTTCGGGCCCTCTCTATGGAGGTAATAACCTACGTCCTGCTTGATTGATCTTGATGAATAGAGTATTACAAGAGTTGATCTACCACGAGATCGTAATGGCTAAACCCTAGAAGTCTAGCTTGTATGGCTATGATAATGTATCTATCCTCCAGACTAAGTCCTCCGGTTTATATAGACACCGGTAGGATCTAGGGTTACACAAGGTCGGTTACAAAGAAAGAAATCTATATATTTGGTCGCCAAGCTTGCCTTCCATGCCAAGGAGAGTCCCATCCAGACACGGGTGCAGTCTTTGGTCTTCGTATCTTCATAGCCCATTAGTCCGGCCCATGGATAACAGGTCGGACGCCCGAGGACCCCTTAGTCCAGGATTCCCTCACCCCTCCTTCTCCCTCCTCCCTCCTCCATCCACAACCCCTCCTCCCTGCTACATTTTGATTTAGTAGGCTAGTTTATATGCAATATTTTGATTTAGTTGATATGATTTAGTTTATTTAGTAGGCTAGTTGATTTAGAACATTTTGATTTAGTTGATTTAGTAGGCTAGTTGATTTAGTAGGCTAGTTGATTTACAACATTTCAATTTAGTTGATTTAGTAGGCTAGTTGATATGCAACATTTAGAGAGAGAGATATGATAGTTGATAGTTTTTAGTTGATATGATTAACTGATTAGTAAAAATTTAGACATAGTTGATAGTTTTTAGTTGATATAAGCCTCTGGTCATATATAACACTTTGATATAGGATAGTTTCTAGGGTTAGTATAGTCGATGGTAGTTTACTATGTTGGTTTGCATGTTGATCTTGATGATCATCCCATGTTAAGTTGTTTTTTATGCTATATTGAAGTTGGTGTACCACTGTTTTTTGATTGGGTTAATTCCAGCATATCTAGATCCAATTGTTAGTATCACATTATGTTATTGTTTTCCTTTCCTGTGAAGTGGATCGTTCAACTTTGCTCATATTGCTTTAGGAAAATGGCGTGACCACCACCACCATGTCGACTATGCAAGTCAAGGTGCGCCAGCAGCCTTGCAACTGGCAAGCTGTTCGGCATCTACTTCCAGCCGAGTTTTCGTCATGCGGTGGTAAGAAATTATATGAAATGTAACAACTATTTTGTTTTCAGTGTTGGCATTATTGCATTGTGTCATTTTGCTTTTTTTACATAGATCGTCCCATGCAATGTGAGGTTGAAATTCAACAAGCTGACAGGAGACACTGTGGCCTTTGAGGCTCCTGAGGGCCCTACACTATGGAGGTCGAGAAAGGACGCAATATGTCGCAGATTGGAGGAGATGGATGGGCCCGTTTCCTCGCTCGCATTTGTGTTACTGGTGGTGAGTTGATCAGCTTCTCCTTCAGAGCAAAAAGACTCAGTTGGCTGTCATTTATATCAACAAGGTGGAAGATGATGAAGATGATGAGGACCCACTCAATGAAGATGATGATGACCCACTTCATGAAGCCATTGTAGCTCAAAGAATGAGGCTGAGCGAGGAGGAGGTGTGCAACCTATGGGACATAATTCTGCCACGTGATGACTTTGTCGGGGTGCCATTCATGACCCGCCTGACAAGTACCATGGTCGATCGGCATGATATGGTATGTTATACTAATTGTAGTAATTTGATATGCTTAGTGAATCTGATGATATGCTTTATTGTTATACTTACAAATGCAAATTATCCGATGATATGATTAGTGAATCCGATGATATGCTTAGTGTAGAGTCCAATGATATGTTGTGTAGAATCTAGTCGATGATATGCTTTAGTGTAGAGTCCGATCACATGCTTATTAGTGTAGAATCCAAGGAACTATTAATAGTGTATATAATCCATATATACTTGTTAATAGAATTTATGCTTAGTAGAAATGTGTAGTAATGTGTCTTTTGATAGTGTAGAAATCTATACTTAGTAGAAATATATTTGCGAGAGTATGTGCGAGGATACTTATTAATTGATATGTTTTTCTTATTCAGAAATTGCCAAAGAGCCTATCTGTGAGTTGTGGTATCGAGCCTGATGAAGAAGGCTCAACTGGAATACGCCTTACTGCAAGGGGCTCCATCACCACCTGTGG
Organism: Triticum urartu; assembly: GCF_003073215.2. Taxonomy (NCBI): domain Eukaryota; kingdom Viridiplantae; phylum Streptophyta; class Magnoliopsida; order Poales; family Poaceae; genus Triticum; species Triticum urartu. The sequence goes on along the minus strand of NC_053028.1, from coordinate 628,096,757 downwards.
TGTGGACACGGACGGTCGCACACACTTAAGCTCGGTTGGGTGGAAGAGATTGCTCGTTGGCAAGAATCTTCGTGTTGGACAGGCCATCCTAATTACTATCAGGAACACCCACCACCCAGGCTTGAGGATGATGATCGTTGTCGATGTCATCTAGAACTACATATGTGTGTGTGGTTGTATGACTATATATGCTATATTTATGTGAGGATGCATGTTGACTATATATGAAATTGTTATCCAGTACTACCTAGTACCTATAATGCTTTATGATATTGTATGACTAATGTATGACTATATGGTATTGTGGTTAATGATATTGTTATCTGGTATATGTGAAATTGCAGTTTATTGAAACGGGGTAGGAAGCGGAAAAAAATGATGAAAGATACAGCAGTAGCCCGGGGATAGAAAAGCGCTACAGCTACTTAATATTAAGTAGCGCGTTCCAGAAAAGCGCTACTGATATAGTCAATAGTAGTAGCGCGGGTCTAGACCGTGCTACTACTAAATGTTAGTTGTAGCGCCGTAGTAGTAGCGCGGCTACCCACGCTGCTGATAGCATCAAAACCCGCTCTACTACTAGGGTTTTCCCTAGTAGTGTGCAGACGAGATATTGTTGAACAAACAATGGACCTATAATACACAAAGAAGCGTTGATGGACCCTGACTCCACAATTGGCTATATGCCAAAGTAAACCAAGATAGTATTGTATACATAATTCAAGTTTAGAACTTGATTAACCCTCCGAAAGACTTAGAGTCTAATGTATAGTAATGGATCTATGAACTGACAAATATAAAAATGTTTTACTTGTTGCAAATAGTTTATGACAAGATCAAGGAATTGACTATACCGAGATTGTCTCCTCATAGCAATACTTAAAGTTAGTTCGGATTACACTAGCAAATTACTATACATATTTCAATTATGAGATATAATAGATGGATGTCAAAAGGTTTCCCATGAGATGGTAATAGAAGCAGGATATTGTATATATGATACGGTCCAAGAAAAATTTGTCAATCGAGAGGATGCGAGTAAGTGTGCAAACTTCAAGAGATCCTATAATGGACTGAAGCAAGCATAGTAAAGTTGAAATCTTCGTTATGATGAAATGGTCAAATAATTTGATTTCATCGAGGAAAGCCAAGATGCTTGTACTTACAAGAAAGTAAGTGGGAGCATGATAATTTTTCTAAACAATGTGTGTGCATGACACATTGTTGATTGGAAATTATATAAACTTCTTGACACAAATTAGGACTTTATTGAAACTAATTTTCAGTAAAGTACTTAGGCAATATAGTCTGGGCATTAGACATAATAATCTATGGAGATAGTAGTGCCTGATAAGGCTCGGCCAAAATACATATTAACAATATACTAAAGTGGTTTAGTGTGAAAACATCAGGAAGAGTTTCTTGCTGAGGTCACATGAAAGAGTTTTTAAGCAAAATTCAGTATTAGAACGACTCAAGAGAATGACTCAAGAGGATACTGATATATCTCACCTCGGCTTTTGTAAAGTTTCGTGAAGCAAAGATAACATCACATGATAATCAAAGGTTCACGAATGACTTTCATGTATTCATAGGGATCAATATGGATATCCACAGTTCTGCTATTGGTCATTGAACAAAAGGTTTTTTATGTCTATGTCTTACCGAATCTATAGGGTCACAAGCTTAAGGGAATCACGATCTATTGAGTATTAGTGAAGTAAGAGTTATGATAAAATATTCAAGAAATATTTTTGCGAATATTAGAAATGGTTTCGAGAGAAACCAAAAGCGTTTCAGGATTTACCGGGCAATACTGGGAATTGATATATAGGTGGGAAATATTTTCGAAGATGTTAAATAAATGATAAAAGTTCTAATATCAATTAGGGGCTTTTAGAATATATTTAATATCAACGGGCTAAAGAAATTATCAATAAGGCATAATAGGGGACAAGCTTCGGGGACCGAATTGGATTGGGAGAGGGGGTCCCTCTCCCTTTGGGGCACAGCAAGGGGAGGACCCCCTCCCCAGGTCAGCTGCCTCCTCCCCTTACACCTATATATACATGAGGAGGGGCACCCCCTAGAGATACAAGTTTTCTTCCGTTGTCTCGGGTGCCCCCTCTGTCCCTCTCTTGTTCTAGACTTGATATAGTTCTAGTTTTCTTGTTCCTACAGAAGCCCGGTGCGGTTCTCTTCTTCTCCCCTAATTCCCTGGTGACGATTAACCCTAGTGCGGTTCTCTTCTTCTCCCCTAATTTCCTGGTGACGATTAACTCTGGACGATGAAGCGTTGGTGAATCGTGAAGCCTATACGCTCATAATCTATAGAGAGGTCGTGCTTTGAGTCTTTTGTTCGAGCGATCATTGTGAACGGTTCGAGGGACTTCAAGAACGATCCACACTAACTCTTCTTCAGCTATAACTCAAAGTTGTAATGATCTGACCTAATCTTGTATGCATCTTTATAGTGTTCCTAGGATCATGATCGTAGGACAAATTTTTTTCTACTACGTTTTCCAATAGCGGAGGTGGAGTCGCACGTTGCCACGGAGCCGCTATGGGTGACCAGCACCCGCTAACGCCGCAACCAAGTGGTGGAGGTGTCAGGCTCCGACCATGAGTGGTTTATGGTGGACCTCACCTCCAATGGTGACATCGAGGCCACGGGCTCCGACGAGGAAGAGTAAGACATGGGAGATGATAATGCCTTGTGTCCCATTCCTACTCTACCTCGCCGGCGATTGGACCTTCGCTTTGTTGGTCGGACGGCTACTGGGCGTGGACACGGACAGGAACAAGGACTTGGAGGCGAACAAGCGCTATCAAAGATTTAGACTAGGTTTACATTGCACGTAATTGTACGGATTTAATGATTTGCCAATAAGGCATCCGATTGTAGAAGAGGACATTTGAAGGGTGACCGTCACTGTTCACGGCCAGACGAGGGCGCCGCCGACGTTTAGGAGGCCAAATCCGTTAAGTTTGGTTGATCGATGCAATAGGATTACATAAGCAGACTAAAAGAACTAAAATAATATATCGTTGTTTAGTTGGAGGAGAGAGAGAAAGAAAACGGGCTGTAGAATAAGAACCGGCTATAGCACAAGACTCAACACACTCTGTGAGATTGAAAAGTGAACCAGTTATTAATAAAGTAGTACATATTTAAAACTTACTATTGTACAAACCCGAATATTAAATTGCCATCTAGCAAGCCTTTCCCTCCCTTAACATCGACACTGGTGCTACGATCAAGACCGCCGTCGTTGCTTTGACCGCCTGCTCTAACCAGCTAAAATCAAATGAGTTAAATGAAGACGCCGGTGTGTAAAAGCTCTTCAAGTTTGAAATACATTCAGGCGGGAGTGTACCACGGTACGGTTTCATGAACGAACACTAGTACTGTACGTCACATCCACCAGGCGGCTCCACGAAGCCGTGGTCGACGCACTGCGCAACTGCATCCCTGAGGATGTCCCCGGCGTCGTGCCCGAACCTGAACCCCAGATCCAGCAGCCGCTTGGACGACACCACGGACGCCGGGCTCGCACCGTCGAGATCATCACCCAACCTGCATCAAAACAGCTTCACCTGAGACCAGACCACTCAAACACCTGAAAAATGGAGCTCCGAGGTCAACCGCGCGCGTGCCTCTTTTCGGGGTTGAACGGAGGGTAGCGCGAGGCGAGGAGCCGGGCGATGTGTGCCGCCGTGTGGCTGCCGCCGGCGCACAGGTACCGCCCCTCGGCGGCCGGCGCGTCCGCCAGGAAGAGGTGCGCGTCGCACGCGTCCTGGACGTGCGCCAGCGGCACGCACCCGAACCGCGCGTGCACCGACGCCAGTAGCGCGCACAGCTTCGGGTCACCTGCAGCCGGCGCAGAGCAAGAACCCTCGTGTCAGTGCCACCCAGGGAAAGGAATGCCCGGCTTCTGAACTGGAGTAGTAGTCTAGTAGATGGGTTCGGCTACGTACGTGTTATGGGGGACAGCAGGAGCTGGACGCTGGTGGGCACGGCCGGCGTCAGGAACGGGCCGGCGACCGTCGGCAGGACGACGGACACGAGGCGGAGGCCGTTCTCCCGCGCGAACCCGAACGCGGCCTCCTCCGCCAGCCGCTTCGACAGGATGTAGACCCAGCCGATGGGCTTGGTGGCCCAGACGTCGCCGAGGTCCCGGAGGCACGACTCGTCGACGACTGACCCCTCCGCGCCGGCCGCCGCCAGCGTGCTGACGGAGGAGGTGAAGACGACCCGCCGGACGGTCCCGGCGCGGACGCAGGAGCGCAGCACGTTGATGGTGCCCCTCGTCGCCGGCTCCAGCACCTGCGACCTCACGCGCTCCTCTGCAAGTTGCAAGTACACGTGGTCACCATAGCGATAGTGAGCTCGATCCAGCACGGTGCAGTGTCTGGTCAACACTAGCTAGATCCGACTAACATGTAAAAGTAGTGCACATGCTAATGCTGCTTGTTTTTCGGACGAACACGCACTAACTAAACTTGGTCAAATGGTGTACAGATCGAGATTTAGTAGAGACGACTGTATAAGAGTGTGGTAATCAGCACATCAGGTATCAAGGACGGAGTAAGAAGTCAACACTGCGGGGTGGCTTACCGGCGTCGTGCTGGTCGGGCGAAAGGTGGAGGTCCATGGAGGCCGCGACGTGGAAGAGCGCGGCGCAGCCGGCGAGGGCGTCGTCGAAGCTCCCTTCCTCGGCCATGTCCGCCCGGAACACCCTGAGCCGCTCATTCCCCTCCACCGCCGACAGCATGCGCCGCGCCTTGGCTGACGGACACACGGAGCAGCACACACCACCTCAGCCATGGGCACATCGAAGATCGACCTTGAAAGAATTGATAGGTGGGAGCTACATGTCCTATACCTGGGTCCCTCGCCGTGGCGTGGACGCGGCGTCCCCGCCGCAGCAGGGTGCGGACGAGCCAGGAGCCGACGTAGCCGGTGGCGCCCGTCACGCACACGGGCTGGCCCTGCTCCAGCGAGCCGCCGCCGACGCTGCCCATCGTCTCGATCTCTCCCGGTGCTCCCTTGGCTGCCGTTCAGGCGAGGGAGCCGGATGCAGACGGGGGCGAAAGGCGGAGGAGCTGTGAGTCCACGCTCCTTCTAGATCACCTGTACTTGTGCGGAGTACATCAGCACATTCACGGGAAGACAGCTAAGCTGCAGGTTGTTAGCACAGCGCTACAGTTCCACTTATATGGAAGCGGACAAAGGCTAGTAATGAGGTGTAGCCGACACTCGCTGAGTGAGTGTCCAGAAAGGATCGTCACGTCACCCTGGACGTGCATGGGACGACAGGGCCAAGATGGAGCCGCCGATGGCTTTTCCATGGCTGGGTTGGGTGGGTTCACTTCACCCGCCCGGCGCAGGTCGATCTCCCGGACGCAAGTGCAAGTCCACGTGCAGACCTCCTGAGATACTACTACTGCCTCACCCACTCACCGCAGCGCACGCACCAGGGTGGAGCCGTTCGTCCGGCAAAGCGAGAGCGCCGAAATGGGTTGGGTGCTCCGGGCGCGGATCGGTCGATATGACACCGCCCTCCTGGTGACGTGATGTTGGTGCGGTCCACGCGATCCGCGTCTGGATTCAGAGCATTTCCAGCCGTTCTTGGCGTGGGGCCAGTCGGGTTCCAGCCACCACCCTGAGATCGTTTTTAGATGTCGTTTTTTGAAACATGAAATCGGCCGAAACACGTTCAAACGAGACGATTTCATTGATATTTTACAAAAAATTTAAAAAGCGCAAATGAAAACACAAAAAACGACTATGCCTAGCCACCGCCGCCGCCCAGCCTTCTACCTGCCGAGGAGCCTGTAGAATCGGGTGTAGTCGTCGTCGTCGTGCTGGGTACCGCCGCCGTCCCTGCTGCATCCCTAACCGGCATCACCGATGCTCGGGGGGTTGTCTGGGCACATCCTCGTTGTCGCTGTCGAGGACGACCACGCTGCTCTCCTCACGTTCGCGACACCGAGCAACGATTTCGTCGAAGGCCCGACGCTGGCGCTCCATCTGCTCACAGACGTAGTCCTCCTTCGCCCATTTGAGGGCGGTCTCGTCGGCGTCTATGTCCTGGTGCTCCTTCACGGAGAGCAAACGCGGCTCGGTCTTCGGCCGGACGAGGCAGTAGGAACGAGGAGAGGGGCGGGCGCCCTCGTTGATGACGAGGGCGCCACCGCGGGTGTGGCGCCCAAGTGGCGTCTCCTGCGGCTCCGGCTTGATGGGGCGAAGCGCCGGCGAGCCGGAGGACAGAGAGCCGGAGCTCGACAACGATGACGTTGTTGTCTCCATTTGCCACGACGTTCAGGAGCTGCCGCGGCGGCAAGAGAAGGAGGAGGGCGCAGGGTATTCCAGGCGTGGCGTGTTGCTGGCCTCGATGTGCTCGAGGACGGCTTCGAGGGTGTGGCCTGGGATGCCCCACCATAGGCACCATCCCTCGGAGTTGAGGCGGCCGCGGGGCTCGACGCCGTTGGTGGCGGCGGCCTGCTCCTCGCGCCGCCGCTCGAAGTACGACATCCACATTGGATAATTGTCGGGGGCGAACCTCGGCTGGTTCCGTTGCGGATCCGGCAGCGAAGACCGGATGCGTGCGATTTCGGCGCGCTGGGCCGCTCCGGTGGGTGCGGGTGGCACCGGGACCCTGCCGGCGCTGAGCCTCCAAGTACCCGGCACCCGCATGTTCGTGGGCGCCGGGTAGTCGGCCTCGTAGAGGAGGCGTGCCTCATCATCGCGCAGATGGCGACGACCAAAGTCGTTCGCTGCTGCGCCGTCGTCTGGGAAGCGCTCGACCATTATCTTCGACGGGGGACGGAGTGGGAGGGAGAGGCGTCGGCGGCGAGATGCAGAGAGAAGGGCGTCAGTGGTGAGCTTTATGCGTTCACCGACGAGGGGGCGGCACGAGCACACGTCGCCGGCTTCTCGATGGCACGACACGCACGGCGGGGCACGTACGCCACGGCAGAGTGCCACCCATGGTGACGGGCTCGAGCCATGGGCTGAGGATGGAGAACCACACAGATGAAAAGGTGGCAAACCGTGCACAGTGTTTGTTTAGCTCTTGTCTAGTCCATCGTTGTTTTCCTAAGACTGGCTGTGGTTCGATCGAATGGACGAAGGGGAAAATTTCCAATTTAACTGCTGATAGTTTTTTTAGGGGAAACTGCTGCTAGTCGTTAGACCAAGATTTCCAGTTGAATTATTATAGACGGACTTTGGGCCCTTACAAACAATATTTTTTATTAATCTCTAAGGCCCATATAAAATGCATAACATGGTATTCACTTTCGCGTGCTGTTGCAATTTAGAAGAGGAAGTGGTATACGCTCCTCCTCTACCACTTGCCATGCGGGAGAAACGACGGTTAATTAATTACGAGTCGCTAATGAAAGTGCCACTATCCGAGATGTTGGACCGTGAGCTGTTGCGGACTCGATTGTGAGGCCCAGATCCATGACTCCCTATCCGACGGTCTATATACTTGAGGCGTTGAGAACAGTGGCGGAGCTAGACAACATTTGCTGGGGGGCGAAACGTAAAATACAAAGCTTAAAAAGTTATCATCTATCCCTCGCAATATTTTTCTCTTCACAAGTTGGTTCAATGTTGGGGGGCCACAGCCCCCCAGGAGCCTACATAGCTCCGCCACTGGTTGGGAACCCTATCCGACACACTCTCTCAGTCGCTCCATGTTATGTAGGGCTGTGTACCGGCTTCAGGTCAGCTTTCAATATAATTGCTTCGTCTAATTACCATGTACTTTCTCCGTTCTAAATTAATTAACTTGTTCTAACCAAAACTTTGATTTGAATTTGGTAAAGTTGATAAAAAACAATATGTCAACATCCATGGTATCGAGTTAGTCTCTTTCTTTTGTGGGGGTATCAAGTTAGTCTCATTAGCTAGATTTTCTTTAGAAAATGTTCTTTCGTACTGTGTACATTTAGAATGGAGTGACTAACAAAACTGAATTAACGATAATACCAAAATGTTACATGGCTAGCGCCCCATTATATAAAAATTGAATTAGCCATATACCAGAACCGAATGCCAACCCTAGGTTTTGATGTGTAAAAAAATTCATATTAATGTTCGAGATGCAAGTGCCTAATTAGCTGGAGACTGAAGTCGCTAAAGCATGCAGAGGCAGAGGGAGCGATAGTGGCGCCGGAGGAGTTAGGTAGCGGAGGCGGGGTGAAGCCTTCGTTGTTGGAGGAGGAGGCCAATGTGGCGGGACGAGGCAGTGGCTGGGACGTGCGCTGTCGCGTGACGCGGACGGGCGCGACTGCGGATGGAGGACGGCCGCACCGACGAGGATGGGTACGGCCGGGCGTGGTGGGTGGAGGGGGCGACGACGCGATTTGGAATTTGGGAAATAATGAGTCTTGTTTTAAGATGTTTGGGAGAACACCGCGGGAGGGGGGGGGGGACACTAAATGTCCTTGCTGGGAAACCCTAAATCCTTATTTTGAGGGATTATGAATGAACCTTGGTATGTATAGGTGCTGAAACATTTATAAAAATATGATATTCTCTGTTGAATGTTTACTTTAATAACGTTCGTGAATGTTGTAAAAAGCCCCAACTCAGCATTTTTGGCACAAGAAGAAGCAGATCTTGGTCGTTGTGAAAGTTAGAAAATGAAGGTAATTAGAGGTGACAGCAAAAGCCTTCAGCCCTAGCTTTTGCAATTAATAGACGAATAATGAAGAACCTTAGTGAGACTACGTCTGTGAGAAAACCCTTAATTACGGTGATGTTGTAACCTGCGGGGAGAGACTATGGTGGTGTTGTGTGCAGTATGAAATCTACCTAGAGTAGAATGTATTTTGTATCAGAATCTGCCCAGTTCAAACGTTAAAAGTGTCTGAAGTATCCAGTTAATACTTTGTCGTTGCATAAATCGCGCTAGACACGTACCAATGAAAATTCTAGAGTACGCTAGACACGTACTCTTCTACTAGCCGGTGGCTCCCGTCACGCACACCAGCTGGTCCTCTGCTCCGGCGAGCCGCCGCCGACGCTGCCCATCATCTCGATCCCTCCCCGTGCTCCCTTGGCTGCCGTTCAGGCGAGGGAACTGGATGCGGACGGGAGCGAAGGAGGAGGAGCTGCCAGTCCACGCTCTTTCTAGATCACCTGTACTTGTGCGCACCAGCAGGTGCATGGAAGACAGCTAAGCCGCAGGCAGTTAGCACGGTGCTACAGTACTTCACTTGTACTTATATGGAAAGAGACAAATGGTGGTAATGAGGCGCAGCCGACACTCGCCCAGTGTCCACAGAGGATCGTCACGTCACCCTGTACGTGCATGGGACAACCAAGATCGAGTCCCTTGGGTGGGGATGCAAGTGCAAGTCCACGTGCAGCACCCCGGCGGATTCCGCGTACTGGGATACTGCACCACGGTGGTGACCTCCGTCCGGCGCCACCACCCACCACCCCGGCCTCGCCGGCAACGCGAGAGAGCTGAAATGGCTGTGCGCCTTTCCGTTGTGGGCTGGGTGCTCTGTCCAGGTGCGGATCGACCGATGTGACACCGATCTTCTGGTGATGCTGGTGCAGTCCACGCGATCCGCGTCCGGACTTATTCTTTGTTGTTTCTCCCCACTCGCCGCCGTGACGTGACGTTGCCGGCAGAGCGATCGAGACGACACCGACGGGCTCTGGAGCCTGGACCTGGACACGACGAGCGCGCGGCGGCGAAGGCCTGGAGAAGAGCCACGGAAACCTGATACATGCACATCCCCCGTGTCTCTGGATGGCACGTCGTGGCGGGGCACGTACGCCACGGCACAGTGCCACCGGCGGCGGCGGGGATCAAGCCGACGGCTGGTGAGGGTCGGGCCAGCCAGAGATGGTGAACCGTGCACACTGTTCGTTTCGGCTTTTGTTCGCTCCCTCTTTGAAGTATGGTAAAATCGAACATGAGGAGAGAAAATATCCCATTTAACTACGGGTAGCTGTTACTGCCTCCGTCTTGTAATGTAAGACATTTTTGCTGTTAAATTGGAACTGTAAAAATGTCTTATATTATGGGAAGAAGGAAGTCACATCTTTTATTTTTCACTTCTGCTTCGATACAATCTTCTAAAAACATCAATGTAGACGATTTTTTTATAGCCCTTCATAATAAAGGGTAGGATGGTCTTTTTTAAAGTACCTGCCCGCACCGACTGTGGCCTGTGGGAAGAAATTCCTGAACATTTTATGAATTTGTAAATAAATTTTACAAAATATGATTTTTAATGGTATTTTCTTAAATTCCTGAACATTTTATGAATTTGTAAATAAAATTTTCAAAATGCGAAGATTTTATGAAATTTGGAATTCTAAACTTTTCTGAATTTTTGTACATTTTATGAAAAGAAGCGAACAATTTTTTAAGTCCAATTTATTTTAATTTCGAATATTTTTTAAGCTGATAATTGTTTAATTTCCAAACTTCTTTTGGAATTTCTAAGCAATATTTCAAAACAGCAAAGTTTTTTTTAAATGAACAAATTCGAGAAAGTGTGGTAGTTTTCCAAAATTACTAAACAATCGTTGAAAAGAAACATAAAATTGAAAAAAAATTGGAAATGGAAACAAAAATAGAAAAACGAGAGGAGAGCAAAATAAAGAAACAGGAAATATGAAAAACGAGAAAGAAACAGAAAAAAGAATGTAAGGCCGGCCCAATAGGCGCCCTACGGGAGCAATGCCGTTTCCTAGTTGGGTCAAGGCCTAAGCATTTTTTTTCTTTCTTTTCTATTTTTTAGTTTTTCTTCTCTCTTTTTTGATGTAATTCATATTGAGTCTGGAATGATAATATTCGAGATAGAGTTGGGGTAGCGCCGATTGAAGAGGAGATTGTCCAACATCGTCTGAGATGGTTTGGGCACATTCAACGCAGGCCTCCAGAAGCATCAGTGCATGATGGAGGGCTAAAGCGTGCCAATAATGTCAAGAGAGTCGGCTTAGACCAAATTTGACATGGGAAGAGTCCGTGAGGAGGGATATGAAGGACAGGAGTATGACCAGAGAAATAGGCATATAGAGGAGAGAATTCCTTATTTAACACTACCCTAAAATATGATGCCCTATTTGACACTGGAAAAATATTTCTTCCCTATCTAACTTCAACTTTAAATTTTGTTCCCAATATAACACTTTCATCCATTTTCTGAGGTAACAGTGTTAAATGGCACATGAAATGACATTTTTGCCCTCAAACATCTATTTGATCTTTTTTTTGCGGGGTATCTATCTGATCATTAGCTGGGGGTGCGCCCTCTCCTTTCTCTTGTATCTCTCTGGGTCCGCCCTCTCCTTTCCCTTGTATATCTTCTGATGTTTGTGCGTGAGTTCTTCCTGGATGCTACGTGCGTGTATGATGGGTGCGTGAGTTCCCCTTGCGATGCCTGCGTATGAGTGGGTCAGACGCATCGCAGCAGTCCGGATATTCTGGATCGTTGATGCCTTTCCTTGCCCCCACGACCAAGTTGATCGGTTCCTAGTCAACAGGCCTGGAAATAAAAAAATTCTTTAACCATATATACACAGGTGTATGAGTATTCAGGTATGTATGTGTGCTTGCATGTACGCGCGTGGATATTCGAGTATGTATACGTGTGTCTTCGGCCGCCACAGATATTCAGGTATGTACAAACGATAAGTATCGGATGGCCATCATCATGTCATCACCGTGTACTTGCTCACAATGCATCCATGGATGGGTACGTGAAGGAGAACCCACATGCATGAATGAGTCACTAACTAATGTGCCAGTACACGTGTGTGTGCTTGCCGTTGTTATTGTTTTTTTCTTCTTTTTCTACAACGCCAAGTATAAATATTTTGACATAGCTCCGTACAAAACCACTTCAAAGAAAAAAAACACACAGAGGCATGGGAAAGAGGAGTAAAAAATATCATATATTAGTTACAAGGGTAATATTGTCATTTCATGTGCAAGTTAACACTGTTAGTTCACAAAACGGATGGAAGTGTTATATTGGGAACAAAGTTTAGAATCCGGGTTAGATAGGGAAGAAATATTTTATCAGTGTTAAATAGGGAAGATGATTTTAAAGCAGTGTTATATAAGGAATTCTTTCCATATAGAGAGGGTGCGTGGAAGTTTGCTATCTATGTGTCATAACCATGAGTTGGTTGCGAGATCTTATAGGGTTTCACCTCTAGCCTACCCCAATTTATTTGGGACTAGTGGCTTTGTTGTTGTTGTTGAACATTATTATTATTTTTAAACTCTGTTTAAAAAGTTGAAATACTATTTGGAATAGGAAAAAAATACTCTTTTTTTCTTAATATTGTCTAGAATTTCCAAAAATATTCTGTTTTCGATTTTTTTTGTTGACAATTTAAGTAATGTATATGTTCTAGAAAAAGATGATAAATTTGAAAATAGTAAATGGTTTTCAATTTGTGTTCAGAATTTTCATCAATTGTTGAAAATTTGTTAACAATTTGTGAAGAAGTATTCAAGTCTGTAAAAATTTATACACAATTTTAAATTTCAAAATTGTTAAGAATTGTTGGAAATTTGTTTAAATTCTTTTCAAAAAGTATTCAAGAAGTATTTAGGACATGATAAAATGTTCATGTTGATTGATAATGACGGAAAATAACAGAAGAATTCATATTAGAAAAAACTACATGCTCACCCCTCTCAGCCGGTGGTTTTTTAGACTATGGATAAATAACCCAACTTCTTGCAGCAATCTAGCACAGACATATGAGGCATCCATGCCAGGTTTAAACGACTTCTGACACCGTTTAGAAGTTGCGAGACATCCGACTATTTATCAGCCTTTTTTACCGAGAAAACTCCACAAAATTTAAATTCATCAAAAAACGAAAAACTTGGCATAGTGCCTTTAATTGGTCACAAAACACCATGGAAAAACGTTGGACCCATTTCAAGGATGTAGAGAAACAACAAGCTCTCACACGAAGCCTACTGGCCTACCCGAACACCCTTCATTGAACATGTTCTATTTTTGGACACCCTTCCAGTTACCCCAACTTTTGCAACAGGTGGGCATGTTGATAGGTTTGACAACATCCATGTCATGCTTGAACAATTTCCGACATCATAGGCAAGTTATCACACGTTGTGTCATTTATAAGGTTTTTTTACTAAGAAAACTCCAGAAAATGCATTTTTTGAAAATTAAAACAACTTGGTATGGTGCCTTGAGTGATACAAGGCCATGAAAAAATAGGGCCATGTGACAGATGCAAAAAAACATGCTTTGAGACAGACCGTTCTACCCTACCCAAACACCCTTCGTTGAACATGGTCCATTTTTGGACATGCATGAAATTACCCAAATTGTGACTGAGTGGGCATGCCCATAGTAGACATCCATGTCAGGTTTGAATGAATTCTGACACCGTATGCATGTTGTGTCACGTCCCGCCATTTATCGGCCTTTTTTGACCGAGAAAACTTCAGAAAATGCAAAATTTGTCAAAAACGATAATAAATTGGCATGGTGTCTTCAATTGGTCATAAAGGTCATGGAAGCAATTGGGGCCAATTCAAAGATGTAGAGAAACAATGTGCTCTCAAACGAAACATACTGGCCTACCCGAACATGCTCCGTTGAACATTGTCTATTTTTGGACATCTTTCAAATGACCTCAACTTTTTCAAGAAGGTGGGCATGTCCATAGTAGGCATCCATGTCAGATTTGAATGATTTCTGATACTGTATTCACTTTTCGACATATTCGACCATTTATCGGCCTTTTTGCCGAGAAAACTCCAGAAAATGAAAAATTTACCAAAAACCAAAACAACTTGGCAAGGTGTCTTGAATTGGTTATACAAGGATATGAAAAAAAATGGGTTCATTTGATAAATGTTAAAAACATGATTTTAGACGGACCCTTCCGCCCTACCCGAAAACCCTCCATTGAACACTATCCATTTTTGTACATGCATGAAATGACCTCAACTTTTGTCACCAGGTGGGCATGCCCATGGTAGGCACCCATGCCTAGTTTGAACGAATTCCGACATTGTATGCACATAGTGTCACGTCCAGCCATTTATTGGCCTTTTTTCATCGAGAAGACTCCAGAAAATGCAAAATTTGTCAAAAACCCGAAAAAATGCGTGGTGCCTTAAAATTGTTCATAAAAGGCCATGGAAAAAATTGGGGGCATTTCAAGGACCTAGAAAAACAATGTGCTCTCAAACAGAGCCTACTTGCCTACCGAAACACCCTTTGTTGAACATGGTCTATTTTTGGAGTTCTTAAAAATGACGCCAACTTTTGCAAGAAGGTGGGCATGCCCGTGGTAGGCATCCACGTCAGGTTTGAATGCTTTTCCGGTATCATATGCAAGTTCCGACACGTCCAACCATGTATCGTCCTTTTTACCGAGAAAAATCCAGAAAAGGAAAAATTTGTTAAAAACCAAAACAACCTGTCATGGTGACTTGAGTTGCTCATACAAGGTCACGGGAAAAAATTTGGGCCATTTATCGGATGTCAAAAGAATGCTCTGAGATAGACCCTTCTACCCTATGTGAACACCCTTCGTTGACATTGTCTATTTTTAGACATGCATGAAATGATCCCAACCTTTTGCATAAGGTGGGCATGCACATGATAGGAATTCATGCCTGGTTTGAATGAATTTCAACACCATATGCACATTGCATTCACGTCCGGCCATTTATCATCGTTTTTTGAACAAGAAAACTATATAAAATGCAAAAATTGTTGAAAACACAAAAACACTTGGCATCATTCCTTCAATTAGTCATACATGACAATGAAAAAAATGGGATCATTTGACGAATGTCAAAACAATTGGGGCCATTTCAAAGATGTCGAAAAAAAGTTCACAACTAAACAACTAAGAAATGTCAAAAAAGTTCATCGGTGTAAAAAAAGTTCACATATTTGGGTAAACAGTTCATGAAAATTGGAAAAAGTTCGAAAAATATGAAAAAAGTTCAGAAAGTATCAAAAAAGTTCACAAGAAAAAAAATTCATGCATTTGCAAAAAGTTCGAGCCTAAAAAATTCACGAATTTGGCAAAAAGTTTGCGGATCTGAAAAAATTTCAATAATTTGAAAGAAAAAGTTCATGAAATTTCAAAATAGTTCACAAAATTAGAAAACAATTCAGCAATATGATAAGAAGTTCACGAAAATTGAAAAAAAATCGTGAATTTGAAAAAAGTTTACGAGCTAAAAGTACGCGAATTTGAAAAAAAATCATGAGCTAAAAGTTCATGATTTCACAAAAAAGGTCACGGCTAAGAAATTCATGAATTTCATAAAATAGTTGTAGATTTGAAATAAAAAATCATGAATTTTAAAAAGTTCATGAAATTGGAAAAAAAAAGTCTGCGAATTAATGAAAGAAAAGAAAAAACAGAAAACTTAAAAACAGGAAGAAAAACTAGCAAACAGGAAAATAATATAAAAATAATGCATTGCTTTTTCATCGTTATATATATCACATAAGAAGCAAAAAAGGAAGTGGTCATACCCGTATGCGTATACGCTCAATGGGTATGATATGTGAAAGGTCCCAATTACCCTTTATACATTTAGTGAGGGGTTGTACCGAAGCGGGACTCCTTACTTTCTTACACATGCACCAAGCTTGATAAAACAATTTGCCAAGATGATTCTCAAGAATACATTTTGATCCCAACCACTAGCTTGAGGAATAGAAAAGCACTTTATATCATAGGGAGCGATGCACACGAAGTATCTTAGCTCGAGCTCAAATGAGCTCAGATGATTTTTTTTGATTTTTTTTAAATCTATATTTTTTGTGGTTAACTTTGAAAAATATTCTAAGTGCTTGCAAATTTTCAAGCTGAGATCATATTCATGGAAGGCGTGACAAAAAATGAATTTGATGCTCCAAAAATGCTACTTTCGAAAGCATTTTGGAGCACTGATTTTGTTTTTCTTTGCCACGTCGTCCACGAATGTAATCACATGATGAAAATTTGCAAACACATAGAATATTCGTCAAAGTTTATCAAATAAAATGTTTCAATTTTTTGGATTTTTTTTCAATCTTTTCGATCTTATTGTTCATCCAAGCTCAGTTGAGCTCAAGCTCAGAAGGGTACTTTCCGTGAGTGATCTCCTTTTAACTGTCGAGTACTTCCTCGGTTTTAAAATATTTATGAAGTATTAAGTTTGTTCTAAGTCATAGTTTGTAGAAAAATATAGGGAAATGGAGTTTTTGAACCTCGAGCTCACATGCTCTCCGATGAGCAGTAACATTTTAAAAAAGAAAAAATACCTCAAAACATTTTGATTTTTTTCATGAGAAACATTGATGAATATTTCAGCTCCATGTAGAAATATTTGATGAAATGGCATAAGGTGATCTAGAAAAAACAACAAAATCAATGCTTCGAGAAGACTATTGTTGGAAGCATTTTGGAGCATCGATTTTGTTATTTTTGCCGAGACCTCCAGGAAAGTTATTTCATAACACAATTTTTCACGTGGTTAAAACATTCACCAATGTTTATCACAAAAAATTAAGAACCTTTTGAATTTTTTTTACTATTTCTAGGTTTTACTGTTCATCGGGGAGCATGTGAGCTCATGAAGAGCACTTTCTCATCTACAACACCAAATTAGATTCATTAAATTCATTATAAGTTTAAACGTATATTTCATAGTACATATATTTGATGATGTAGATATCAGCAAAATTTTCTATAAAGTTGGTGAAACTTTCAAAAATGAGTTAGGATACATCAAAAACTCTGAATATTTTGAAATGGGGGGGAGTTCCTTTTTCTCCTTCTAGCCTGGATTCGTGTATGGTGGTGCAACAAAGCCGTTGTCAACTTGGGACATGGACAGTTGTGGACTAGGGAGGGGTTGTCTCACCATTGACGCAGAGTAGGCACCTAGAGGAGCCAAGCAATCTCGCCTCTAAGTTCTAATTCGAGGTTAGAAGTGTGGGTTGGAGGTACGTCTTAGAAGTCGAGAAGGAAGAGTTGGTGTAGCTAGATTTTGTAATGAATCAATGCTCTATTGGCGTATAATGCGGGTCAATAATGTGCACAATGCCATAGCAAGGTTGTTCCCAAGCCTCGGGCCATCATTGTATCTACAATGGCTACTGTTGCTACAATACGCCACTGTTTGCTACAGTCAACAAAGAGTTGGCTCGTTGTGCCCAGGCCACGGCCCAGGAAGCCTGGGGTCTTCCTACGCCCCTGGGTGTGCATAACATGACCGACAACTGGCAAGTGATGAAGGGTGGTGCTACCTCTTGAGCACTGTGTTGGATTTTCCCGAAGAGAAAGGGATGATGCAGCAAAGTAGTATAAGTATTTCACTCAGTTTTTGAGAACCAAGGTATCAATCCAGTATGAGGCTACGCTCGAGTCCCTCGTACCTACACAAAAACAATAGCTCAACGCAATCAACGCGCTTAGGGGTTGTCAATCCCTTCAAGGTCACTTACGAAAGTGAGATCTGATAAAGATGATAAATAATATATTTTTGGTATTTTTGGTATAGAGATGCAAAGTAAATAAAATAAAAGCAAAGTAAAAGCAAAGCAATAATAAAGTGATGGAGATTGGTATGATGAGAAAGAGACCCGGGGGCCATAGGTTTCACTAGTGGCTTCTCTCAAGAGCATAAGTATTCTACGGTGGGTGAACAAATTACTGTTGAGCAATTGACAGAATTGAGCATAGTTATGAGAATATCTAGGTATGATCATGTATATAGGCATCACGTCCGAGACAAGTAGACCGAAACGATTCTGCATCTACTACTATTACTCCACTCATCGATCGCTATCCAGCATGCATCTAGAGTATTAAGTTAAAAACAGAGTAACGCCTTAAGCAAGATGACATGAAGTAGAGGGATAGTTTCATGCAATATGCTAAAGACCCATCTTGTTATCCTCAATGGCAACGATACAATACGTGCCTTGCTGCCCCTTCTGTCACTGGGAAAGGACACCGCAAGATCGAACCCAAACCTAAGCACTTCTCCCATGGCAAGAACAACCAATCTAGTAGGCCAAACCAAACTGATAATTCGAAGAGACTTGCAAAGATAACCAATCATACATAAAAGAATTCAGAGAAGATTCAAATATTATTCATAGATAGACTGGATCATAAACCCACAATTCATCGTTCTCAACAAACACACCGCAAAAAGAAGATTACATCGAATAGATCTCCACAAGAGAGGGGGAGAACATTGTATTGAGATCCAAAAAGAGAGAAGAAGCCATCTAGCTACTAGCTATGGACCCGTAGGTCTGAAGTAAACTACTCACACTTCATCGGAGGGGCTTGGATGATGATGTAGAAGCCCTCCGTGATCGATGCCTCCTTCGACGGAGCTCCGGAACAGGCCCCAAGATGGGATCTCGTGGATACAGAAAGTTGCGGCGGTGGAATTAGGTTTTTGGCCCGTCCCCGATCGTTTGGGGGTACATTGATATATATAGGAGGAAGAAGTACGTCAGTGGAGCTTTGAGGGGCCCACGAGGCAGGGGGCGCGCCCTAGGGGGGCGCCCCCTACCCTCGTGACCACCTCGTGGCTTTCTTGACAGAGGGTCCAAGTCTCCTGGATCTTATCTGATGAGAAAATCACGTTTCCGAAGGTTTCATTCCGTTTGGACTCCGTTTGATATTCCTTTTCTTCGAAACCCTAAAACAGGCAAAAAACAGCAATTCTGGGCTGGGCCTCCGGTTAATAGGTTAGTCCCAAAAATAATATAAAAGTGGATAATAAAGCCCAATAATGTCTAAAACAGTAGATAATATAGCATGGAGCAATCAAAAATTATAGATACGTTGGAGACGTATCAAGCATCCCCAAGCTTAATTCCTACTCGTCCTCGAGTAGGTAAATGATAAAAATGGAATTTTTGATGCGGAGTGCTACTTGGCATAATTTCAATGTAAATCTTCTTCATTGTGGTATGAATATTTAGATTCGAAAGATTCAAGACAAAAGTTCATATTGATATAAAAATAATAATACTTCAAGCATACTAACAAATCAATCATGTCTTCTCAAAATATCATGGCCAAATAAAGCTATCCCTACAAAATCATATAGTCTGGCTATGCTCTATCTTCACCACACAAAGCATTTAAATCATGCACAACCCCGATGACAAGCCAAGCAATTGTTTCATACTTTTGACATTTTCAAAACTTTTTTGATCTTCACGCAATACATGAGCGTGAGCCATGGATATAGCACTATAGGTGGAATAGAATGGTGGTTGTGGAGAAGACAAAAAGGGAGAAGATAATCTCACATCAACTAGGCGTATCAACGGGCTATGGAGATGCCCATCAATAGATATCAATGTGAGTGAGTAGGGATTGCCATGCAATGGATGCACTAGAGCTATAAGTATATGAAAGCTCAAAAGAAACTAAGTGGCTGTGCATCCAACTCGCTTGCTCACGAAGACCTAGGGCATTTTGAGGAAGCCCATCATTGGAATATACAAGCCAAGTTCTATAATGAAAAATTCCCACTAGTATATGAAAGTGACATAATGAGAGACTCTCTATCATGAAGATCATGGTGCTACTTTGAAGCACAAGTGTGGTAAAAGGATAGTAACATTGTCCCTTCTCTCTTTTTCTCTCATATTTTTTTTTTGGGCCTTTCTCTTTTTTTATGGCCTCTTTTTTTTATTTTTTTCGTCTGGAGTCTCATCCCGACTTGTGGGGGAATCATAGTCTCCATCATCCTTTCCTCACTGGGACAATGCTCTAATAATGATGATCATCACACTTTTATTTACTTACAACTCATGAATTACAACTCGATTCTTAGAACAAAATATGACTATATGAATGCCTCCTGCGGTGTACCGGGATATGCAATGAATCAAGAGTGACATGTATGAAAGAATTATGAACGGTGGCTTTGCCACAAATACGATGTCAACTACATGATTTTATTAGGGGTTGTTTGGGTAAGGAGATTTTACTATATTGTTTTCCCCATCTCTAAACTTGTTTAAGGGTATAACCTCCTAAAACTACGTTTGGTCATTGAAATAAAGTAAGGATAAGTAAATCTCTATTTTCGTAAAATTGGTATATATGGAGTGCAACAACTAATAATCCTCACCAATCAGGGTCGGCAAATAGGTTAAGCAAACAAAGTGACCACCCTAGGCCCCAGGAGGATAACGACACCCAATACTATATTGTATACTATATAATACAAACCACTATAGTATTATCCATTATGTCCAACTGAACATGTGAAAAAATTCATAGTCACAATTTTGAAGAACAAGTTTATACCACAGAAAAATAGGGTGTACCACATGAACAAACCAATCTAATCATTATGTGTGTATGGAGGGGTGTTAATTAGGCTGATGGCCTCTCTCCAATGCACATGGTGCATCTTGTACTAAAATCTCCATCAACTAGATTTATATGTTTAATTTTGCATAACATTTTCTTTTGGAAACCCTTAGGAGATCTTATATATTCTAGATGAAGCAAATAAGCATATCAAATAACCAACGATATATGCACAAGTAGAGCTGGGAACATTTTTATTTCTTAGGTGATTACTGTAACTATAAGTGGTCTATCTCAAGACAAATCAACATAGTAGATCCAATTTGCAAGATACGTTTTCCAATGATTGAGTTTATACTCTAGAAGTTTCCATAAATATGTTTATCTAATAACACACTAGAAACCACTATTAAGATAGTAGTTCTTGTCTGAATGCTTAGATATCTCTGTCGTGGTATTTAATGGTAATAATGCATACACAAACACATGCACGTACACATAAGAATACATGTATACACCATATAATTTATCCAGTTGTTAAAAACTAATGCAAACATAACAACTTCTATTAGATAACACAATATAAATCTACCATTATCAAATTCACACAAATATACATTAAAATTTTATAACATAATAATTAATATTTAATAACATTATATGTATTTTTATGCCAACTATTCAATATAATATCATACTCGTTACCATGATAGTATGATATCATGATATTAAGTTTTAAGAAGTATAAATGTTTAGAATAAAAACATCATGGCTCCATTGGATGACGCCGTGATAACCCTCTCTGTCGTAGCGTTACAGTGCAGCTCGTGCAAAAGTTTCTCCCAGTTTTTGGAAACAAACTAGTTTGTCCCTTTAGAGGACGCAAATTAGGAACGGAAATGTCACGCCCAATATCGGATCCTATTCGAGAGGAACTCGAGGGTCCCATCAAGGATAGAGCCGCATATTGAAGACGTTTTTACAAGGTGGATATCATTACATCAAATCATTACATAATAGTTGGAGATACATGCAAAGGCATACAACTGCCACATGAATACATCAAACATCATACATAAGAGCAACATCCGACTACGGATGAAACACAAACAAAAACTCAAATGACATCCACCCTGCTAGCCTAGGCTACCGACTAGGAACCTATCCCCTGATCGAAGAAGAGGCAGAAGAAGAGCTCCAAAACGAGTAAGCATCGCTCTCACGTCAAGATCGTTGAATTACCTGTACCTGCAACTTTTGTTGTAGTAATCTGTGAGCCACGAGGACTCAACAATCCCGTTACCATGGGTATCAAGACTAACAAAGCTTAATGGGTATGGAGAGGATAAGTGGTGAGGTTGCAGCAGCACTAAGCATTGTATGGTGGCTAACTTATGAGTACAAGAGTAAGATGAGAAACTACGCAAACGGTCACAAACTAGTAATGATCAAAAGGTGATCCTGAACTACTTACGTTCAAACATAACCCCACTGTGTTCTCTTCTTGACTCACTCAAAAAAAGACAGTCACGGTTACACACGCGGTTGGTGTATTTTAATTCGGATCTGGTTTCAAGTTCTCTACAACCAGATATTAAAAATTCTCATCTGCTACATAACCGCGGGCATGGCTCTCGAAAGTTTAAACCCTGCAGGGATGTCCCAACTTAGCCCATGACAGCTCTCACGATCAACGGAGGAAAATCCTCCTCCCGGGACAACCCGATCAAGCTCAGAATCCCGGTTCACAAGACATTTCGACAATGGTAAAACAAGTCCAGCAAGACCTCCCGGCGTGTCGACACCCTGATAGTAGCCACGCGTATCTCGTCTTAGGCGATCGGATGAGTGAAGCGTACATTAACTGACGTCCCGAGTTGCCCCAGGTAGCCCGCACGGTGCTCTAGTTTGGACCAGCGCCAGCAGCACTGGCCCCCTGTATTACGTTGAATAACAAACCTCGGGTAGTGCTAACTCCCTATATATGTGTCAAGTTTATTATCATGTTTAGTTATTATGTTTGGCAAATGGTAAAACCAATGTTGAGTCTTGCTGGAGGAGTTTTATTCAAAGCAACCTGTCAAGAGGGGCCCATAAACCCCGACTGTGTTAGGAATGCAAAATCAAGGAACATAACACCGGTATGACGGAAACTAGGGCGGCAAGAGTGGAACAAAACACCAAGCAAAAGGCCGAGCCTTCCACCCTTTACCAAGTATATAGATGCATTAATTAAATAAGAGATATTGTGATATCCCAAGATATCCATGATATCCATGTCCCAACATGGAACAGCCTGCAACTGCACCTGCAACTAGCAACGCTATAAGAGGGGCTGAGCAAAGCGGTAACATAGCCAAACAACGGTTTGCTAGGATGGTGGAGAAGGTTAGAGGCTATCATGGCAATTTGGGAGGCTTGATAAATATGTGGTTGGTAGCGCGACATAGCGATAGCATCGAGACAACTAGCAAACCAAAGATAGTAGTGGTATCCAGGGTAACGGCCATCTTGCCTGAGATTCCGCTAGGAAGAAGACCGAGTCCATGAAGAAGATGAACCAACATAGACGAACACTCACGATAGCAACGAAACAGGAACTATCGAGAAGAAGCACTACCGAAAAGAAACAAACTACACGGTAAACACACAACACATGACATGACATGATGCTCAACCAACTATGATGCATGACAAGGCTACAAGATGCTACTCATGGCAAGAGATGATTCATACAAAAACATCACATCAAAGCAAGTTCAAATGAGGCCAAAAACAACATATAACAACTCCGGTAAGTCCTCATATGCAAATTTCGAAATTGGTCCAGATCTGAATAACACATTATGTTGAAGTTGTTAAACAGCAAGTTAAAATGCACCATGATGATCTACACGGCTTTCTAGTCAAGTTACATATAAAGTTCATTTACTTCGGAGCTACTGCCTAGAAGATATGAGCGAAATAAGTTAAACATGGCATTGATGCAAAATGCATACAAACACAATCACAAACACTCCACAACATGGATGCAACATGGCATGATGAAACTACATGCAAAACCAAGCAAGTTTCATATAGAGCATGCTCTAAACGGAGCCACGGTTCAACACACACACACGAAACAAGTTTAAAGGACAAAGTTGTCCAAAACAACGACTAGGCATATAGAAAGCATCAAAACAACATGCTAAAAGAACAATATTGACACAACCATGGCATGCACTTGAATAGCAGGTAACATACTTCCAATAACATCATTTTTGTACATGCATGAAATGACCTCAACTTTTGTCACCAGGTGGGCATGCCCATGGTAGGCACCCATGCCTAGTTTGAACGAACAGCGACTCCTTGCGGGCAGAGAGGGAGGTGAGACGGGGAGGAAGGAGGAGGAAGGATGGCGGGAGAGAGGGGGCGCGGTGGCGCTCGCCGGCGGCGGGGCGAGGTCGGGGACGAAGGCTGCGGGGCTTGGGCGCTCATGAGCGACAACAATCGGGCATCGGAGCAGAGGCAGGCAGCCGGGCGAGCGGGCTCGCACGGGCTACAGCGGCGGCGGCTCGGGCCTACGCGGGCCCGCGATGGGCCTACAAGCCTAGCGCAGTGGGGAAGCTGGCCAGGGGTGGCGTGGCAGCCTTCGATTGGCTGCGGAGTGGCTGGCGGGATGAGGTGGCAGCCTGTGATTTGAGGAGGCCGGCGGCGCAGGTGGCAGCACGCACAATGGAGCGGCACCAAGTGGCGAGGAGGGAGTGGGGCGGCGCATAATTCGAGGAGAGAGGTGGTTGGGAGGTAGGGGAAGGCTAGGGATGGCCAAATTAGGCAGGGGAGGTGTTTATATAAGGAAGGGGGTTAGGGTTCGGGGGTTTGGGGGCTTTCGAAGCCCTACGATCGCGATCCAACGAATCTGATCAAGGGGGAGGCTAGGCAGGCCTAGGTGGGCTGTGTAGGAGGTCTTGGGCTGAGGGGAGAGAGGGGGAGAGAGGCTCGGCGACTGTTTCCGGATACCAAAAATGTCCGGCATTTGACCAGCTATAATGACGCTATACTTATCCACTGGGGCATCAAACGGACTCCTAATGGGACGAAATTTGGCAGGCGTTCTACCCACAATAAAACAAGACCGCACGCCAACTTTCATCCCATTCTGAGAACATTTTTATCCCACTTATAAAATAATATTTTGGAGGTGTCACCAGTGCGTGCGAGTGTGAATGAGCTTGGAACGGACAACGGAGAGAACTGGAAGACCCGGACGGATGCAAGTTTTGAAAAACATGCAAATGAAATGCACATGATGACATGGCAATATGCAACACGCAAGTGAATGACATGGCAACAACGGCGAATAACTGGAAGACACCTGGCGCATCGATCTCGGGGCGTTACAACTCTCCTCCACTAACAGAAGATCTCGTCCCGGGTTCTTAGGAACAAGACGGAAGAAAAAGAGGATGATGTGAAATAGGAGCGCAAGAGAGAAGATGAACAAAGTCGAGAGCACTCGGGTAAAAAAGAGGGACAACGACTATGATGAGAATCAAAGGCTTAAGGAGTATGATAGACTCTGAAACCACTCCGGTTAGAACAAGATAGAAAAGGAATAAGAATGAAAGAATTCGGATAGCGTCTGACTAGAAAAGGAAACGGAGATTGGCAAGAAAAAGGACTTCAGAAGAGGAATTAGCACTCTGGTAAAATGGATAAGCAAGTATTAACTATATGATGGGCGGAAAGAGCAACATCACATTGTCTGTGGAACGGAAGAATAGAAGGTGACTTGTTGAAAGAAAAAGAAAAGGAGGAACAAAAGAAAACTTCCACCATAATTGAATTGAGAAGCATCCTTGCAGGGAAGGATTGAACGAAGTTGTTGGAAATTCAACAACGAAAAGAATAAGCTTATTGTGGGCTTATGGAAAACAACTCAAAATTAAGAGGTGATGACTGGCCACAAACGGGAATGATTGTTTACTTGAGACGAAAGAAAAGATGCGAAACAATGAAGAACTGCGCTTCGAAATACAAGAAGAAGAAAAAATTGAGCTCCTCCGACAAGAATCTTGACGGACTTGAAGCATGAATGAAATCCTTGATGAGAATGAGTTAATTCCTTTATGAACCACCATGAAGAACTCCGGTAAACAAAAGGATTAAATAAATGAAGGTTGAAAAGAACAAGATGAAGCCATGCGATGTTTTATATGGAGCTTTGTGACGAGACAAGCGAGAAAAACTTGGAACTCCGGAAAAGAAAAGATGAACAACTTAGAACCAAGAAATTATTCATCATGAACAATCTCTGAAGGAAGGAATTACTTGACCACGATGAAATAAGAATAAGAATTACGTTATGCTTATCCTCATCAATTTTAATTGATGACAAACGGATTTGGCATGCAACTTATTCCTGTTGAAAAGGATTAAGGAGAGATATATGGCAAACTTGGGAAGGTCTTCAACGGGCCACCGTAAGAAATGAAAACGAACGAAGAAAAGAGAATAAATTGTCAGGAAGAATTAAAAGAACAAATATACTTGAGGGGATTTAGATACAAGAGGATGAAGAGATCACTAGCTGATTAAAGAAAACTTGAACGAAGCACTGGAAGAATTTGAGAACGCGAAAAGAATGTCGTGAATGAAGAATTCTTCTGAAGTGACGGTCTCTGGAGAATCAAAGAGGAAAGGACTCATGAAATGTTGCGGATGAGTATGAAATAGTTCTCATAATCGAAAACAATTATGAGGATGGCCTCAAGCTAGAACCACGAATCTTCACGTGAACGGAAAATATTTAAAGGAACTCTTCTTCGGACTTCAAGCAGAGAATGAAGACACGAAATACCATGAAGAAATTAGAGAGGTGCTCCGGAACAATGATGAATAGAGAGGTTGAGCCAAAGGTGACAAGAATTTGAAAGAGATCTTGGAGAAGGCATTTGACTGGTGGAATTCATTCTTACATCACACTTTAAAAAGAATTGGGAATCACTTCGGAAAATTAGAAGAGACAGGTAAGATCCTGTGGATAAACCTGTGGGTTAGGGCCCACTGAAAGGAAGCACCGTTGAAAAGAATTTTTGAATGAGAAGTGATGCACCGGAACGACTAGAAAAGTTGAATGAGGTGACAACCTCAAATTAGCTTGAATGCAAACACGAATCTTCTATGATGTCTTTAGCACTCCAAAATGATTAAATGGCGAGAGGCGAATGAGTAAGGGGAAACATATGAGCCGAGGGAAAGAATATGATCAACATTGAATACTTGAATTGAATCCACTAAAGAAGAGAACAAGAGAGAGAGAATGACGAACTAGAATCCACCAGTTGAAACAATTAAGGACAGAATGAAGAGGCTTCACACGAACAAAAGGATACTCGATTAGGTTCTTCAAACTCCGAGAAGAAAAGGGCGAGTGGGTGGGAAAAACAAAGTAAACTTGGGACAAAAAGAATGGACATCGCATGAGAAGAACTGAGGATTGAACTTGAAAAGGATCAAACTCCGTTGGGGAAACTGAGAATCGATGTTGCAAAAGTTGAAGAGGATGGAATAACTCGAGGAGAAGTGCATCGGTTGAACAAAGGATGGACAACGAACGAAAACACCTGTGTGACCCTAAAGAAAACTTCGAACTGGAAGAGTAGAAGAATCAAAACACCTACATCAAGATTCCTCACCAAAGCGACGAAGGGACTGAGGAGTAAAAAGAATTCCTACTCTCCGATATAACTAGACTCAGAAATAGTTTTCTTCTAGACTCGACAACGGCCAACTACGATCATCAAGGGGGCTCCTATGGTTGGTCGAGGCTCTGATACCAACTTGTCACGCCCAATATGCGATCCTATCCAAGAGGAACTCGAGGGTCCAACCAAGGATAGAGCCGCATATTGAAGACGCTTTTGCAAGGTGGATATCATTACATCGAACCATTACTAATAATTAGGGATACATGCAAAGGCATACAACTGCCACATGAATACATCAAACATTATACATAAGAGCAGCATCCGACTACGGATGAAACACAAACAAAAACTCAAACGACATCCACCCTGTTAGCCTAGGCTGCCGACTAGGAACCTATCCCCTTATCGAAGAAGAGGTAGAAGAAGAACTCCAAAATGAGTAAGCATCGCTCTCACATCCAGATCATCGCATTTTCTATACCTGCAACTGTTGTTGTAGTAATCTGTGAGCCACGAGGACTCATCAATCCCATTGCCATGGGTATCAAGACCAGCAAAGCTTAATGGGTATGGAAAGGATAAGTGGTGAGGTTGCAGCAACACTAAGCATTGTATGGTGGCTAACTTACAAGTACAAGAGTAAGATGAGAAACTACGCAAACGGTCGCAAACTAGTAATGATTAAGAAGTGATCCTGAACTACTTACGTTCAAACATAACCCCATCGTGTTCTCTTCTCGACTCACTCGAAAAGAGACAGTCACGGTTAAACACGCGGTTGGTGTATTTTAATTCGGATCTGGTGTCAAGTTCTCTATAACCAGATATTAAAAATTCCCATCTGCCACATAACCGCGGGCACGGCTCTCGAAAGTTTAAACCCTCCAGGGGTTTCCCAACTTAGCCATGACAAGCTCTCACGATCAATGGAGGAAAATCCTCCTCCCGGGACAACCCGATCAAGCTCGGAATCCCAGTTCACAAGACATTTCGACAATGGTAAACAAGTCCAGCAAGACCTCCCCGTGTGCCGACACCCTGATAGTAGCCGCGCGTATCTCGTCTCAGGCCACGACCGGATGAGCGAAGCGTACAGTAACTGACGTCCCGAGTTTCCCCAGGTAGCCGCACGGTGCTCTAGTTTGGACCAGCGCCAGTAGCACTGGCCCCCTGTATTATGTTGAATAACGAACCTCGAGTAGCGCTAACACCCTATATATGCGTCAAGTTTATTATCATGTAGTTATTATGTTGGGCAAATGGTAAAACCAATGTTGGGTCTTGCTGGAGGAGTTTTATTCAAAGCGAACTGTCAAGGGGGGCATAAACCCCAACTGTGTTAGGAACGCAAAATCAAGGAACATAACACCGGTATGACAGAAACTACGGCGGCAAGAGTGGAACAAAACACCAGGCAAAAGGCCGAGCCATCCACCCTTTACCAAGGATATAGATGCATAAATTAAATAAGAAATATTGTGATATCCCAAGATATCCATGATATCCATGTCCCAACATGGAACAGCCTGCAACTGCAACTTCAACTAGCAACGCTATAAGAGGGGCTGAGCAAAGCGGTAACATAGCCAAACAACGGTTTGCTAGCACTAGTGCAGAACCGGGCAATAGCACCGGTTTGTAAGGCCCTTTAGTGTTGGTTCGGTAACCGGCACTAAAGTGTGGGCACTAAAGCCCCCCCCCCCTTAGTATCGGTTCAGCACGAACCGGTGCTAAAGGGCAACCACGTGGCACGAGCCAGCTCCAGGGGCGCGCAGGACATTAGTACCGGTTGGTAACACCAACCGGTACTAAATGTTTGGGTGTGTTTTGGTTTTATTTTTTATTTTTACTTTAATTTTGTGTTTTCAATTTAATTTAGTGATTGTTTTACATTATAATGAGTTGTTAAATCATTAGGTGAAAGTACCGCAGATTAGTTTGACTGGATGCATGTGGATCCTAGCTAAGTCATCAAGTATATGCCATATCCATATTATATATACTTGATCACCTAATTAAGTGATCGAGGTAATATGGATATGGCATATACTTGATCACTTAGCTAGAATCCATCCAGTTGAAACTAATCTGTGGTTTCTTTCATAAATGATATAATAACTCATCATCACCATCATCATCATCATATTAATATAAAAACTCTTGCATCATATATATATCATCACCAACAACAGTTTTCATAGCTAGCTAAAAATCATCATATAATAGTCGTCTCATTACCACTACTTAATCATCATATACTCCCTCCTTCCATCTATATAGGGCCTAATGTGTTTTTCAAGACAGCCTTTGACTATTGACAGGATTAATAGCACATGAGATGTATACTATGAAAATTATATTATTGGAAGCTCCTTTGACATATAAAATTGAAGGTATGCTTTGTGTAAGTTGCATGTCATATATTATTGCTCTAACGTTTGGTCAAAGTTAGCCTCGAAAAACGCATTAGGACCTATATAGATGGAAGGAGGGAGTAGTCATTACCGCTATCTAATCACCACCAACACTAGCTTAAAGAAGAAACATTCACTTGTACCAAAAGCCAAGATATCATCGAGTTCAACATGGTAATGATATTATAAGCGTTCATAACAGCACAAAAGCAAATCACTCTTTGAGATTAAGTTCAGGACAAAGAACACGGACATGAGAGGACAAGTACTAAGAGCATGAACTAGCTAATCACTCCTGCTGCTCTCTTTCAGGTAAAATAGCATAGAACATGTATAGATTTCCTGATTCATCATATTGGAGCATGCAGATGAACCTGTCTCCTAATCGTGGGTTGCGCTTCTGATTGCTGCCCCCTAGTACTTCTCTGCGATCGTTCACAATTTTGCTCCAGTCTTTTACTATTAAGCATTCCTCGCTATTAGAAATCCTGAATGCACTAAAGTGCATTGTAGGATATCTTGGCCGTAAGCTAACAATATTCATGGTACCTTTAGTCTCGATGCAATCAGGCACAACATTCATCGGGAGTCCCTGTTGAAGAACATAGTATAGTAACATACTTAGCAATGAAGTTTAGCTTAAAAATAATGTATGCAAAAGATGCACTGAGGAGAAATAGTAGAAATCTTACCATCTTTACTAAATATATGTGACCGTAGTTCAGTACAGACACTATTGGTCGCACGTTTTGAGTACTAACATTTCTAAGTGCAGGAAAAAATATTCTTGACAGCATCAAGATCCTCAAGCCATGAAACATAATGACTTGTCTCCTCGCAGTTTAGTTCAGCCCCGGGACAGTGGACGGTCCTGTCTACCAAGCGCCGGACATGTTTGCTTGATTGGAAATAAGCTGTCAATATAAATTACTTGTCAACTCTTTTTGAACAAACAATATCGAAGACATAAATATGGTTGAGAAACTCACATAATGGTAGAACTGGAGGCGTCTGCACATCGACCCAGATGTCTCTATTACCTTCAACATCATCTTCCGGACGAATATCAAAGGTGATAACCATATCAGGCTCAAATGCATAAGCCTTGCATAGTGCTTGCCAAGTTTTGCATTCAAAATAGGTGTATGTGTCTGCATTGTATAATTTGACGTTGAAGGTATAACCATGCTCGGTCTTCAAGTAAACTCTTTTTACCTCCATAGTTCTGTTAGGACTGAAACCTATCTTATCCAACACAAAAATTCTTGCATGGCAGGGGATACGCTAGTAGAATAGTGAAAAAGATAAAATTAAAAGTTGAAGCAAATGAAGCATAAGTCATGCTTAATTATGAAAAAAGACTTGTCGTTCTGACTTACTGTATCCACTTTGAAGTTCTCATCCAGCTTGATGCTGAAGCGCCTATCATCAACTAGAAAATTTCTGCCGCACAGGCCGCGCTGGTCTTCGCAGTATTCGCACATAATGAAATCGTGTTCGTCGTCAGACGACATTCCTATGTTCATAGGTGAAACATTAAACACTTATTAGTTCTATTAATTCAACTAATTCTGTTAATTCAACTAGTTCAACTAATTAATTCAACTAAGCACTTACGAAAAATATACCTAAATAAAGTAGCTCAACTAATTCAACTAAATAAAGTAGCCACTCTGTTAGGTTTTCGATCCGGTTTCCCTCATAAACTGGATCAACTCTCTTCTTCTATAATGCAAAGCCAGAGCACTTGGCCCTCTGACGAGGTTCCGTCAAAAAACAATTTGACATGCATTAATCTAAAAAACAGAAAACAAAAAATAAGTAAAAAAATGTGTGTGTGTGTGTGTGTACGTACAAGCGGGGGCGGCGGCGTACGGGCGGCGGCGCGAGACGACGACGACGGGGACAGCGCGATGGGGGCGGGGATGGCTGGGGGGCGCGCGACGACGCGGACGGGGACGGGGACGGCCGGGGTGCGCGACGCCGGGGACGGCCGGGGCGCGACGACGGCAACGGGGCGGGGCGCGATACGGGGCGGGGGCAGCGACGAAGACGAAGACGAACAGGAACTAACTGAAATTTTTCGTAAGTGTTGTATATATAGGAGAGGCCTTTAGTACCTGTTGGAGCCACCAACCGGTACTAAAGGCCAACTTTGGCCAAGCCAAGAGGCGGGAAGAGCAGGCCTTTAGTACCGGTTGGAGCCACCAACCGGTACTAAAGGTGGTGCGCTGCCACTCGCGGTGCACAAAGTTTAGTCCCACCTCGCCGGGCGAAGGGCAGCCGCACTGGTTTATAAACCCAGCCGCGGCTGCTCCTTCGAACTCCTCTATATATCAGGCTTCCGGGCCTAACTATGGAGCGCTGCCCTGTGAGCCTGCCGGACCTTCTGGGCCTGAATTTGCACATTCTAGGTCTGGCAGGCCCACTGGGCAGCGCCCCAACAATTTTTTTATAGTTTTTTTCTTTTCTGCATTATTTATTTTCTTCTATTTATTTTTGAGTAATTTTTATATAGTTTTTTTCTTTTCTTCATTATTTATTTTCTTCTATTTATTTCTGAGTAATTTTTTTATATAGTTTTTTTATTTTCTGCTTTATTTATTTTCTTCTATTTATTTTTGAGTAATTTTTTTGCTGTATTTAGTTTCTTTGTGACCCTCTCTACTCTTTCGCACATGCTATGCGGGTGAAATGATGATACCATGTCAAGTTTCAACATTTTCATAGTTCATTTTGTAGTGATCTTCAATTTCATGGTCATTTAGCTCAAACAAATCGGTAAATGACTGAAAAACAGCAAATGATGTCAGAACGTGTTGAAAATTGATGAGGCCGCTTTGAATGATGCATACTGAACACAAAAGAAGTCGGGATTTCAAATAAGTATAAACAACTTTGAAGTGCCCGTGTAACAGATGAGTTCTCGTCCAAAACCCTGATACTCCGTCCGAGATTGTCCAGTTTGTACAGGAAGTGCGTCCAGTTTTTGCCGCGACCCTCTACTCTTTCGCACATGCTATGCGGGTGAAATGATGATACCATACTAAATTTCAACATTTTCAAAGTTCATTTTGTAGTGATTTTCAATTTCACGGTCATTTAGCTCTTTAAACAATTCGGTAAATGACTGAAAAATAGCAAATGATATCAGAACATGTTCGAAATTGATGACGTCGCTTTGAATGTTGCATACTGAACACACAAGAAGTCCGGAGTTCAAATAAGTATAAAAAACATTGAAGTGCCCGTGTAACAGAGGAGTTCTCGTCCGAAACCCTGATACTCTGAAAGAGATTGTCCAGTTTGTACACGAAGTGCGTCTAGTTTTTGCCGTGACCCTCTCTACTCTTTCGCACATGATATGCAGGTGAAATGATAATACCATGCTAAATTTCAACATTTTCACAGTTCATTTTGTAGTGATTTTCAATTTCACGGTCATTTAGCTCTTTAAACAATTAGGTAAATGACTGAAAAACAGCAAATGATGTCAGAACATGTTGGAAATTGATGATGTTGCTTTGAATGCTGCATACTGAACACACAAGAAGTCCAGAGTTCAAATAAGTTTAAAAAACATTGAAGTGCCCATGTAACAGATGAGTTCTCATCCGAAACCCTGATACTCCGAAAGAGATTGTCCCGTTTGTACACGAAGTTCGTCCAGTTTTTGCCGTGACCCTCTCTACTCTTTCGCACATCCTATGCGGGTGAAATTATGATACCATGCTAAATTTCAACATTTTCACAGTTCATTTTGTAGTGATTTTCAATTTCACGGTCATTTAGCTCTTTAAACAATTCGGTAATTGACTGAAAAACAACAAATGATGTCAGAACATGTTGGAAATTAATGACGTCGCTTTGAATGTTGCATACTGAACACACAAGAAGTCCGGAGTTCAAACAAGTTTAAAAAACATTGAAGTGCCCGTGTAACAGATGAGTTCTCGTCCGAAACCCTGATACTCCGAAAGAGATTGTCCAGTTTGTACACGAAGTGCGTCCAGTTTTTGTCGTGACCCTCTCTACTCTTTCGCACATGCTATGCGGGTGAAATGATGATACCATGCTAAAATTCAACATTTTCACAGTTCATTTTGTAGTGATTTTCAATTTCAGGTCATTTAGCTCTTTAAACAATTCGGTAAATGACTGAAAAACAGCAAATGATGTCAGAACATGTTGGAAATTGATGACGTCACTTTGAATGATGCATACTGAACATACAAGAAGTCCGGAGTTCAAATAAGTTTAAAAAACATTGAAGTGCCCGTGTAACAGAGGAGTTCTCGTCCGAAACCCTGATCCTCCGAAAGAGACTGTCCAGTTTTTGCCGTGACCCTCTCTACTCTTTCGCACATGCTATGCGGGTGAAATGATGATACCATGCTAAATTTCAACATTTTCACAGTTTATTTTGTAGTGATTTTCAATTTCACGGTCATTTAGCTCTTTAAACAATTCGGTAAATGACTGAAAAACAGTAAATGATGTCAGAACATGTTGGAAATTGATGACGTCGCTTTGAATGCTGCATACTAAACATAAGAAGCCCGGAGTTCAAATAAGTTAATTATTAAAAATAAAAAAGAGGTGCAATGCTGGTTAATTTGCTTTAAGCCTTTCGGAATAGTGTAGACTGCATTGCACATAGCTCAATGCAATCTATGCTATTCCGAAAGGCTTGAAGCTAACCAACGTGCAGGTGAGCATTGCGCCTCTTCGTCATTATCTCTGCACTCACGGCTTACAAACCGCTCATATTGCCTCTCTCTTGGCAAGGTGGGACTAAAAATCAGCTTCCTAAGAAACTCTAGTACCGGTTCATGCCATCAACCGATACTAAAGGTCTTCGTGGGGGGGGCCAACCTGACCACAGCCACACTGGCCTCATTAGTACCGGTTCGTGGCATGAACCGGTACTAAAGGTTGCCCACGAACCGGTACTAATGATGTCCGCCCGCCTAGCCGTTGGAACCGGCACTAATGTGCTTCACATTTGACCCTTTTTCTACTAGTGTAGGATGGTGGAGAAGGTTAGAGGCTATCGTGGCAATTTGGGAGGCTTGATAAACAAGTGGTTGGTAGCGCGACATGGCGATAGCATCAAGACAACTAGCAAACCAAAGATAGTAGTGGTATCTAGGGTAACGGTCATCTTGCCTGAGATCCCGCTAGGAAGAAGACCGAGTCCATGAAGAAGACCAACCAACGTAGCCGAATGAATCCTCATGATCGCAACGAAACATGAACTATCGAGAAGAAGCACTATCGAAAAGAAACAAATGACACGGTAAACACACATAACGTAACATGACATGATGCTCAACCAAGTATTATGCATGACAAGGCTACAAGATGCTACTCATGGCAAGAGATGATGCATACAAAAACATCACATCAAAGCAAGTTTAAATGAGGCCGGAAACAACATATAACAACTCCCGTAAGTCCTCATATGCAAATTTCGAAATTGGTCCATATCTAAATAACACATTATGTTGAAGTTGTTAAACAGCAAGTCAAAATGCACCATGATGATCTACACGGTTTTCTAGTCAAGTTACATATAAAGTTCATTTAAGTCGGAGCTACGGCCTAGAAGATATGAACAAAACAAGTTAAACATGGCATTGATGCAAAATGCATACAAACACAATCACAAACACTCCACAATATGGATGCAACATGGCATGATGAAACTACATGCAAAACCAAGCAAGTTTCATATAGAGCATGCTCCAAACGGAGCCACGGTTCAACACATACACATGAAACAAGTTTAAAGGACAAGTTGTCCAAAACGGCGACTAGGCATATAGCAAGCATCAAAACAACATGCTAAAAGAACTAGATTGACACAACCATGACATGCACTTGAAGAGCAGGTAACATGCTTCAAATAACATCAAGGTTCAAGTTCATAGGCATCAAGATTAAACCAACATGATCAATGCAACAAGCCACTTCATAACATAGATTATGACTTAGTGAAAAACAGGGCATACATGTGAGAAGAAATGACATGTTGACATGTTGGAGGCATGAAACAATGACGCTACAGTGCAATATCATAGCATCCCCATATAACCTCTAGATCAATGGCATTCATCAAGACAAGTAAGCAATTCATAACAGATTCTCGGACTTTGTGAAAAACAGAGTAAGGCTGAAAACATATTCATGATGCATACTTTAAGACAACAAAAGTATATGCTACAAGAACATTTCATGGCATCAAAGGGCATGGTAAGCAAGTACTAAACAACCTTAACAAAACATCATTACTGAGAAAGATCATTTGAGAAATAGGTTTTATGATAGCTTCAAGTGAACATGGCAAGAGGATACAGCAGACTTAGTGAGAACCGGGAATGCTGACAGTTATAATTTCAAGCAACTTGAGGGCACCAAAAGAACAAGCTACAAGAGGTTATAATTGAACAAGGGCATGGATGTATAGAGCATAACATGGTCTTCAAAACATGCTTATTGGACCTCTCCAAAATATGCATAGATTTGATGGTAGCATCAAACAAACATGGCAACATAATATAACAGATACAGACTTAGCAAAACAGTAACAGCAAGTAACCTACTTTGCAAGCTTGTGCTAGTCACCACAGGGCATATCATGAAAAGTGGATTACACCACTTCAAAGATGGTATGATTATGCTCCTAAAACAATTTGACATGATGCTTAAGAAAATCACACAAAATGCTATGAAAAAGACAAAATGACATGTTACAGCAGATTATATCACTTAGCACTTTTGCAATGATGATTAAGGCATCAAGATGAAAAATAACATGCATGCAAAGTACACCATCATGTAGAGCAGCAAGAGTGAACATTTTGACATATCATACACTCCAATCGGATAAACGTGCACAAAGTTAGGGCCCACACAACAATGCAATATGATATGACTTTTCAGTGACGTGGAAGAAATCTACCTCGCGGGAAAACGGGGCGGAGGGGTTCAGGACGGCGCGGGACGAGCCGGCCGTTTGGATCGGGGCCGAGGCTATTCCGGGACGGGGCGATGCAGATCGGTAGAGGGAGAGGATCGGCCAGCCATGGCAGGGCGGCACTCCGGCGATCGAGGAGAGGCGAGGACGGGCGGAGGAGGTCGGGACCGACGGGATCCGGTCCAACTCGGGCAAAACGGGGCGGAGGGGTTCAGGACGGCGCGGGACGAGCCGGCCGTTTGGATCGGGGCCGAGGCTATTCCGGGACGGGGCGATGCAGATCGGTAGAGGGAGAGGATCGGCCAGCCATGGCAGGGCGGCACTCCGGCGATCGAGGAGAGGCGAGGACGGGCGGAGGAGGTCGGGACCGACGGGATCCGGTCCAACTCGGGCGGATCCGGGATGGCGGGGAGCTGGGGCAGCACGGCGGTGGAGCTCGGGGCCTTCCCAGGGCAGCCAGCGGTGACTCCCTGCGGGCAAAGAGGGAGGTGAGACGGGAGGAAGGAGGAGGAAGGATGGAGGGAGAGAGGGAGCACGGTGGCGCTCGCCGGTGGCGGGGCGAGGTCGGGGACGAAGGCGGCGGGGTTGCGCTCGGGAGCGACGGCGATCGGCGTGGGAGCGGGGCAGGCAGTCGGGCACGCGGGCGGCGGCGAGGGGGCTCGCGCGGGCTGCGACGGTGGCGCTCGGGCCTATGCGGGCCCGTGATGGGCCCACAGGGCCGGCGTGGTGGGGAAGTTGGCCAGGAGCGCGCGTGGCAGCCTCCGGTTGGTTGTGGAGTGGCTGGCGTGGTGAGGTGGCTGCCTGCGACTGGAGGAGGCCGGCGGCTGCGGCGGCGCAGGTGGCGGCGTGCCCATTGGAGCGGCGCCAAGTGGCGAGGAGGGAGCGGGGCGGCGTGGAATTCGAGGAGGAAGGCGGTTGGGAGGTAGGGGAAGCTAGGGATGGCCAAATTAGGCATGGGAGGTGTTTATATAAGGAAGGGGGTTATGGTTAGGGGGTTTGGGGGCTTTCGGAGCCCTACGATCGTGATCCGACGGATCCGGATCAAGGGGGAGGCTAGGCAGGCCTAGGTGGGTTGCAAGTGGGCTGTGTAGGAGGGCTTGGGCTGAGGGGAGATAGGAGAAGAGAGGCCCGGCGACTGTTTTGGGATACCGAAAACGTCTGACGTTTGACCGACTATAATGTCGCTATAGTTATCCGTTGGGGCATCAAATGGACTCCGAATGGGGACGGAATTTAGCAGGCGGTCTATCCACAATAAAACAAGACCGCACGCCAACTTTCATCCCATTTCGAGAACATTTTTATCCCACTTATAAAATAATATTTCAGAGGTGCCGCGGGCGCATGCGAGTGTGAATGAGCTCGGAACGGACAACGAAGAGAACTGGAAGACCCGGACGGATGCAAATTTTGAAAAACATGCAGATGAAATGCACATGATGACATGGAAATATGCAACACGCAAGCGAATGAAATGATAACGATTGCAAATAACTGGAAAACACTTGATGCATCGATCTCGGGGCGTTACATGAAACAACAACACACAACCTAATTTTGCATGATCACAGTATGGCTATCATGATATTTTTATGGCTTGGCCATTTTTTGATGTGTGTAATATATATCTCCACATATATGCCTGCAAGTGACGTCCATATAGAAAAAAAAACTCATCCATGCAAACATAAGGTGACAATATTCTTAACTAAATAGACATGCAATAGTTCTCAGGTTCCATTCCAGAGAAGTTAGTTGGCAGTGAACATTTGGCATACCTTTGAAATGCGGCATTGCTGCTTCCTTGTCTTTGCAATCTGTTGGAGTCAACATGGTCCTCTCATCTTGTTGTTCTAAATGCTATACAATAGAGAGATGCAATAACATAACATACTCCAAAGTCATTGCCCACAACAGCCATTTTGAGAATCGACCAGGGACAAATGGGAAGATGGATCAATATTCAATAATATCAGATCAATATAACTAGTTACAGTTTCACAGACAACGTGGATAAATCGTACTAGACTAATTAATTGGTGAGCATGGCACTTGTAAGCCCTACACGCATTGATACCTACAACACCAAACATCAAAATAGCACATGAACATTCAAAGCACAAGCAGCATGCATGCAACTCATGTAGCAAGTCAAAAACAATCGTGTACGCTAGTAATTAACTTCCAAGTCGCAGGTGAGATGGCACAAAATAGCAATGTGGGGAGGTGCAGATGAAAGTGGGGAAGTGGGAATCACCAGCGGGTGATGGCCTGCTTGGTCTTCACATCATTCTGCTCATTAATAAGGCGCAGCTTCTGCTGGAATTTTGTCTATTTTGGGCCTAGCCCAATAGCAGTTTCAGAAATTCCTAATAAATCCTAGAGGCCCACGCAGCCCATTTGTGCAAGGCAAGAGGTGGAACAAAAGTTTAGTCCCACATTGCTAGTTTAGAGGGAGTTGGACCTCTTTATAAGGGAGGTTCTTTCCCCACATGTATGAGCATGAGAACAAGAGAGACGTCCACGCACGCTCCTCCTCCGCCGCCCGCCTCGCCACGCCACGCCACGCCTCGTCACGACGCGCCGCGGGAGTTGAAACGTTTTTCTGTAGTGGACACTAAATTCGAACGGCGCGCCTCTTCGGCCGCTGCCTATTCGCTACGTCTCCCTTCGTTGGTTCACCTCCCGTCATAGCCTCTTCGCGTCCTTCTCCTGTGCCTATATAAGAGAGGTCGCTCCTCTCCAGAGAGACACACCACGCTCAGCGCGACTACTGGCTGCTTCATCACGGACGATCCGGTCGCCGACGACGACTTCTTCCCCGACGTCCACGACCTCCTCGACGACATGGCAGGCGAGGACACCGACCCCAAGTCCAGCGCTTCTGCTGCTGCTGTCCCGTACGTGTTCTTGTCTTTCCTGTTAAAGGTTCTGCCACAGTTCCTTGTTCTAGTCCTTGTCCTACACATGTTAGGTTCTACTTCATATATACTACTTGATATTCTGTCTAATTTAGATATGATAGGCTACGGTTCATATATGCAGAAGCTATTTTCCTTCTCTCTGTCAGAACGCATGACTTGTTTTATCTCTACTATATTAGTCATGCTTTATCTAGTATTTCTGTTAATAAAATCATTCGGTAAATTGCTCATATTTCCGACAATCCAAAAACCTTATTATAGGCAATTTACCCCAAGTGGTTTTGCTGCTTCCATGAGACCTCCTATGTTTGAGGGTATCCACTATAAGAGGTGGCGCGTGAGAGCAGTCTTATGGTTTCAAACCATGAGTTGCTATGACGCCACTCTCGGCAAACCTAAAGGAGGGCTTGATGCTCAACAGGCACAAGCTTTTCAGAAAATGGATACTCTGTTTAAGGCTGCTCTCTTGAGTGTTCTTGGTGAGAACATAGTTGATGCTTATGCGTCAATTGATAATGGAAAAGATATGTGGGATGCACTCGAGGCCAAGTTTGGGGTCTCAGATGTTGGCACTGAGTTGTACATCATGGAGCAATTCTATGATTACAGGATGACTGAAGAACGCTCCGTGGTTGAGCAAGCTCATGAGATACAGTCATTTGCTAGAGAACTTGAGCACTTCAGTTGTATGCTACCGGACAAGTTTGTTGCCGGAGGTATCATCACTAAGCTTCCTCCTTCATGGAGGAACTTTGCTACCTTGCTGAAGCATAAGAGGCAGGAGTTTTCCGTCCCAGATCTCATTGGCACTCTTGATGTGGAAGAAAAGGCGAGAGCAAAGGACACATGTGCTCGAGGTATTGAGGGAGGATCTAGTGCCAATGTGGTACAGAAGCAGAACTTCCAGCCCCACAAGTTCAAGAACAAGGGCAAGTTTGATGGTAAAGCAAAGTTTGATGGGAAGAACAAGGTTGTGCAACACACGAACTTCAAGAAGAAGAATGGCAAGAAGAAAGGTACTTGTCATGTGTGTGGGGATCCTGATCATTGGGCTCCTAGTTGCCCTAATCGCTATGACAAGCGTAATCCTGGGAAAGGCGGCAAGACCGCTAATGTTGTCATTGGAGACACTGACATGAAGGATGCTGGGTATGGTATATTTCCCACTATTCTTTCAGTATGTCATTCTCCTGACTGGTTGATTGACACGGGTGCTAATGTGCATGTATGCGGTGATATTTCCATGTTTTCGTCTTATCAGACCGCAGGGACTTCAACCGTGTTGATGGGCAACGGTTCAAATGCTTCTGTTCGTGGTGTTGGCACAGTCGATCTGAAGTTTACTTCGGGGAAGATCGTGCGGCTGAAGAACGTGCATTATGTCCCCTCCGTCAATAAAAATCTTGTTAGCGGATCTCTTCTGTGTAGAGATGGCTACAAGCTTGTCTTTGAGTCGAATAAATTTGTAATATCCAAGTATGGAACCTTTGTTGGTAAAGGCTATGAGTCAGGAGGCTTGTTTCGTTTATCCTTATCAGACGTTTGCAATAAAGTTGTTAATCATATTTGCAACAATAGTGAATCCAATGTGTGGCATTCACGTCTTTGTCATGTTAACTTTGGTTGCATGTCGCGACTAGCGAAGTTGAACTTAATCCCTAGTTTCACCACCGTCAAGGGATCTAAGTGTCAAGTGTGTGTGCAAGCTAAGCAACCTCGTAAGTCTCACACGACTGCGGAAATAAGAAATCTTGCACCACTAGAGCTCATACATTCAGATCTATGTGAAATGAACGGTGTTTTGACAAAAGGTGGAAAGAAATATTTCATGACGTTAATTGATGACTCCACTAGATACTGCCGTGTGTATCTTCTGAAATCTAAGGATGAGGCTTTGAACTTTTTCAAGATCTACAAAGCTGAAGTGGAAAACCAACTTGGTCGAAAAATCAAGAGGCTTAGGTCCGACCGTGGTGGAGAGTATTTTTCCACTGAGTTTGATGCTTTTTGTGCGGAACATGGTATAATCCATGAGAGGACTCCTCTCTACTCACCTCAGTCAAATGGGGTGGCTGAAAGAAAGAACCGTACTCTAACTGATTTGGTTAATGCCATGTTAGATACATCGGGTCTCTCCAAGGCATGGTGGGGGGAGGCGATATTGACAGCATGTCATGTCCTGAACCGAGTCCCCACAAAGAACAAAGAGATAACTCCATTCGAGGAATGGGAGAAGAAAAGGTTAAAACTCTCTTATCTGCGAACATGGGGTTGTTTGGCGAAAGTCAATGTTCCAATTCCAAAGAAGCGGAAGCTTGGACCAAAGACTGTGGATTGTGTTTTCCTGGGATATGCTTTTCATAGCATTGGCTATAGATTCTTGGTTGTAAAATCTGAGGTACCTGACATGCATGTCGATACGATCATGGAGTCGAATGATGCAACTTTTTTTGAAGATATCTTTCCCATGAAGGATATGGCTACCTCATCTAATCAGGAGATGCCTAGTTCATCGAATCAGGAACCAGTTACAATTACCGAACCTACCATTTCGATGGAACACTTCGAAAGTCCTGTGGAGGAGAACAATGAAGTTCCTACCAGGAGCAAGAGACAGAGGACTGCAAAGTCCTTTGGTGATGATTTTCTTGTGTATCTCATAGATGACACTCCCAGTTCTATTTCAGAGGCCTATGCATCTGAAGATGCTGACTACTGGAAGGAAGCGGTTCGTAGCGAGATGGATTCCATCTTGGCAAATGAAACTTGGGAGATAACTGGTCGTCCTTATGGGTGCAAACCTATAGGATGAAAATGGGTATTCAAGAAGAAGCTTAGGCCTGATGGTACTATTGAAAAGTACAAGGCTCGGCTCGTGGCTAAGGGTTATACCCAAAAGGAAGGTGAAGACTTCTTTGATACTTACTCACCTGTGGCTCGACTGACCACTATTCGAGTTCTACTTTCACTAGCTGCCTCGCATGGTCTTCTCGTTCATCAAATGGATGTTAAGACTGCTTTCCTAAATGGAGAGTTGGACGAGGAAATTTATATGGAACAACCAGATGGGTTTGTACTAGATGGTCAGGAAGGGAAAGTGTGCAAGTTGCTGAAGTCTTTGTACGGACTTAAGCAAGCACCCAAACAGTGGCATGAGAAGTTTGAAAGAACTTTAACAGCTGCAGGCTTTGTTGTGAACGAAGCTGACAAATGTGTGTACTATCGCCATGGTGGGGGCGAGGAAGTTATCCTGTGCTTGTATGTTGATGACATACTGATTTTCGGAACAAATCTGAAAGTTATTAAGCAGGTCAAGGATTTCCTATCTCGTTGTTTTGAGATGAAGGATTTAGGAGTGGCTGATGTCATTCTCAACATCAAGTTGTTGAGAGACGATGATGGTGGGATTACTTTGCTTCAATCTCACTATGTGGAAAAGATCTTGAGTCGCTTTGGCTATAGTGACTGCAAGCCCTCTCCAACACCATATGATGCTAGTGTGTTGCTTCGAAAGAATCGAAGAGTTGCTAGAGACCAATTGAAGTATTCTCAGATTATTGGCTCGCTTATGTACTTAGCCAGTGCTACAGGACCTGACATCTCTTTTGCTGTTAGCAAACTGAGTCGGTTTGTTTCAAAACCAGGAGATGTGCATTGGAAAGCTCTAGAAAGAGTTTTGCGTTATTTAAAAGGCACTGCAAATTATGGAATTCACTACACCGGTTATTCAAAGGTGCTTGAAGGGTATAGTGACTCAAACTGGATCTCAGATGCTGATGAGATAAAGGCCACGAGCGGTTATGTATTCACTCATGGAGGTGGCGCTGTTTCTTGGAAGTCTTGCAAGCAGACCATCTTAACGAGGTCAACAATGGAGGCACAACTCACAGCACTAGATACAGCTACGGTTGAAGCAGATTGGCTTCGTCGGCTCTTGAATGACTTGCCGGTTGTTGAGAAACCTGTACCGGGTGTCCTTATGAACTGTGACAATCAAACTGTGATCACGAAAGTGAGCAGTTCAAAGGATAACATGAAGTCATCAAGACACGTTCAGAGAAGGTTAAAGTCTATCAGGAAAATGAAAAACTCCGGAGTTATTGCGTTGGATTATATCCAAACGTCTAAAAATCTGGCAGATCCTTTTACTAAGGGTCTATCACGTAATGTGATAGATAATGCATCGAGGGAGATGGGTATGAGACCCACAATATGAGTTGTTCACAGTGGTAACCTATTCTTTGTGATCGGAGATCCCGTGAATTAGATGTGGAAGACAAGATGTTGGTCAACTGAGAGGAGAGTATCCTTATTATTCATAATACCACTCCATGAAGATGCAATACTCTCCTTATCTGTATGGCAGGTTGATGTAAATCTTAATGTGTTCTAAGTGGCTTATTTAAGAAGAGATGTTATCCTGCAGAACATCTTTTGAAGAACACACCTATATGAGTCTGATTGTCAAACGTCGCAATCTATGAGAGTAGGGTTCTCTCTAGTAAACTCATGAAAGGTCACGGAGTATGACACATAAGCTCCACCCGTGGGGAAGACCCACGGTAGCCACGTATCGGTCAAGGCTTTATGTGAAGCTAGATTCGCAGAAAACTTGCAGTTCAAGGCCCAGTCCATTGTTCAAGTTGCTTACTAGTGTAGCATAGAGTTCTAGGTAGAAGTTCAACTTAAGAGTCTCCACTGCAGTACCGGTATATAAAACAGTGTTTTGGAACCAAAGGCAAATTTTTGTGTGCCTCTGGGATCTGGTGGGGGATTGCTGGAATTTTGTCTATTTTGGGCCTAGCCCAATAGCAGTTTCAGAAATTCCTAATAAATCCTAGAGGCCCACGCAGCCCATTTGTGCAAGGCAAGAAGTGGAACAAAAGTTTAGTCCCACATTGCTAGTTTAGAGGGAGTTGGACCTCTTTATAAGGGAGGTTCTTTCCCCACATGTATGAGCATGAGAACAAGAGGGACGTCCACGCGCGCTCCTCCTCCGCCGCCTGCCTCGCCGCGCCACGCCACGCCGCGGGTTGCGGGAATGAGCCGAGCCGATGTCTAAATTTTTGCCACGCACGACGGGTATACGAAAGGTCACATGTGAGTTGAAACGTTTTTCTGTAGTGGACATTGAATTCGAACGGCGCGCCTCTTCGGC
This sequence comes from Triticum urartu, assembly GCF_003073215.2. NCBI lineage: Eukaryota > Viridiplantae > Streptophyta > Magnoliopsida > Poales > Poaceae > Triticum > Triticum urartu. The sequence continues at coordinate 628,052,246 of NC_053028.1, read as the reverse complement.
CGCTGCCTGTTCGCTTCGTCTCCCTTCGTTGCTTCACCTCCCGTCACAGCCTCTTCGCGTCCTTCTCCTGCGCCTATATAAGAGAGGTCGCTCCTCTCCAGAGAGACACACCAGGAGATCCCCTTCCTCTCGCCACAAAGTTCCTGAACACTGCGCTGCTGCTACGATCTTCCTCATCCCGGCTTGCGGCGTGCACCGCAGGTTGGGACAGTAGGCCTCCGAAACCGCACCTTTTGAGTCCTGTACGGGAGAAGGGTGATAAGGTTTTTGGGAAGCGCTCAGCGCGACTACTGGCTGCTTCATCACGGACGATCCGGTCGCCGACGACGACTTCTTCCCCGACGTCCACGACCTCCTCGACGACATGGCAGGCGAGGACACCGACCCCAAGTCCAGCGCTTCTGCTGCTGCTGTCCCGTACGTGTTCTTGTCTTTCCTGTTAAAGGTTCTGCCACAGTTCCTTGTTCTAGTCCTTGTCCTACACATGTTAGGTTCTACTTCATATATACTACTTGATATTCTGTCTAATTTAGATATGATAGGCTACGGTTCATATATGCAGAAGCTATTTTCCTTCTCTCTGTCAGAACGCATGACTTGTTTTATCTCTACTATATTAGTCATGCTTTATCTAGTATTTCTGTTAATAAAATCATTCGGTAAATTGCTCATATTTCCAACAGCTTCCTCACTGGATTGGTCCTGCATAAGCAACAAGGTGACCAAATCAGTTCATCCCAGTCGAACCGAAGCAAACCACGAAGGTGAGATGGCAGACAGTAGCATTGTGGGGAGGAGTTGCAGATGAATGTGAGGAAATGTGGATCACTTGCAGGAGATGGCCTGCTTGGTCACCAGATCATCCTTCTCCTCGGTAACGCGCAGCTTCCTCACTGGATCGATCATGCATAAGCAACAAGGCGATCGAATCAGTTCATCCCAGTCAAACCCAAACAAACCACGAACAAATCAGTGCGGGAACCGTGAGTAGAAATTCAACCCGCAGTTCAGTACCAGAGGTAGGATCTTCCTCGGCACAAGCCGGAAGGCCATGATGCACATGTTTCGCCTCACGAATAGTGGCAGACTCCCCATGATGGGTGGTTGCTCCTCGTCCGTGTTCCACGGGGAGAAGGCTCTGGCTATCGCGAACAACACAAGGATCACGGTTCCAACTGCGATGCATGCAACTCTTCCCTTGTGATGTAAGGATTTCTGGAAGCGTTCCTACCTTCTATAGAAGGTTGCGTGATGTTTATTTATACTATTAGGAAGATAGCCTATGCCATCGAGTACAAGACGGATCCATCAATCTCGTGTAAGGATCTGTTACAGAGAGAATCGGGAGCAGACAAAGATACATACGTCTATGTTTTACAGATATTGAGTACAACACGTTATGCCCCCCCCTCCCCGGGCGACCCGGGCGCCCAACCCTAACCGCCGCCGAACCCAACCCCCACCTCCTTCCTCTCCTCCCACCGTCCCCCGGCAAAGCCCGCGCGGTGCCGGCGGCGGCGGGATCTCGTTTGACCTCGCCTGGAACAGGGGCCCGTGGGGAGCTGATTCTTCGGGCGCGGAGGCGGAGCTCGGCGGCCGGCGCGTCGGGTGGCGCGCGCTGGTGGTCGGTGCGGGGCGGCGCGGCCTGCTGTCCAGTGGCGGCACGTCACGGTGGAGCGCGCGGGCCGGTGGCGGCGCAGTGTTCTTCGCGGTGGTGCTTGTTCTGGTCAGATCCAGGCCGGCTGATCTGAGGCGGCGGCCTCGCTGGGGCGGATGGCGCTCCTCCGGCGGCGGGGAGTGCTCGTCGGTGAGGTAGACCGGATCTCCTCGGCTGCGCGGGCAGCGAGGTCCCGGTGGGCGCTGGTCATGGCGTGGGGAGGCCCCGGGCTCCCCTCGTCAGATCGGAGGTGATCTGGTCCGCTCGTGTTGCATGACCTCCGGCCAGCATGGATCTCCGGCGTGCACGTGCCTGCTGATGTTGTGTCTGGTTCGGAGGTGGCAACAGGGTGCTTGGCCGGGGGAAACCCTTGGCCGCCAGTGGCGGTCACGGCGTCGATGACGTCTCGGACGCCATTCCCTCCTTGGTGGCGGCGCCGAGGCTAAACCTCTCCTGCCCCTCCCCTTCCCCTGCGCCCGGGTGAAAACCCTAGCCCCGGTGGCTAAGCGGCGGCGGCGCCACAGCGTCGTCACCTTCTTGAAGGCGCCGACTTGGGCATGGGGATGCTGGGTGTGCATGGCGAGCTTATCTGGTTCCTGGTGGCGGCATGTCTGATCTACCGCGTCGCTGCTCCGGGCATGTCTCGTGACTGCGATGCTTATCTTCCAGCCATGTTTTCGATGGCGACCTCGCCCTTCCTCACCTTGTACTTGCCGTGGTGGAGCGGTTCTTCATCTCACTCATTGATGGCGGCGGAGATCGGCGGCATGGCGCTGTCGAGGCTCGGCGTCCGATGCGCGGAGATGGACTCGCGCAGGAGGAGGTAGCTATCTGGCGTCATGGTGACGTCGATGGCAGAAGTGGCCTTCACAAAGTAGAAGATTCAATATAATCTGAAGACGGACTTGTGGAAGATGGTGGCGACGACACAAGAGTGCGTCTGACCGGATTGTGCCCCAAGCCCGGTATGTGGCTTGGCTGGGGCTTCCGGCTTTTGATGTTAGGTTTAGGTGAGTGGTTTGGGTAGTGGCCCAGCTAGCATCCCTTCATCATATGGATAAGAGTAGCGGCATATGTTGCCAAGATGGTGGATTCGGGTATATTGTTTGTAATACTTTGTAAGGTCCTCAAGAATAATTAATAAAGTGGCCGTATGTATTTCCCAGATGCAGAGACCGGGGGTCATCCTCCTTTTTTTTTAAAAAAAAGATAATTCTTGAACTCTTCAAATAACTTGACTGACAAAGCTTTAGTGAACCCATCTGCAACTTGATCTTTGGAGGGAATGAATCTATCTCTAACTTCTTCTCTGCAACGCTTTCTCGTACAAAGTAAAAGTCTATCTCAATATGTTTGATTCTAGCATGGAAAACAGAGTTAGCAAACAGATAGGCAGACATGAATCGTATCTTCAACTTCTTCTCTGCAACCCTGTTACGATTAACAGAAACTTCTCCAACGTGTTTTGCTTGAAAGAATGGAACTGAAGGGTGTGTTGAAGCTTATTTTGTACGCTCGGAAATGCTTCATGTCTGTTGCCTATATGTACTCTGTACGGATGAGACACTTTTGCATTTCTTCCGAAGATATGACGTGGCCTTTATTTTATTTTATTTGAAAACTTCAATAAGCTTATCATGCTTGTATATTTTTTGACGATACATTTATATGACAAGTTCTTGAAGTATCATGTAATTGCTAATTAATCAACAATCAAACAATACTGTACCATAATTATTTTTGGGGATGTATGACATTAATGTTCCAGCCTACACAACTTGTCTTGGAGTAAAGAGTTTGTTGTTGTAATTGTTGTTGGTGGTATTGTTCTTCTAGTTTTTTTTCGAAAAGAGGGGACATCCCTCGGCCTTTGCATCGAGTGATGCACATAACTTTTTATTTATCATATCAAAGTTCATCATCCGACCATAACAAAGTTCAACCAATAAATTGTCACACATGACTGCCGCAAGGGCAAATTAAAAAATAGAATATCGTAGGGAAATGAGCCTCATGCATCACAAGTCCTACTAGTAGGCCGCCAACAGAAACAAATCCCGAGAGACGACCATCTCCCATCGGTTGCACCCAAAGACCATGGGCGCCCGATCGTCCGCCTTGTGTAGTAATGACCACGTATGGATACAGCTGGTGGCCTTGAAGATAACCTGCAAAAAGTTCGGAACTTTCCTTCTATTAAAAATACAATCATTACGAGTGTTCCAAATGGCCAAAAGTAAAGCACAAATTCCCACACGGGTCTGAGACTTCAACTTGGGTTGCACCCCCACTAACCAGTTTCCAAACATATTCGTACTACTCGTGGGTGGAGATAGATTGAAAGCTATATGGACCATTCGCCATAGTATCTTGGCAAGTGGGCATTGAAAGAATAGATGCTGAATAGACTCCTCATCGCCACAAAAGCAACACTTAGTGCATCCTTGCCAATCTTTATTTTCAGATTATCTTTTGTCAGGATGACCTTGCGATCCAAGTACCACATGAAGATTTTTATTTTCAATGGGACTTCCATTTTCCATATGTATTTGTGGTGGTATTTTTCTTCTAGTTACATTTTCCATATATACATTGAATATATATGCACAATGTATGAATATTCAATGAAATATATACACTATATATATGTATGTATATATATTCAATGAAATATATATATATATATATAATATAATATACAACATGTTAATTGCATTTCATGTTGCATAACACCATACATATACAATGTTTAGTACTTGAACATGTATTGTTGCAATTTCCCGATCCAAGATATTGTTATTGCAATGGCAATTGTTGCTTTTGCAAAGAGTAGAATGCAACATATGATGTCTCATGGATGAGAAGAATTTCTTGCAAAGGTGACATTTGTTTGCAACAATCATGACATTGAAGTTCCTTTTGTGGGAGGAAACTTTTGTCCCTCATGGAAGATCACGTCGGTATTATGAAGTACAAACAAATGATGATCGCTATAGAAGAGAAATATATCTTGGTATCATTGATCAAACCATTCAAGAGCTTGACAATAGGTTTGATCAAGTTAATATGGAGTTGCTTATTTGCATGTCGGCTTTAAATCCTCTCAATTCATTTGCTTCTTATGATGCACTCAAGGTAATGAGACTTTGCCGAATTCTAGACATATCAAACACGGATTTGATAAGGCTAGAATTCAACTTGCCAATTTCATTGATGATATAAAACAAGATGATAGGTTTAGCCATGCAAGTAATATTGGTGAGCTCTCTATTATGTTTGTTGCAACAAAGAAGCATGTTCTTTATGATTTGGTCTACTTATTCATCAAATTGATATTGATTTTACCGGTGGCGACGACGACTATTGAAAGAGTATTTCGGCGATGAATCTAGTGGAAAGTAATTTGAGGACTAGTATGAGTGATGATCGCTTGAATGATCGAGTGACATGTATTGAACGAGATGTGTTCTTGAAAGTAAGTGAAGATGCTATAGTTGATACTTTCATGGCAATGCGACAACGTAGACTTATCCGGTGTTGTAATTTTCTACTTGTGCTTCTTTCATGTAAGACTATTTAAATACATTATAACTGCGCAGTTTTCCTGCCCTCTCAGGCCACTTGCTTTCTCCACCATTCGATTTTTAGTTTTGTGCGTTTCTGGCCATCCGATTTTCTTACGGTCCCGCGTGTGCTTCCTTCGCTAACCAGGAGCTCTAAACGTAGCGGGCCGCTGCTCCCATAACAATTTTGGTCCTTTCCTGTTAAACTGGGCCTAATGGGCTTGAGAATAGTCTCCGTTCGTCTGCCTTCCTGGAATGGGGCGGTGCCTAGGGCAGCCGATCGTTCCCTGTCGATTCGCCTTCAATAGTTGGCGATTCAGTAATTAATTTATACACCCTAAAAAATGAATTAATTTATACCCCATTAGGGGAGTAATTGCAACGGACCATTAGTGGCAAATCGATGGGGCGCACCCATCAGCGCCCATAATTGGAGGTCAGTTACAACTTACAATATCGATTTATCACGTCTACATAATCTCCGTTGTCTAGCTACTCCTCATACAAATCCTTCATGGGCAGGCATGCCTGACACTCAGATCGATAATTTGACTCCCCGCCTCTGGCCTTCCACAAGTGTTTCCTCGTTCGTACCTCCACTCTCCTTCAAATTCTGCATGTTTTTTCTCAAGTGATGTTCTTCTTTGTGCTCTCAAATGAATGCAGGTTTCATTGTGTTCCACGGGGTTCACTGGATTTCTCATTCTTCTACGTAAATTGCAACGTGAGGCGCTGCTTTCACCTTCAATTGTTTCTTCCCTGAGAGTATATTATTCATGAATGGCACCATGTTTGCAATTGCACATGGCGCTAATGGTTAAATTGTTTGTTGTGGTATAATATTCTTTTCTGCTTCCCTATTGTAGATAAAGCAGATGCATTCAAACTTGTAATTTTGACTCTGCTTCTACAACAATTTTGATATATACACAGTGTGTTTTCATGACTGCTATGAACGTTAGTTATGCAAACATAATTCCAATGAATGCATGTGCTATTGGAGGATGAATTCAAGCTCGGTACTGCTTTGTTTGCTGCTTCTACCGCATGGTATTCTTCCTAACAGCACATTCTATGGAACTCTAATGTCAAATGGACAAGTTATTATCTGTGCACTGTTATGCCTCATGTTAATTATCTTGCGAGGTGGTTTCATATGTTGGTATTCTGGAGTAATTGCTCCGGGTGGAACTGACTACTCTAAGTCACCACTCCCTTCTTGATTTCAACCATGCATGTGACAATCTCCATGAAGTGGAAAGAGTGGAGTGAAAATGATTGGTCTACTGATGTATCATGCTTTTGAGCCGACTCCTATCCTATGTTTGCGCAAGGAACGATGTCCAGCTGCAGGAGCTCATTGCACGTCAGAGGATCCAATTGGTATACCCAAACCACCAAGATGACCGGTTAATTTTGGAGCTAGCCAATCATGTGTAGCAGCCCTTATAATAAGTACTGCTATATATATTACTGAAGTCCGCAGTCGGGTGACTTCTCAAAAATGTGACTCTGCACTACTGTAATCTAGCTTCTTCCTCTCTGCTTGTATGGGTTGATTATAATTGCTTCTTCATCATATCAGAAAAATGGCATTTGCTACTGCGATCCTATGTGGCGATTTGATCAATGCTATTGCATATTGGGATTGTCATGTTAAGTTTCGAGATGCTACTATCAAGTTATGCATTTTTTGCATGTAGTAGTACAATCTCCTCGAATATCAGCTTGTGTGGTGTTGCCCTATGGGTAACTTTATCTCTACAAGCTTATCTCTGCATCAAAGATTGTTCTCTCGCTCAGATGCCAACAAATCATGTTATCATCTTCAAATATATATAAACAAAGTTGTTTAATTGCAGAACATTTGAATTGTATAGATTAGCAGTATATATCCATAATTTCAGACCCCAAAAAGGTTCAAGGTTTTTATGTGAGTTACTTGTTCTGTACAAAAGCTAGATCTCAGGCTGTCAACATTGTCCAATTTCATGCATATATAAAAAGATTATATTGTTATAGAATAATTTTCTTATAGGATAATTGTCTTATAGATTAGATTTCAGGCGTTCGATATTGTCCAGTTTTATGCACAAATTCATGTACTGGATAAAATTTGTGTCCAACGACACCTTTTATGTTATCAAAAATTCTGGCCAACGGTGACTTGCATTGCTCCTGAAGTGTACCAATTATTACATCATGCTGTTTATATCACCTTGATGTTTCATTGTTGATGAAAGGAACCAATTTAATCCTCAAGTTTTTTCCTCATTCTATCGGGGGATAGCATGTTATTAAAAGATGTTTTGCATCCCTATTTATTTTTATAAATGCCAACCATTTTAATTTAAAAATGTATGGGTGCAGCAACGCGCGCCATCGATGATCTAGTTTGTATTGTAATTGAGCACCTTTGATATATATTTTCTGAATAAATTGTTGTGAGATTAGAATTGAGCTATTCATGTTATTCTTTTACCATATTTTGTATGACATTTGGATTAGGTAGAAAATAAATTAGAGTGTGCACACCCTTCATTTTATTACTGGGTCCACCAATGGATCACACACACCATAATTGTGGAGGATGAGGGTGATGGAGTTCTCCATGGTTTTAATTTTCAAAACATGGGTGATCCTATCCAGCTTTCGTAGCAGAATCTGACGACATTTGAGGGTTTTCTCCAAATGCAGGATCCGCAATCGAGAAACTCATGAGCAGCTCCAGAACAATTTGGGTGAGCATTTTTGGGCGTTTCATATAGAGAATTTAATTCAAACTTGAACTATTTTATTTCAAAACTTTTTTTATTGTAATATTTTTATTTAAATTATTGTTGCATTGGAATATTTATCTTTCTAAAGCTTAAGAATTGTGATATTTCTCTTTGATTGAGTACTTCGGGTATAGAAAGAAAACACTATGAGCAGTCTGCACTTGGTGGCCTCCGTCCGCGGATACGTCCAGGTCTGTTTTGGAGATCCGCGTTGGAGTTGCCTTTAGCTAGGTAGATGAGAATACCGAAATCTCAAATAATCAGCCAAATAACAGTTACCAAAAGAAAAGAAAAACTACTTTAAAATGAAAGCCATCAAAGCGTGCTTAGTGGAAGTTATCTCAACTGTCTCCCTTTGGAACTGTGCTAAATCTGAACGTGCCCTATAATATAATGAAACACATGCGCATGCATTAGAAATTCAACCCTGCTGCCCATGAACTGGCATACTCCATGTTACAGGACAAATGAACAATTGCTAGGTACAACGCCCATGCAAAACAGTTCAAGAACTTGCAGGGCATGGCCGGTTACGGATCTCTAGTTCCGATGCATGTGTCAGGTTTCTTCTCACATTCATATGCCGGATATACACATGCAGTATTTCTGCTAGACTTGCCAAAACAGAGCAATGGTGCTGCATTTCCACATGTAAAAGGGGCAATCATTACTATTCATCAAAATGACAGAAATGTAAAAAAAAAAGGCCTTCTCGCTGGACCAAGCATTGCAAAAATGGTGACAACTTTGTAGCAGTAGTAGTAATTTACAAAAGAGGCTCTGAAGCTAGAAGAAAACTGATCTTACAAGCAGCGGCACCAGCCGAGTAAGCGTTTGGGCAGCAATAAGCGCAGCCAAGGTTGAGAGCATGTGCAGCGTTTCCATACTACGATGATGACTCAGAATCTCCTTCCTTGAACACCTTCACCCAGTTATCAACGCTGTCGATCACTTCACCGGTCTTCTTCAGGTAGCGGACCTTGGTGCCATCCTCGAGGATTTTGTGCCCAACCCTACTCGTCACGTTCTTCTCCTTTGAGTAGAGCATCATGTTCGAGCTATGAATGGGGCCTTCAATCTGACAAAAATAATTCCCCAAAGTCTCGTCAGAAGATAATAATTACGACACTGAATCTATGTTCTTGCCAGGTAAATATGCGAGCATACAAGGCAAGAGGAATGGAGAGACGAAGTTTTCAGAAAAATACTACTGACCATGACAATTTCACCCGGTTCATCCTCTGTGCCTTTCTTGTGCTTTGACTTCAAGTTCAGATCCTTCACTATCACAGTGCTGTTGTGCTTGTAAAGCCGTACAACTTCTCCAACTTTACCTTTCTCACGGCCTGCGATGACCTGCACTGTGTCGCCGACCCTAACATGCATCTTGTGCAGCATAGGAAGACTGTTTGGCTTACACTTCTTCCGTTCCCACCGCTTAAGCTGTAGTGGAGAAGGATTACTGACATTTAGCAGCAGCTAGCTGAGAAAGTATGAGATGATAAACCCAGATTGGCACTCACCCTCATTTCAATTGGGCTTGTCTTGGCCATGAATCTGACCTGTGTATCAAATTTATGCACAGCTTGTTAAAGTTTCACATGAAAAGAACATATTGATTCGCTTCTAAGAAAATACAAAAGGACAGATTTATCGTTTATGTTATGTTGCAAAATCACACAGACGGCCACCACAGACCAGGTAAGAAACTGTAGGGTCGTGCTATACTTCTTTGCATGAGTTTTTCCTCTCCTTTTCACAAAAATGTGTCTCACATAAGTACCAAAGATCTGTCTGTATAACTTAATTAACAGCTATTATCTTGTCTCAGCTGTTTTCCGTGCACCATTTTGGGACAACTACATTCAGTATGATTTCTAGCCTCCTTTTCCTATCAGTCAGGAATTAGCAATAGTGAAATTATTATATGAAGAGGGTAAAATAGGCTATGTTCAAGAGGCAAGACACTGATGAGGGCATAGAAATGAAAGCATGTGTTCAGTATAATCAAGTGCCATTTTGGGTTAAAAAACTGTATTCAGTGATATGCTTCTGATACACTACGAGCATGACAATCATTTGTCATAGCCTATCTTACGAGAGAATCGAGCTGCCCGTTAGTTTCCATCATCTTTTACTGACAGAATGAATACAACATTTGTTTCTGACAGTCATACTTGATATGTGCCAGCAGAATAGAACAAAATAAACTTGTCCATGGTCTCATTAGTTGTGACAAGAGAATAGATCAGCAGAAATAAGCATGGAAATTTTATCACCGATTTAATCTAAAAATGTTACTGCCACTAGATTGCAACAAACTGGAGGTACACCGTTTACACCGCCCACGGCACATTTGGCACAACCAAAATTTGCAGCATAAACATAACTATTCTGTGGCGGTGACCCTACTCTAAAACATGGGAGACAACACAATTTGCCCAATCGACACTCACACTCAAAATCTAGGAATTCGAACATTCTCCACTCCCACTCAATCCATCCTCACAAATAAATTTGGGACAAAGGCAGCAGAAACCTCCAGCACAACAGCGAGCAAGGCAGAACCGGCATTCACCGTCGCCGTCATGCATTACCATTTCCACCAAGCTCTAGACTTGCAAGCCCAGACGCATGGCAGGCAAGAGGGGATTTAAGGAAGAAAGGGGGGGAGGCGGCACGGGTTAGTGATTACCCCAGACGGCGCGGCGGAGAAGGTGGCGGCGAGCGGGTTACCCCAGAAGGCGCTGGTGCTCGCGGCCGAGACGGAGAGCGCCCCCATGGCGCCCTGCAGCGCCGCCATGCCGGCCATCGTCGCCGTTCCCTTCCTCACTCACTCGCTCGCAGAGAAGCAGCAGCAGCGGCCAGCGGATAACGAAGCGGCTCTGTGCTCCCGGACAGGATAACGGAAGGAAGCGCCTCTTGCTAGTGGTTTATAGATGGGCTTCGATGCTAACGGGCCGGGCCTTCGGCCGGATCTAATGCGCCGAATGGGCGCCGGGTATCCAGCCCGGCCCGCCAGCCGCCCGTCGTCTTCCTCGTGGCGTCACGCGTCGGCCAGCCGTCGGCGTCACGAGAGGGACGCGGGCGCCGCTCCTCCTCGGAGCGGAACCACGCCACGAGGCCACGCGGCACCCGGGACAGCCGCTTGCGTCCCCCGGACTCCCGGAGGCCCCGCCGCCGACGCGCGCAAGCCAAGCGACGGTTGCCGCCGAGGCAAGCAGCAAAGCCGACCCCCTCCCCCTCTCTTTCCCCCCCTCCATTTTTCTACGGATTGCCGGCAAAAAGCTCCCCTCTTCATCCACGGTGATTTTTCCGCTTGGGCGGTGGCGGTGGGCGGCGACGTGGATGGATCAGCTTCTCGTCCCTTTTGCGATCTCAGGGCCCCAACGCACGGAGAGGGGGGAGGGTGACGTGCCATCTCCGATATTCCACTCTCCTAAATCCCAATCATGGCGTCACCGCGGCAGCTTCGAGCCCTCCACCAAAGATTCCGAAGCCTATCCATGCCGCCCCAACGGCCGCGTTTCTCTGCATTATTTTGCCACGAACCATAGGATATACATGCTACATGTGCTGATCTGCACTACATTCCCAGGCAGTTAGTCAGTCCAGCGAGCGCGGCCGCTCGCTCCACCGGATCACCATCGCCGGATCGACCCCGTCCCTTTCCTGTAACTACCATGGATAGTTGTTAAATCGTTGCCCGGATTGTTCCTGCCGTGCAAGCAAGACATTATGTCTCCCATGGGATAAGCGTGAGTGCGACTGCAGGGGGGCTGTTGAGCCCCTGATCTTTATTAGGATTCTTGCCTCTCTTCTTTATAATTCGTTGGGCCTTGAAACAGTTGCTGAGTATGGATGGGACATGTTGTGATCAACATGTAGGCAGATTGTTTTGTCAGCATGCGGCGTTGCCAAACGAAATGGATAACAATAGGTTGTCTATTTTATTGGACAATTGCCGTGGTCATCACTTAGCACCATGTCAATGATAAATTACTCTTAATATCTTGCGGGGATCAGGTTGGCACTTTAGTAAGAAAAAGGCACCATCTTGCTAATAATGGGGCCTTCCCTCCATCTCCATGCTGGTAGTTATGTAAGAACTTGGCACAATTCTCAGACCGGAGTAGATTCTGAAATCCGAATACGCTCCGGCTTATCTGTGCAGTCATGGTCCATGAATCCTGGAGTTTGAGATTCTTGCGCACAAGCAAGGGTTTCCTTTGCTTCACTCATGCCACTTCACAACAGGACGTGTCAAGGAGTTCACTTCTCTTGCTGATCAAAGGTCCAGCTGACAGAGATAGTTCAGCCTATTTGGCCTCCTTGGAGTTACTTAGCAGAGACGCACGTTGATGGGCTTCAGAGACAAGTGAAGCTCATCCTCCAGTTGCCTCCCACGCTCACCAACTCGCCGAGGTTTATATATATATCTTAGCATCATGTCTGGTACTCATCCATGGAATAAAGACATGAGTAGTTAGAGCTTCAAACTGAAGGAAAAGCCATGGGTGTCTTGACGCTGGTTCATATCCTTGTCAGCTTTGCCGCCTGTGCCGAGGCCATACGGAGAGCCGACTTCCCCCCTGGTTTTACCTTTGGGACTGCTTCCTCGGCTTACCAGGTCAAGTATTGCGAAAACACCCATCTCTCTGATTTCAGCCGTTCTGTCTTTAGTTACTTGTCTGATAGTTGTTTCTGGTCAATATTTTACCAGTACGAGGGTGCTGTCAATGAAGGTCAGCGTGGACCTACGATATGGGATACTCTCGCAAGTCGACCTGGTACAGTAATGATGTGATTTGTTGCAAAAACTACTCTGCTCTGAAGATTATAACTGAATGTCGTGTTTTTCTTCTGCAGGGAGGGTGATAGATTTCAGCAATGCAGACGTTGCCGTTGATCACTACCATCGCTACAAGGTAAGATAACCAATCAATCTCTTTTTCGTTTACATGATTTAGTTCATTCATTTATTATGCTATATATGTAGCTGGAATTTGAACTCTTCCTTAATCATTGATGTTGGGTTCGTAGCATCCTGTTAATCCAATTTTGTTAGATAATTTCCTGTTGATCCAGTGATGCGTTATTGATGGTAAACTTATTAGAGATTATTTTGTCAACATGTAAGAATGTCCCCTGATGCCTGCATGCCTGCACTCTTGAGTCCTGACACCTGATAAAATTTGCCTGCCTCACATTTTATCTGCTTCTAGTAATTTAGAAAAAGATGGAACGGCTTGTGCATTTTCAAAAGATACTTGATATCTCTAAGCATCAATGTATTAACTAATTAGCATTTTGTTGCTAGTTTCATCTTGTCCTTTCTGTTTTGACAGTTGAAACACTAACTTAATATATCAAACTACAAATCCACTTTTCTACTAGCATGGTGTTTCAAAAATTAAAGGCAGCAGAAAGACTATTTCTAAGGTTATTCTGAATCTGAGATGTCATTTTGGTTCTGCAAGAAGGTTTTTTGAAATAGAGCCTCGTATTTCTTATATCTGTCCAATTACTAGTATTCTTAGACTAGGTTTATGATAAAATGAGAAGATCAGCTACACCAATAAATTATCTATAGCTGACAAGCCTAGCACTGACTGGCAGGAAGATGTTGACTTAATGAAGGATATTGGCGTGGATGCATACCGGTTCTCTATCTCATGGGCACGCATCTTCCCAAGTATGTCTCAGGTAAATTCTGTTCAATTATATTTATGTTCTTCACTCTTCCTCCTAACTGTATAGATGATTGTCTTTCCAGATGGAACAGGCAAGCCTAATGAAGAAGGGTTGAGTTACTATAACAACCTCATAGATGTTCTATTAGAAAAAGGTGATCTGTTTTCCACATTTCAGTGTCTGCACAATGCAAGCAGCTGCCTACTTCCATTTTTATGATTATATATCCATTTTTAGTTTTTCTGTATCTGTGCATCAGGTATACAACCATATGTAACACTATTCCATTGGGACCTTCCACAAGCACTGGAGGATAAATATGGTGGCTGGTTAAACTCGCAAATCGTGTATGTAACACTGTTGCATGACCTTCTTCAGATGAAGCTTTCTTGCACAATCTATGTCACATAAAAGTTCTTTATTTTCGCATGAAAAAACTGGTTTGGTTGATCCTGACAGATAAATTACACAGGGAGGATTTTGTTCGCTATGCCTCTACTTGCTTCAAGGAGTTCGGAGATAGAGTGAAGCACTGGATCACCATTAATGAGCCCCATAACTTTGCAATTGACGGCTATGATTTCGGCATCCAAGCACCTGGGAGGTGTTCCATTATATCTCATTTGTTCTGTAAGGAGGGTACATCATCAACTGAACCCTATATTGTGGCTCACAACATACTCTTAGCTCATGCTGGTGTTTTTCATGCTTACAAGCAACATTTCAAGGTAATCCATTGCAAGCACATCCTTAAGTAGTGTTTCTTAAGAAAAGAAATGAACGCTGTTATGTGCTAATTGCAGAAAAAGCAAGGAGGCCTCATAGGAATCGCACTTGACTCCAAGTGGTATGAACCATTGTCGGATGTCGATGAAGACAGAGAAGCAGCAGCACGAGCTATGGACTTTGAGCTTGGATGGTGAGACAATAAGTACCAACTTTGATGTGCGGACATCAAGTTAATTTCTGTAGATAGCTTTGTTCCTGTATTAACTTGAGAATTTGTGAACCTGATTACAGGTTCTTGGATCCGTTAATGTTTGGCCGCTACCCTGCTTCTATGCAGAAACTTGTAGGCGACAGGCTACCTCAATTTTCAAGTCAGGAATCACAGTTAGTATCTGGGTCACTAGATTTTGTAGGCATAAACCACTACACGACATTATATGCTAGGAACGACAGGATGCGGGTAAGGAAACTTGTGATGAACGATGCTTCAACCGATGCTGCTGTCATCTCAACTGGTCAGTCTTGACAGATGAAGATATCACAAACCTCCTAATACATTTTCAGTCTTACTAACTTCCTCACCGCATGCGCTATGCAGCTTACAGGCATGGAAAGAAAATAGGAGAAACGGTATACTTGCAGCTTCATATTTTCTCTAAACTTTCGTTGGTTATCTTATATGCAATCACATGTTTGATTGGCAATACATGTTTATGTGTGGACTTTCAGGCAGCGTCGAATTGGCTGCACATAGTTCCCTGGGGCATGTTCAGCCTGATGAAACATGTTAAAGAGAAGTATGGGAATCCACCCGTGTTCATCACTGAAAATGGTAGGTAGCTGCGGATTGTACTGTTGGCAGACGATAAGATTTTTCTCCTTGGATAAACAGTCAGTGATGATTAACAAGCTGCTTATGGCAGGCATGGACGACGCAAACAGCCGGTTTTCAAGGTTGGAAAATGTCCTGCAGGACGATAAGAGGATACAGTACCACAACGACTACATGTCCAACCTCCTAGATGCTATAAAGTAAGATTTCAACTCTCTGTGCCGAGTGAGAACTGAACCACCAACATCGCTGATGATCATCACCTGTTGAGCTACGGTACTCAAGTGCTGGATATGCAACCTGAATGAATGGCTGCAGGAAGGAAGGGTGCAACATCCAGGGGTACTTCGTGTGGTCGCTGCTGGACAACTGGGAGTGGAACTCGGGGTACACGGTGCGCTTCGGCCTCTACTACATCGACTACAACAACAACCTGACGAGGATACCCAAGGCGTCCGTCGAGTGGTTCACCCAGGTTCTGGCCCGGAACCGGAAGACCGCTGCCGTCGTGTAGATAACAAACAGTACAGTGGTTCTTCAGTCACCGTTCCAATTGTGCATAGTTACCATATACACACATCCGTACATACCTTATTAGGAGGCAAAATTGTAACTGGAGAATTCCCTACTCGACCGTCAGCAATGCCCTCGACGTGTCGCGGTTGTGCTTGTATAGTGTTGTTACAGAGATCAACAAGAGAACTGTACATCCCATCATTTTTATTGGTGTATGTGGATAACACTAAACAGTGATTCTTCAGTAACCGTTTCAACTGTGCATATTACACATTTTTTCGATAAAAGGCGATTTTATTATCTCAAATGTAGCATCAAGCGGATACAAAGCATTATGAGCAACATCCGGCCTCTGCATAATTAGGATGCACACGGCCCAATACAAGGGTCTGACAAAAATTGATGAAAAAAACCGACAAATCGGCAACAGTAGAGCTCTATAGACCGACACTATGCCTATGTTGATGGAGGTGGTGGATCGATCCGAAGGTTATGTCGCCACCCATGTTGGGAAAAAACCTCCATAGCCACCTGCTCCAATCACATACACACCGCCTTAAACAGCGGTTGGTCCTCCGGTCGTTGTAACATAGACCACATACGTAGCAATTGCGTACATCGGAAAATAACCTGTAGAGGAGAAGCATTTCTTCCATTAAAAACAAAATCATTTCTACATAGCCAAAGCGACCAAATTAAGGCATACGCTCCCATCCTTATTAGAGTTTTGAACCTATTTGAAATACCGTCCAACCAATGTCCAAAAATATTGGCAACAGTTGTGAGCAGATACAGATTTGACGCTATTTGGATGACTGACCACGTAGAATGTGCAAACTTGCATTGGAAAAGGAGGTGTTTGATTGTCTCGTCATGAGTACAAAAACAACACTTCTTACTCCCTTGCCAGTTGCGTCGTGCGAGATTGTCTTTGGTTAACACAACCCCCCTACGAAGATACAACATGAAAAATTTAACTTTTAGTGGAATCTTGGACTTCCAAATTTTCTAGTTATTACTCACTGGTATCTCAGAATGTGTGAGCGCACGATACATAGAGTCTACAGTGAAAGACCCTGATGTAGTAAGGTTCCAGCGAAACACATCCCGGCCTTGTGTCAGGTTAATCGAATCCAGTCGGGATAAAAGATTATGCCATGACACAAGTCGAGGGTCAATCAAATCCCGCCTGAACGAAATATTCGGCGGGAATGAACTGAGCACTTGCGCAATAATATTATTCTTATCGCGAACAATGTTGTATGAGCCTGGATATTGTTCTCGGAGACTGACATTGCCTAGCCAGATGTCTTCCCAAAAACGAATCTCCGACTCATCCTTTATCGCGAAAGACCCAAAGCGAAAGAGATGTTTCTTTGTCGCCATTAGGCCAGCCCAAAAGTGCGAATCGCCAAGTCTCCAAAATGCCTGGGACACCGCCTTTTGACCTAGATACTTGTTTCGCGGCATGGTTTGCCAAACACCATTCTCAGTAAGAAATTTGAACAACCATTTACTGAGTAGGGCTTCGTTTTTGACCTGCAAGTCATGAATTCCGAGCCCTCCTTGGTCTTTCGGCCTACAAACCACGCTCCATTTGGCCAGCATACATAATATGTTAGAAGCAAAATGTAACATACATGACCATCGACCACGCCGTCTAATGCGTCGCAGTCGTGCTTGTACATTGATGTTCCGAGATCAACAAGAGAATTACACATCCTTTTTCTTGTATGTGTATGTTGAAGCTGTTTTCTTTTCCTCTGCTCAAAGTTGAACTGACGGTGAGATGCCAGCTCCAAGTTCAGCCAGGTTCTAGCTTATTCTTCAGTCACCATTTCAACTCTGCATGTTGCACATGTACTGTACATACCTTAGGAGCAAAATGTAACCCACACGACCATCGACCGCGCCCGTCAAACGTGCCGCGGCCGTGCTTGTCCATGGATGTTACAGAGATCAGCAAGAAGGCTTATCCAGTTCTTCTTGAGCATCCCATCCGTTTTATTCTACTGTGGTGTATTTATATGTTGAATGTGGATGCTGCTTTCCTTTTCTCCCCAAAGTTGAATTGACAGTGAGATGTGCTCACACACACACACACACACACACACACACGCACACAGTGATTCGAGCTGCTGAACTTTAAGGTGTGCTTGTGCAGACGAAGACAAACCCTGAAAAGTTTAAGATGCCGTCCGTTGGGGGCCATGCCGCATGGCCCCGGCAA
This sequence comes from Triticum urartu, assembly GCF_003073215.2. NCBI lineage: Eukaryota > Viridiplantae > Streptophyta > Magnoliopsida > Poales > Poaceae > Triticum > Triticum urartu. The sequence goes on along the minus strand of NC_053028.1, from coordinate 628,034,245 downwards.
CTTCAGGTCTTGAGTTGAGCAATGGTCCCTCTCCCCTCTCCCCTGAAATTTCGAGCTATTCCCCTCTCCCCTCGTAGCAATTTCCGCCTGAAGCTGCAAGCTTTGTGCCTGCGAGTAAAACGCCGAGATGATTGATCCGGTGGACGCAGTTTCACCTGAGCTTCACCTGCCCGGCCTCCTCTCTTGGATGCTACCAAAACGCCTTTCGGGCGCCATGTGCCACGCCGCAGCTCACGCATTTTCCCCCGGATTCCCTCGGAAACCCAACTGTTTTCCCCAGCAGAATTCATGAGTTTCCCCCAATGGGGCCTCGATGCACGCGCGAGCTAGCTTGCACACAGCTTCCTGAATTTCACCCAAAGCTTCCAGCAGAATTTCCTGCACTTACCCAACGTGGAGGCCCTGACGTGGGTGCTTTTTTGTTATGGTTTTGTTTGTTGGTGAATCAGCTGCCAACATGGCAACGTGCCGCCACATCGTACTGATCATTGGTGGCAGGAGGGCCGCGAAAGCGACGGCCTGAACAGTGAACACAAATGATATTTATTTATTTTTGAGAGGAAACACAAATGATAATTGGGGAAGAAGAAGACGATGAAGAGGGAATCACACATGGAAAATGCGGGGACGAGATGTGGAAGGAGGTGCGCAGCGACAACGAGGCGAGAGGGCAGGTAGTAAGCACGAGTGAACTTGTCGCCAGGCGCTCATATATTTGTCAGCGTGTGGGGCAAAGACGAGAAAAGTGTGCGTGGCCCCGGTGAAAGCTATCCAGGCCCCGGGAACGAAGTACTGCAAGGAAAATGCCGTACACGAGAGCCGAGACGGAGACGGGATTCCTCGACTTTCTTTTTTTTTGACGAGAATAGCAGGAGCTCTGCCTTTGCATTATAGGTAGAACGAGTTCAGAACGTACAACATGTGGCCACCAGAAGAGAAGCCGAGCCGTTCAGCCGTGCCGGGACGCTCCACGTGCGTGGGTTTCTGAGTTCTGATCGAAGGTTCCGTGGAAACTTTGGGGAAAACCTAGTGGAATTTCTTGGCTTTTACAGCACGGTGGCCACCGTGGACAACCAGATGGGAAACTTCTTTTTTCTTTTTTTGAAGGGCAGATGGGAAACTTCTTGCGGATAAGGTATCTGTGTAGTGAGAACGGGGTACTACGTGGTGAGAGACCGAGATACGTCCGGTGTTTGTTTCCAGAGAAATACCAGACGCGATGGAGAAACGCACCCCGTACATACTCGCTTGGCGGCTAAGAAATAGCATGGGCTTGACGAGGTTCAGAATCGGCAAAGGCTGACCTTTGACATCTCGCTATCCGACGCTAGGAAGTTAAATCACTGGAAAATAACCTGACCTCCGAGACGCCGATGACAAGCATACACACTTTGACCTCTACGGTAATACTATGGACATCAAGCATTTGTTGATGATTTACTAATGAACGGTGTGAATAAGTGATTACCTGCTACCAAATCTCAACAACACACAATGATTGGCCCCGGAGCTGCATATCAGACTAGCCGACGACTCTAACACCCAAGCGTCGAGAGCAAACGCCCTACAAGCCAAAGTCGGTTTCTGGAGACGCCGATTCGGCTTCCAGAGCGGCCTCAAGGTGTGCACCTTCCCAGCGGATGACAGATCATTGAACAACACGAACCACTGATGTACTACCTCTCTTTTGGTTTATAGGGCGTGCGCGTACCCCTAGGTCGTTAATTTGACCAACTTAATACAAGTCATATAACACAAAAAATATACCAATATAAACTTCAGATGCTCTATTTTCAAACCGTATAATTTTTGTGTTATATAGTTTATATTAAGGTGATAAAATTAGCAACCTAGGTATACGCGTAGGACTTATAAACTGAAACGGAGGTAGTATGAAGGAAGACGTGACATTTAAGGTGATGCCCCCCATGGGGAGGCGTCATATATGTTGTCGACGCCCACTTCGTCCACGGTCGAAATTTTGGTGTTCACCTTGAGAGCTCAAGATCCAAATGACACTGAAAGTGAAGGTTCTCTATAACAACACCTACAAAGAGGGTGATAGAGTTTGAGGATGTTGTCACCACCAACATCCACCAAAGTCGGTGCTAGGCTTTCGCCTGGTGACGGAGTCGATTTTGCCGAGTATCGGGTAGGGGTCCCGAGCTAGTAGCCTAGATGCGATGGTAACAAGGATATGATTTTACCTAGGTTCGGACTCTCTCGAAGAGGTAATGCCTACGTCATGCTTGTGTTTGTATTGAGATTTGGGATCTCAAAAGGTACAGGTTGATCTACAACGAGATTGTTGTCTGTTTTCTACGAGCCCTACCTCTTGGTTTATATAAATACCAGGGAGTCTACGGTTACAAATAAGTCAGGTATGTATAAAGTAATCACATTGTAGACGACCTCTAAGTCTTGGAGTATGTGCCAAGTCTTCGGGAACATTCATTCTACGCGCCATGGTCCTTCTGGAGATGGCCCTTCGGTGAGCCATCATGGGGAGTGCTCGGCCCGGCCCACTTTGCCGGGAGATGACATGGTGAGTGACCCCTAGTTTGGGACACCATCACCTGGAGCTTACTAAACCGAACATCATTGCATCATGCCCCCACAATCCTCTTTGACTCATAGCAATAATGCATCCTAGACAACTCGTCGACACCAACATCCATCACCATGGCTGGCGGACCACCGCGGCACCACAAATCCGTCATGGCCGCCCCATTCCCCTAGTGCTCTTGCCGCCATCCTCATCCTCCATCCTCGGCACACCGCAGGCCGCCAACAAGAACCAGCGTCAAGCCGACTGCACTTGCACCCACAATGGTGCATGCCACAACAACCTGGTGTTACCACCGCCGCATACCACAAGTATGCGCCTACGCAAAAGAAAACAAAAACAGGGGGCTGGGGCGGCTTTGCTGGTAGCCAACCAAATATCTGTTTGGAAAATGGTGAGAGATTTTTTTTTGAAAATACAGATAGATCATGGGTATGTTTAGAGAATCTATAACCAGACTCCTCAAAACGCTCCCTATATGAATCGGGACCAATGCCCCCACGAGGCCCGGCAGGCCCGTGGCATCACGAATCGGGACCAATGCCCCATGGGTCCCGGTTCTGGACTGAACCGGGACTAACGGGCTGACCCGGCCTGAACCAAAGCCCTCTTTTCTACTAGTGGATCTAGCCCATGTTGGCTGACCCTGATCCTACATAAATTCATCTCTATCCGTTCCCGGACAAAACCCTAGCCACTCTACTCCACTTTTCTCTGCCCCAAGCTCCATTCCGGCTATCCTCGACCTTCTCCAGCACGACGGGCAGCGGATTTGGCCCTGAGCTCTCTCGATCCATCGACTCGAACCTCGTCCCATGCGGGGACGAGGAGGAGATGGTCGTTTGCTCTTGCACCTACGATGGTGCATGCCACAACAAACTTGGCGTTGCCGCTGCCGCATACCAAAGTCTCCGCCTACGCAGAAGAAAACAATGACGGGAGGAGGGAGGCTTTGGCGGTAGCCAACCAAATATATATTTCAAAAATTGGTGAGGCAAAACTTTGAAATTCGAGATAGATCATGGGTAGGTTTAGATGATAGCACTAGGTATTTTGCATAAAGATTAAAGGGACATTTACATCTGTGCCCCTAACTCGAACCCACTACTCATATTTGCCCCTAATTTTGAAGCATGCTCAAATTTGCCCCTCCGCCGTTAAGTCACTACTCAGAAATGCCCTTCCGTACAGTACTGTAGCACTTTCCGTCCAATACTGTAGCACTTTCCGTTTGCTACAATACACATGGGCCTTTGACGGTCAAAGGCCTTTGACTGGACGGAAGGGCATTTCTGAATAGTGACTTAACGGCAGAGGGGCAAATTTGAGCATGCTTTGAAATTATGGGCAAATCTGAGTAGATTGGTTCGAGTTAGGGGCAGAAATGCAAATGGCCCAAGATTAAATGCTACCAAAATCCTACGAATCTAGTGTCGCCGTGCAGATTAGACCTAAATAAGGTCACATAAACATATACTTAGAGGCTAAGAAAACGTAGAAATGGGTGAAATTGGCTGGCACTCACATATACTCAATACTTAAAGCCGAGTTACGTAAGGAATTTGTCTTATCAACCATTGTACATATTCTTTTTTTTTTGAAGGGAACCATTGTACATATTCTTAGAGGCTAAGAAAACTCCAGAAATAAGTGAAATTGGCTGTGGGGGTCTCGACGCTCTTTCTTAAATCTTAACCCAGTCATCCATCCTCATTCGGCACACAACGAGACACCCATAAACTTACGCGCAAACAAACGAACGCTTACCTCGTTTTCTTTCAGCATCGCCCGGTACGGAACACAACAGTTTTACCCGCGAAGACGAGGCGGCCAGGCAGGCCAACCCGGGAGAGAAGCACGACGTCGACCCAGCCGACGGGCACCCAGGAAGCTGCTGCTGCTGCTGATGCCCAGCCCACGGCCAACTCACCCCTACGCCCAGCCTGTCCTCCCAGCGTCCTTCCTTCCCCGTCACCCCCACACATCGCCCGCCCATCCCACCCGTCCACCGCCCCCCTCCCGCCCGCGTGACCCCGGCACCTTCCCTGAAACCCACCTCCCTCCTCCTCCCCACTATTTATTCCCTCCCCTCCCCCACAATCTTCTCCACAACCACATCCCAACCAGCAGCGATCCATCCATCCTCCACAATCAGAGCAAGCGAGCGACCAAGAAACCATCACAGCGACCATCATCTTCTCTGCCTCCATGGCGGCGCACCAGCAGCAGCAACCGCAGCAGGCGGTGGGGTTCGAGGACTACCTGCCGGTGATGGCGGAGCGGCTGGGGGAGGAGGGCCTGATGGAGGAGCTGGCGGCGGGGTTCCGCCTGCTCATGGACCCGGCGTCGGGCCTCATCACCTTCCACAGCCTCCGCCGCAACGCGCCGCTGCTGGGCCTGGGCGCCATGTCCGACGACGACCTCCGCGGGATGCTCGCCGAGGGCGACTTCGACGGCGACGGCGCGCTGTCCCAGATGGAGTTCTGCGTCCTCATGGTCAGGCTCAGCCCCGACCTCATGGACCAGCCCCGCCGGTGGCTCGACGACGCCGTCGCCCAGGCCTCCCACTTCCTCTTCACCAGCTAGGCGGAGCATCTGGTGTCGATCGGATAGGAAATTAATCTTCTTCTTCGTTGTTGTTTTTTCTTCTCTCCCCCGCTGTTCATAGAGTCAGGATTCAAGAAAAGAAAGGGCACTGTCGATTGGTTGAATGATTTCGATGTGTACTCTCTCCCGCTCTCTGATGTTTCCCATGGGAATCTGAATTAATCGACATAAGCTTCTAAATTTTCAGCACAACTCGCCACATTGCCCTGTTCTCAGCCGCGCACCAGCAGAATCTAACTACGCTATGAACGTTGAGCAGCGTATGGCAGAGAGCCAGAGGGTGCGTCCCCCACCCTGATCGCTCCGCACTGGAATCTCTGGATTAATCGACATGAGCTTGTACGTTTTTCAACACCGCGTGCGATGCGACATTGGCCCTTCTCTGCTTCTTTCTTTGAGCAAATGCCCGTTCTCTGCTACGACCTACACACGAACGAAATCCAACTGCGTCCATACGACCAGCAGCCGCAATCGGTACATCAGTAAGATGACGCAGGTGTGCGTGTCGCGCCGGAAGAAAGCCGAAATCCTTTCACCGATTGCAAGAACCGTACGTTGAGAAGAGTGGCTGACAAAAGGCGTGCAGACTCGCACTCCGGTCCTCGCACAGCACGCAACGCCATAATCGGTCGATCCATCCATACATGCTTCCACGAGGCCGGGCATCGGCCGAACGCGTCGGCGCACACGTCATGGGTGAAATTCGGTGCAATACGTCATGGCGAGGGGCGGCGCCGGTGGTAGCAGCCTCCGGTCCGGTGGCGCCGAGGTCAACAACGAAGCAACCGTCCGGGGAAACTCAACTCGTGAAGCACAACGCACGCCCGAATTCAATTCAACTCGGCGTCCATGTCAATTCCTGCTACGTACTACTAGTGCTCCGTTCCGCTGTGTTTACTCGGTCCGGGCCGTGAGAAATATCCGAAACGCAACGAAAAGGAAGGCGCCGATGCACTAGTACGTCGTTGTCACCTCCCGTTACTCGTAGCAGTGCGCCTCGGCGTCGATCGGCCTCTGCTTTTGCCCGGACGCTGACCGGCAAGCGACGGTGCCTTCCTACGCGACGAAACTGAAGCTAAGCGATATGTAAAAAAGCGAGCTGAGTAGCGATGCGTGAAAAAAAGTACGTATGTCGGCCCGGGGAGCTTCCGGAAAGGTGGCCGGAAGCTTCAAAAGCGAGCGAGGGGGCGCGTGGGAAAGCAATTGCGAGCAGCCGCCGCCCGCACGGGGCCGGGCGGGGCGGTGCGGGCCCGGAGAAAGAAAAGAAGGCCGTCCACGTCGTGCCGTCGGCGTACGCACGTCCGAGCACTATCCGGCTTTGCCCCGGTCTATCTTCCGGCGTGTGAGCTTCGCGCCCAGTTTCCCCCGTCGACTTTCACCGCCACGTCGTTCCGTACGTGCATGATATCTGACGCGGTGTTGGGTTGATCCGGTACCACGTCGGCGCGCCGGATGTGGGAGATCGAGTCGGGGAGGGAGGCCCCGCGCAGTGCAGCTGCAGCAACCGGGAAATTCATTCCTCGTGCGTACTACCCAGAGGCTGGTTCGATGAACCGGCGGGCGGGGATCGGGCATTATTAGTGCAGCATCGCCCCCGCGGCCCATCAATCGGGCCTCTTTCACTCCTAACTAACCAGCCAACCCGATCTGAACGCACGATTCACTGTCTCGTTCCCTCGAGCGAGCAAGAGAGCCCATCCATTCTCGCCATGATTGTCCTCCGCGATCTTGCTGCTCAGGTTTGGTCAGTTGGGTGCCTGCATCCAATCAGTTGACATGCACGCACCATGCGCTGTAGCTGAGGACCTGAGGTGCATGAACTGTGCCCAGCTGTGGCTATGCTTGCTAGGTGCGCCGTGCCTTCCTCCCCCCTACGTCCACTTCTTTATTTGTGCCTCGCCATTTGCAGCTACACTGATCTCTCTCTCTCTCTCTCTCTCTCTCTCTCTCTCTCTCTCTCTCTCTCTGCCACGCCTTCAAATTCAAATGATCGGCGCTAGAACTAGTAGCAGTAGAATATTGAACCGGGTGATCGGCATTGAGCTGGACACGAACGATGGATTCTTCTACTAGCAAACATGCTGCCCCCGTGCCGGCCGTGGCGACGGCAGCGCGGCCTGCGCCCGCCGGCTCGCGCGCTCCCGTGTACGCCGTGGAGGGGTCACGGCGCAAATAATCAAACCTCAACGGGCCAGCACGGTAGCAATCTTGATCACTCTGCCGATCTCTTGGCTTTGATTGATCTGTACGATCTTTGGTTGCGCACGTGAGGCTTGCTCCCTCCTCTTCCCATTGCCAACTGCAGATGCTGCGGCAAGTTGGGCAGTGAGTCAGGCGAGTGTTCGGCAGGTCGAGGTGAGCTGTCCACTGACCGGGGGCACAGCTCGACGCAGGCTGATGTATACACGAACAAACGACAATTGACACTGGCATTTTTATTCTGATGATGCGCGGGAGCAAGCTTCTCGGATTCTTCTGCCTTCTCCCTGGCGTGCCACTGGATCACTGCCTTTGACTATGCAGCGCAGCACCGGATCACGAGCCCGACCGGTCCATCTCTGCGACACGATGCATCATAGGTAGCTTCTCCAAGCTGTAGATTAACAATAGCGTGTGCTAGTATAAACAAGTTGAGCGGAAACGGCATACTGCACGCGCGCGCGGCACATGCACCTTCATCACGAAATAACAGATCGATCGATCGAACCGGTGGCGATCGGATAGCAGTACGACCTTCATCGATCTGGCCTGTTCCTGCATGGCACACGCACGCGACTTTTTTGTTGGGTAGAAGAAGTTGCGCCGGCAGCAGCTGGTGCTGGATTGTTCCACGGCTTGCTATTCTTCCCTTGTGTGCGTGTCGTGTCGTGTCTGGGGTGGTGGGTGCGCAAGATGCTGGCAAGGCATACGCAGCGATGATGCGATGCGCCCTCATCGCTTCGAAATTAGCAAGAGCGGATCTGATTCCTATTCCTCGCGGGGCTGCTTAGTTTAGGCAGCATTAATGCCAGCCTGTGCGCGCCTGCCTGCCTGCCTGCTCTTATCCTCGACGGACAAGAATCGTCGACATCTGATGCTCCATCGGTCGATCCATCAGGCGTCACTCGCACACTGGGGCCTTCTTTGGTTCATAGAATAGAAATTTTATAAAAATAGAAAAATCATAGAAAATAAGATGACATGCATGTCAATTCCTGCATAGGATATGATTTTTTCCATTGAATCTAGGTTAATGATTTTTTCCCTCCAAAACATGAAGGATAGGAATAAGAATTCATTCCTACAAACCAAAGGGATTTAAAGAAATTTTTCCTTTGCAAATCCTATCCTATAGAATTCCTACAAAAATCCTGCAAACCAAAGAAGGCATCACTGTATTCATGACACGATGAGGAGGATGCGGGAGTCATGGAGAATGTAGTAGTGCTCAGCCTTGTGGTCGCTGTTGATCGTTTTGAGTCGTCCAAGGCTACTCACCGTGAATTAGGAACTGCAGACTGTGAGTGAACCACAATCAGACGTATGTCATTATTGTCTACCTCTTCGACTCTCTCCCGATACCTATCACTCCGACCCAATGGCTAGGCTGCTGAGATAGCGAGCGAAAAGTGCTAGTTCTTCCAACGCTGGGAAAGTGACATCTCAAAGATATGCTCAAAGGGAAGTGAGGGTGTGTAAATATGCAGGTAGTAGTAGAACTCGAAAATTTATGTAATAAAGGTGAGAGATTGCATCACATGGATAGCATAGATTACGTACGATGTTAGGTGCCGAGAGTTATTCTTTGCAGGTTTAAAATATGAATAGTTCAAAATTACAACTTCACTTCTCTTAAGAATTACTAGCTTTATTTTTTACCGAAGCGTACATGCATGCATGTTTTAAGGAGAAGAGGCTTTGATTTTGCTCTTTGTATGCCTCTTGTAACATGCATACTACAAAGTTGTGTGTGTAAGAGCCAAGTTATCAGTAAATTTAAAATAAATGGTAAACAAATTAAAAAAAAACTACCAAGACAGAGTCCGAGTCGGAGCATGACGAGTAGTAGTTGTTCATATATACTCCCTCCATTCCACAATGTAGTGTTTTCTCTATCCACGTGCTTCAACTTTGACCGTAAATTTAACTATCAAGACCGATTGCGGCGGGAGCAAAAATTATATCAGTGAATTCATATTCGAAAGAAGTTTTCAATTACATAATTTTTTCTCCCATCACAGTTGGTCTCGTTGGTTAAATTTATGGTCAAATTGAATCTCAAGAAGCGCGGACACGTTATATTTTGAAATGGAGGGAGTAAACACCAACTGACTGACCGACTGACCGACTGTGCTAGGCTGCTTGCTTGACCCGGCTGGCTACGGTGGAAAATGTCAGGAAACTCAGCCGATGAATGAATGGTAGTGGCACGAAAGGTGAGACTTGCTCAGGTTTGTTCCGTTGATTTCATGTTATGCGTCGTCGTCAGCTGTGGTCGACCGACTGGCCGATCTTATTTTCTTGAAATGGAGGTATAAGAATTGTCTCATCGATTACTTAAGTTTCTTTCCTTATGACAAAAGAATATATTAATATCGTAAAGATATAAATAACATTCAGACTCTGCATCAATAATATATCGAAAGACTTTATTTTTTAGATCAGCCAAAATGGCTTAATCAGAGCTTACAGGAGGTTTACAATCACTTAATAAGAGATCTGTTAGCTCATCAGGGACACCTGCAAGAATCCTACATTCCCCTTTTCTTCTTGCTAATCCTGCCAGCTCATGGGCCATCTTGTTTTGATTTCTGCGGACGGCCGACCAGGTGACAGACTGGAAGATCCCAGCTTGGGCTTTTATGTTAGTTATGATGTGGAATAAATGGGATCTTTCTGTGAGGTTCTTCTTCAGACGATTTATCAGGTTCAGACAGTCAGATTCCACAACGACATGCCCGCGGTAGACGGTACTCAGTTCCGCTAGTCCCATCAACACCGCTTCGGCCTCTGCTTCCTCAACACCTGCACTAGGGTTGATTCTTTTACAGACCGACATCGCAACAATACCTTTGCAATCTCTAGCGATCATTCCCAGGCCGGTTTTGTCGCTGTCTCGCACAACAGACGCGTCCGTATTAATCTTTCAACTACCTGCCGGCGGGGGAGTCCAAGGCCGAGACTCGTTCGATGAGCTCGCTACCTTGCCTGACACCGCAGGAAAAAGGCTGATTTTGCCTGCAGCGTCCGGTTCAGGCCCCGACGCTTGCATGATTTCTATCTCGTACCTTTGAAGGAAATCTGCCGACGCCGAGACAAGTGCTTTCCCTTCACCATGTATGCAGTCTTCACGTAAGTACCACGCCCTCCAGAAGAGTAGTAGTATTCTGTCTCTGGTTTGTTCATTACATGTGTCCAGCAAGCACTGCAGCCAGTTTGGTCCAGTGTATGCAAAACCTTTCTCGGTTGGCAGTTCCCACCTATTTCTTATTTTCGTCCTCAAAGCCCGGGCCTTAGTGCAGCTAACAACTGCATGGTATTCATCTTCATCCCCCTGACCGCAGATAGGACAAGTTGCTAGGACCACCAGCGTCCTACGTTGTTTGTTCTTTGTCGTAGCTAGAGAGTTTGTGGCAACTCTCCAATTGAGGATTTTAATTTTCTCTGGCATCTTATCTTTCCATACTAACTCCCATATGCTCCGGTTGTTGGCCTGACATGAAGATCTTGATGCAGTAGGTGTGTTTCTGCTCTTGATTTCCTCTGCCAATTTGTATGCACTCCTGACACTGAAAACTCCTGAATTTTCATGATTCCAAGCGATACAATCCTTAGTCTTTTTTGTTGGAAGTCTGATCTTGCAGATTTCGTCTGCGTCATATGTGGGGCAGATTTGCCGGATGAGTTCCACATCCCGCTCGTTTGTATCAGCTTTTATTAACTGGTTTACCCATCTGAGCCTGCAATTACGTGTAAAAGAGGCAGCCTTCAGACCACTTCTCCTCGGAATCCAATTGTCTCGCTGGATCCGAACACTTCTTCCATCCCCAATCCTCCATACTACGCCTTCCTTCAGGAGTTCTAATCCAAACTCAATCCCCCTCCATGCTGGTGAGGCGTCAGCTGCAAAAACTGTGTCTAAAAGCTCACCATTTGGTTAATATTTGGACTTTAAGACCCTAGCACACAGGCTATCTGGATTCTGTAACAATCTCCATCCCTGCCTTGCAAGGAGTGCTTGGTTGAAAGAGTGCATATCCCTGAAACCCAAACCACCTTCTCTCTTTGGTTTGGTCATTTGATCCCACGCCATCCAGTGTACTTTCCTATGGTTTTCCATGTCTCCCCACCAGAAATCCCTAATGATTTTTTCATACTTGTCACAAAACCCAACTGACATTTTGAACACTCCCATGGGGTACGTGGGCAGAGCTTGTGCTACTGATTTCACATTGACCTCTTTTGCCGCAAAGGACATAAATTTTTCGTTCCAGTCTGAGCATCTCTTGGAGAGACGTTCCGTGATCGGTTGGAAGCACCCATTCTTCATTCTTCCCTCGGGCGTAGGGAGTCCCAAGTATTTACTCTCAAAGGAAACAGAGGTCACCCCGAGCACATTCTTTATGCTCCCTTGAGCCTCAGGTGTACAAAGCTCACTAAAGAGGAGTGAACACTTTGCTGGGCTGAGAAGTTGGCCTGTACATCCTTGGAAACGATCCAGAGCATTCTTAATCACCCTTGCTTCCTGCTCGGTTGCCTTGAAGAAGAGGAGGCTGTCATCGGCGAAAAGAAGGTTAGAAATCCCCGGGCTTCCCCTAGCAATTTTGATCGGTGTTATGTTACCATTTTCCACCTCTCTGTTCAAAATGTTAACCAGGCCATCAGCCACCAGCAGAAACAAGTATGGGCTTAAAGGATCGCCCTGCCTGAGACCTCTAGAGGGGGTAAAATATTCCAGCAGCCGACCATTCCACTTCACTGAATAGGACACAGACTTGACGCAGCCCATGACCCACTTGATCCAGATTCGATCAAAGCCAAGTCTTTGAAGGGCTCCTTCCAAGTAGCACCAATCAACCCTATCATACGCCTTTGCCAAATCAAGCTTGTAGGCATAGTGGGTGTTGAATTTACTTCTAGAGTGATTTATCCTGTGGAAACATTCGAACACGATGATAGCGTTGTCCGTGATCATCCTTCCTGGTATGAAGGCGCTTTGAGTTTCAGAGACAATCTCATCCAAAAAAGGCCTGAGGCGGTTCACTAGGCACTTTGATACCACTTTGTAAATAACATTACATAGGCTGATCGGACGGAATTCCTTAAGGTATTGGGGATTATTGCCTTTCGGGATGAGG